>NC_143437.1:36898076-37207115 GCF_987193195.1 Phasianus colchicus | reverse complement strand
TGCATGTCTTTCAATGTATGATAATGAAAGGCAATTTTCAGTTTCTTTTTCACTGGAATATTTTTTCTTATTCTTATTTAAGATTATTTTTATTTTGTTCCAAATTTCTTTTGATAAACCTCATTTCCTTCATTTATGCTCTAATTTTTGATCTGCTGTGTCCTTTCCATGTCTTCCGGATTGACAGTGTTCTTCCTTTTTTTTTTTTTCCTCATTATTGCTGACAGAAACCTTAACTTTGAACAGGGCTGAATGATCACTGTTCAGGCTGGTTACTGACACTAGTAATGTCTGACTTCTCTTTCCGCTGTTAGTAATGTTCTGGAATGTCCTTGTTTTGCTCTAGCTGTCACAGCATGCCTGCTTTTCCACTTTTTTTTTCCTTTAAAAAAAATCAAATTCCTGATCCAAAATAATTGTTAGGATACTGCGAGGAAAAAAAAAAAGGCAAAAAATTGTTTCTAGACAACATGAGAAAATAACCATAGAACAAATACATTCATTAATCGTTAGTGAAATGTTTCAGTTATATTGTACTAGAACACTGTAATTAAATGCTGTGAGTTTTTCAGACTTCTGCATTCGTTAAATCCATGCCAGATCTTATTAACAGAACAAACATTTGGTTGCACACGTTATGTACCTGTTCTATCTAAACTGTGTCTGTCTCGGGAAAAAAAAATTTGCAACCTCTAAGCCAGTACTTGACAGCTTCATTTTTCAGGAAAGTGTTGTCTGCAAAATCAGTTACAGCAGAGTTCCAGGTAAATTGCATCTTGAGCTTATTAACTCCCATCTAATCATCCAGTCATGACTGATTAATCATTACTCCTGGTGCCTTATTTTAATAAAACCATTTTTCTATGCTACTGACCAGCAAACTGCTGTCTAGTGTTGTGTGGTGTAGTCTTTGCCGAAGGATCCGAATACAACCCTCTTCCACAGATCTGAATGCCCTTATGTGAAGGAATCATCACATACAAGTGCCTTGCATCTGTAATTCTGTATTTCTGTTTAAGAAACAGGGAAAATTTGTGTTTCCTCACAGAACTGAATATGTTTCCTGTGCTGCAGAAAGAGACTGGATGCATTTTGGGGAGGGAGAGTAACTGTCTGCTGGATTTTTGAGTAAGTCAGATCATCTCCACTTTGGAGCTCTGACTTCATTAATTACTTAGTGCAAGACAACACACATAGCTGGCAGCTGTTATTTTCTCAGTATGGTATGGGGAGTGAATCCATCTCTCATGAAGATGGAAAATGGTAAACCTCTCTTTTTCTTAATAGGTGTTGATAAGCCAATTTCTCAAGTGCTTCCCCCAAAAATGCTGAAAATCAGGAGTTAAATGTGCTCCTGACAATTAAAACACTCTGGTTCACAGAGAGCTTAGTTAATAAAGTATCTGTAATCTGAAAACAGTTTGAGATGGCCTCAAAATATTTTAAAGTTTGCTAGCATGACTAGAGGCTTGAGTGCGCCTTCAGTAATTTTAAGGTGACACCAAGTTGGCAGGAAGTGTTGACCTGCCTGGGGGTAGGAAGGCCCTACAGAGGGATTTGGGCAATCTGGATAGCTGGACTGAGGGATGAAGTTCAACAAGACCAAGTGCTGGGTCTTGCGTTTTGGCTACAGCAACCGCATGATATGCTACAGGCCTGAGGTATGTGTGGAAGAAATGGACCTGGAGGTACTTAATCAACGCTCAGCTGAACATGAGACAGCAGTGTGCAAAAATGGCCAAGAAGGCCAATGGGATCCTGACTTGTATCAGAAATAGAGCAGAGGAATGATCATCCCTCTGTACTTGAGTACTGTGTTCAGTTCTCAGCTCCTCAGTAGAAGAAAGACATAGATGCCCTGGAGCGTGACCAGAGAAGAGCAGTAAAGCTGGTGAGGGGTCTGGAGCAGAAGTCTTGTAAGGAGTAACTGAGAGAACTGGGATTATTTAGTCTGGAGAAAAGGAGGCTCAGAAGATACCTTATTGTGCTCTACAACTCCCTGAAAGGAGATTGTGCTGAGGTAGGGATCAGCCTCTTCTGTGTGACTAGTGAATGGCCTCAAGGACTAGAGGGAATGGCCTCAAGTTGCACCAACTGAGTTTCAGTTTGGACATTAGGAAAAATTTCTTCTCTGAAACAGTGGTTAGGCAGTGGAATGTGCTGCCCAGGGAGAAGTGGTAGAGGCAGCACTTCTGAAGGTGTTCAAGAAATGTTTAGATGTTATACTGAGTGACATGGTTTAGTGGGGAAATAGTGGTGGTAGATGGATAGTTGGACTGGACGCTCTTTGAGATCTTTTCCAACACTTCTGATTCTGATTCCCCATTTAGGAGGATCAGAAAGGAATCAGAAGTATTGGCTCTTTAATTTCCTAGCACTGACCAGAATGCTTTCTCTTTTGACAAAGTACAGATAGGGGAAGATAATAATTATCTTTTAAATGAAACTTTTAAGCAAAACATGAATAATATCTTCCTATTTCTGCAGTTAGATTATTTTTATTGGGCTAGGTTTTGTCTACAGACAAAGATGACAGACGTAATTCACTGAAGTAAGAAAACAGTGCAGTAGCACTTTCCTTCAGAAATTCTTAGGATAAGTCTTCTCCAAGTCAGTGATGAATCGTGAAGAGAGTTGCAGCTGTTATGTCCAGCAGACAATGCCTGCATAGCCCTACTGCAAATAAACTTTGAATTTGTGCAACATAAATTCATAGTGCAAAGAAAGAAGAGGGGAAGAAAGGAGAGAAAGAAATGAAGATCAAATCATTTTATGTGTCTGTGAGCCTTTGTATCAAGCAGATAGATGAATCAGCTAGAAGTAGAAAACTTTATGAAAAGATAATGTAATTTAGAAGATCGTTCTACTTAAAGTCTTGATTTTTCTCAGATATTTTAGAGATGCTGCAGTGCTAACAGGAGTAAAAGTTTTGAAGATAAAGCAAATACTGTCATTTTCTACCCAGTGTAGCTTATTTAGTATCAGACATGACTGTTAGCAAGCCATTTCAAAGGAGGCAAAAAATAATAAGACTTGGCTTTGATCTGCTGCCCTTTGATCAAATGTAAGAACTGTAAGAAATCAAGGAGTGCATGCATAGTATTTTTGCATTATGTAAATCCTGAGGGAAAGTCAAGGACAGGAAAAAAATCATTATCTATTTCATCTCAAAGAATTGTGACAAGCAAATATTTCTAGCCTGACATATGTGCTCCTCTTTTGAGTGTGCTGTGTTTGGAATGAGAATATATTTGGGATGAGGATGCCAGAAAGATGAACTCTTATCATCTCAGACAAGTTTGCTGTTTTGGAAATAGATGGCATGCCTTTTTCCTATCTTAACATAATTGTTGGATCTGTAACATGCTTAAGTTTTTCTTCCCAGGATGATGGTCAGTAGAAACTGACTCTGTGACAAAGAGAAATTCAATTCTCTCTTTCCAGTTAACTTTTCTGATGAATGTTGCATGTGGAGTTGTTGCATTGTAAACCTAACAGGTATATAGGCACAGCACTAGAAGTATTTTGTATACAAAATCCTGCAATGGAAGATAGTCCAGAGAAGAAGAGAACATGCATCATCAGTTACCTTGTTGAATACTAAATGCAGCAAATCAAGCTGAGCAGTGAAGATAATCAAGTATTGTAGCAGAAATGAAGACTTTATTTTATCTTACTTATTCTGATTAGAGGATTTTAGGCAGAGGTTTTGCTCAGTTTCCTCAGCTGAGAAATGCAAAAACAAACAAACAAAAAAAACCCCAAAAAAACAAACAACACAAAAGAAACAAACAAAAAAGAAATCCCCAACCACCAACAAAATAACAACAACAAAGCCCCCAAATACATTACTTTTCTCGTAAGAATTTCCGGTTCAGAAAAATGTTTATAAGTGTAGAAGATGATGCAGTGTGTGCTAGCTGGAATTCATTGGTTCAGTGAGATTATTTCAGGTTACAATCCCATCTGTGGGTCATGATAATGTGTGTTATAGTTTTCACAAATAGTAGGTAATGTTATTAGCCCTGCTCAGCTAAGGTTCTCCTATATATAGTGTGGAACAAAGTTCCTTATTGTTTTTGCATTCTGCTCAGCAACATGAAAGGGAACAGTGTACGAGTTGGAACTGAATGGTAGACTGCTGAGTAAAGTTTAAAGTAGCTGACT
The DNA here is from genome assembly GCF_987193195.1 of Phasianus colchicus. NCBI lineage: Eukaryota > Metazoa > Chordata > Aves > Galliformes > Phasianidae > Phasianus > Phasianus colchicus. The sequence goes on along the minus strand of NC_143437.1, from coordinate 37,202,948 downwards.
TTCCAGCTTTATGCACTGCTAGTGAAGGGTGCTGTATGAGCCCACATCAGTGCGGTTCTGTGTAGTGTGAGCTTGTAAAAAATGAGTCTGTGAATGATGCCTCGTAGTGGTGGAATGATGCCTCTCTGTTTTGTTCATAGCTCCTTAGACAGTAGAAAAAAGAGGTAAAAGAACTATGTTCCTGCTGTTTTAACTGGCTTTTATGTCTGGTTAATGTAACATTGGAGATGTGCATCTCACAGTAAAAACTGTTGGAAAACCAGTCTTCCAGATTGGATTAAATGAATATAAGATGAACACTTGGCTGGAAGACTGGAGTTGTTACATACCTCTGAAGAGAAATCAGCAAATGAAGATCATTGAAGTACTTACGAGTGTATGTAGCTAAAAGAATTTTGAACTTAGAATATTTGTTTTTCCTGATTTTTTTACACATCTGTTGAACCCGTACTGGGAAAAGAATGGATTCTATCCGTAAATAGAATAAAATAGAATCATTTGAATTGGAAGAGACCTTTTGAGTCCAACTCCCCTGCAATGAACAGGGACACCTACAGCTAGCACAAGTTGCCCAGAGCCCCATCTAGTCTGACCTTAAATGTCATCAAGAATGGGACATCCACCTTCTTTCTGGACAACCTGTTTCAGTACCCCACCACTCTTATTGTATAAGATGTCTTTCTTATATCCAATCTAAATCTTCCATTCTAGTTTAAAACCTTTTTCCCTTGTACTGTCAAAACAGACCATGCTAAAGAGTCTTTCTGCTTCTTTCTTATAGCTGCATGTTAAATACTGAAAGCTGCCATCACATCTCCCTCAAGCCTTCTCTCCTCCAGGCTGAACAGCCCCAGCTCTCTCAGCTGAAGACAATTATCAGTGTTGAAACTGAATCTGTATTTAGAGGTTCTGTGAGACATCTTTTTGCTTGTTAACTGAATTACAGGTTAAATCTAACACAAGAACTAGGATGACGTGCTTATCATATCTTTTTGTTTCTATTCATGTAAGCTTTACACCTATTTTATCTGCTTTAGATCTTGGTAAAGAGCACTTGTAGTTATTTTTAGTTGAATGTACTTCAGCAGGAATTTCAGGGCAAGAAAATACATTATCAAGTCATGCTTATGATTTTTTTTCCCTGTCAAAAGAGAATTCCAAATACCTTGAAGTTGACATGTCTTCCAGTATAAGTTCCACAGAGTAAAAGCTAACAATTTTAATTACATATATCACATAGGAAAGTTTAGAACTTTGGACAAAGTCGTCTTGTGACTTCAGCAGTTGGAAAAGCACTCTTTTAGATGAGTAGAGAAAAGTGAGCACGCCTGGTTTGGGAGGGTTTTGCAGAAGTACACAGCAGAAGGATGGGATGTGATGAAAACTGAAAATGCAAGATTTTATTGTGCTGTGCGTTGTATTAAGCGGAAGACCATACTTTCAGAAGCAGATTGCTTTGGATTCATTTATAATATTGTATTTTCATAATTACTGTAGGATTTGACAACTGTACAAAATTGGTTCATATGATTGTCCTCTAGAACTGCTGAGTGAAGGTGCCTTTGGCATATGTCAAAGACTACTGATACTTCCCTTTGAAGATGGATATAGAAATATAGTATTCACAGTTTATAAATACTTGACAAATGCTGCACTTGACTTTTGGACCTAACTAGAGCCCAGTAAATTAAGCAGTCAATCCAGCAATTATAAGAAAATTCATTGTACACCTAATAATGCTCAAGGAGCCTTGAGAGGACTCTTTCTGAAACTGATTGTGCTTGAACTGTTCATTTAAATTTTGCACAGTAGCATTGTCGCACAGTCAAATTGCTTGTGATGCTGTGTTCATAATGCATACATAATTTGAACAAAAGATGTATGAAAAGCAAGCTAATAAATAATGTAAAATAAGTTGGTTATTTCTTACTTTTTTTTAAGTTATAATAGCTGCCTTCTTTGCATTAGACTTTAGACTGTTGCCAATTTTTCTAACTTGTCAAGATCTTACTTTTTTTTTAATTACATTGCATATGTTTTAAAACACCAGGTGTTTTTTAGAAGAAATTTCTGCAACTGAAGTTGGTAATTAAACTTGTGGAACTCCTATTATAAATCTAAATGCAGTCAACATCTCACAGGAGAGATAGGAATGATCAAATTAAAAATCCTTACAAGTTGGTATTAATTAGCTTACAGGTCATATGGTGTTTTCAAATTTTTTGTGTATGAGCAGAACCTACTGATATATAAATGCTTTAAAGTATAAAATGTAAAATCATTGCACTTTAAAGTATTTAAAAATGAGGAAATATGCTTTGAATAATATTATTTTTAATAGATGAGAACTGAATTCATTGTTTTCTATTACAATAATTTCAGAAGCATCTGGAATCCAAATAGTTTGCTACTGGTTTTGATAACGTAGTACAAATTTTGAGTAATTTTCTTAAATCGTTCCAAATGTCATATGTAACATATGTTCACAGAATGTCCACATGTACCTGCAGCAAAACCACTGAAGGCTTGATATGCTTCAGTGTATTCTGTATTAAATATAGAGAAAAATCTACTTCAGATCTAAATCTTTAGTATTTAGTACAATACTAACTTTTTAGTAGTTGAAATTTGTTCTAGTTCTACTTAGCTTTCCTGATACTATATGATTGTCCTAATAATTTTTGGAGAGAGTAATTTTAAATCAGTTTATTTAATAAGCATGAAAACAGGTTTTTTATCACAAAATCTTAAGCTTTCAGAATGGTTCTCTGTTATTTTCTGTAGGAAAATGAATGACATTTTGGTTTCAGTTCTCTGTTCTTCTGTTTTCTCGTGCTGCAGTCTGTTGGGTCCAGGTTTGATGTTTGTCCCCTAATTGTAGGTTTCATACGTTTAGCGTTCATTAAATTTGCAAACCTTGAATAGCCACCACTAAAGCCTTTCAAGTAAAAAATATTCACTTTGGAATATTATTCAAGAGAAGATGGAGAAGTGTTTTTTTGTGAAATTGTGTTTAGTAATTTTGTCCAGTTGCTAGAGAATACAATGTACAGCTAGTTCAGCATCAGTCTTCATTTACTACCTCTATCTGAAATTTAAATGGACATTTTTGAACTACCAGAATTTTAAGTGTTTCTCATAAAATAAAGAAGAAAAAAAATTGAGGCTCTGAAATTTTTAAGAGAAGATGCCAAAACAATAGTTCTATTCATACGTTTTCTTTAATGCTAGATACATTTCCAAGGAAGTGAAACATTAAGTTCAAAATAGACTTTGATATGGTGTATTTAAAGAAAGAGATTTACTGATTTCTTGCTTTTTCTTCCTACAGCTAGTTGATGTGGAAAAATGGGTATGTGATTCTGTCTTTTATTCACTTGATCCCAATTGTTTCATGTTGCCACTGAGTCTAAGCTGTCTGTTCTTATACTGTGTGCTCATGAATCTCCAATTTGCTTGGCTCAAAAAGAGAGGCAAATACAAGGCCATATAAGATCTGATCATTCCTGTATTTTTGTACCGAATTTCATGCTAACGTAATGACTTCTCCCTTTAAATTAGATCTTAGAACTCTGCCATACACTCTCGTGGTTATTGTCTCTCGGTTTTGAGCCTTGCTGTCTAGTGTTATTACTCCATTCTGTTACCCACCTTGTCTTTTCCAGTACAGACAACATAATCCTAGAATGCATGACAATAATTGATACTAATAAATAATGGGTGATAATGTTTCTAAATGCATCTATTATATGTACTAAGTATTTCAGATGGAGAACAGCTGCTACAGAATAAAAAAAGTCATAGATCACAACAATTGAAGTCAAAGCACAGTTCTCAGATGGGTGTTTTGCTAAGAGCTTTCCTAATGTGTCTGTGTATGCCATGCATATTTGTGTGGACATCCGATATAAATCCCCAATATGGGACATGTTTGCATATGTTTCTCACAAGTGTAATCATGTGCATATGTATGAGTTAGTGGTCATAAAGGTGTGTGTAAAATTGTTTGTTCATGCTAAAAAAAAAATAGAGGGAAAAAAAGGTAGAAGCCTCTCTGAAAGCTTGGACCATAAAAAGCCTCTATAATTTCTTTGTATTTAATTTGCACTGCACATGATCAAAAATCACTCAGATATCCTTTGGATTATTGCCAATTGCATTGCTAGAGCACTGGTCTTACTTTCTTTTAGCTAGTGTTTATAGAATTCTGGTCTGTGGCAATTACATGTTTATAGCAAGTAGTGAATTAAGTTATAGCTTGCTTGACACGCCTGTAGGTAAGTACATATTTTAAATGGTGGCTTAAGATTTTCAGCTCACTTTCTACTAATGTGTCTTCAGTTATCTATATCACTGTATATATAAATGCCTGTGGTATTTATTAATGAGTAAATGTAATTAAGTTAATTTCAGTTCATTATATCAGTATGCTGGCATTATTCATGTTCAGTGAATCAGATATTTTTCAAAACCAGTACAGAGTCACTTGGAATGTTTTTTAAACCATAATAATGGTGGTTAGATTATTTTCTCATTTTGTCCAACATTTTAACTACACCTGAGAGGACTTGATTCTAGATCTTTGGGTTCTGAAGTTTTATTTCTAGGAACAATTCTGCTGTAAAGAGAAAACCAGCATAATAGGGAAGTTGAATAGTGTACCACTTCTTGTGCTCTAATATAGCTTGTTTTTTGACTGAAGTATTTGAAGAGTGTTTTATTGGAAAATACAGTGTTACCTGAATAAATACAAGTGACATTTGCCCTTTTTTTTTTTTTTTTTTAATTTCAGAATGTAGAAACATCAGAATCTTATCCTTAAGAAAGGCTGCTTTGCAGAAGCGTGTTATTAAACTACGCTTAAATGAGATGTTTCCCATGACATTAGAGCTAAATGTTTCTTTGCAACTCGCATGAGCTGAAGTCTTTTCTTAGTTGATCCACAGCTACTCTGGGCGACCTGTTCCAACGTCTCACTGCCCTCTGAGTAGAAATTTCCTCCTAACATCTAATATAAATCTCCTCTCTTTTTGTTTCAAACAATTCCTCCTTTGTCCTGTCCTCATCAAACCATGTAAAAGTTGTTTTTTGCCTAAGTGCTGCAAGTCCACAATGAGGTCTCCCTGGAGGCTTCTCTGTGCTGAACAAACACAGCTCTCTCGGCCTTTCTTTGTTCTCTTAACATCTTGGTGTCGTCCTCTGGACCTGCTCCATCAGCTCCATGTCTCTGTTGAGCTGTTGGCCCAGGCTTGGAGGTAGTACTCCAGGTGGGGGCTCCCATGAGGGCAAATATAGAGCGGTATGTACAATTGCCTTTCTCTCTCTGCTGGCCCACCCCTCTTTTGATGCAGCCATCATACTGTTGGCCTTCTGGGCTGCAAGTGCACATTGATGGCCTATGTCAAGCCTTTCATCCACCTCAAGTCCTTGTTTGTAGGGCTGTTCTCAATTATTTTCCCAGTCTTCACACATCTGGGATTGCCTTGACCCATGTGCAACATCCTGCACTTGGCTATGTTGAATCTCATTAGATTCTTTTGGGCCCACTCCTAAAGCATTCCCAGGTCCCTTTGGGTAATATCCCTTCCTGTTATTGTGTCAGCTGTGCCATTCAGCACCATACATCTGCAAACTTGCTGAAGGGTACACTTTTTCCCATATCTTGATAAAGATGTTAAAGAATACCAGTCCCAAGACAGGCTGCTGAAGAGCAGCACTTGTGACTGATCTCCACCTGGACATAGAACCATTGTCTCCTGATACTTATAGAGTGGCAGATTTCATGATTTTTAGATTAGATTTTAGGCATATGGCATCAATCATTCTTTCCATTATCCTAACTCAATCACTCACAAATAAATAAGCTATTTAAGTCTCTCTTGAGAACATTAAGGATGTGGTGTTAATAAAAATATTTACAGATTTTGGGAGCTGTTGTAAAATTTGGCTCCTTAGATTTTTGGTTTGCACTTCTAACATGAATTTCACCTCCATTCCTGGACTTCTGACTATATGGAAAGAGCATAATGACGATATTGTACTTAATCCCAAGCTGTTGAGGTTATTGACTCTTAGGTACTTAGAGGTTAATGCCTCTTAGTTTAAAGATTCTCTCTTTTCTACTACTGTTGTAGAAATTTGCTTACAAAGAAATGTCAGACTTTGACTCATAGCTATTAAAAATTATGGAGAACGTGTAAACTGAAAGTGTAGACATGTAACTTCAATTCACAGTACTATTGATACCTGGAACATAGCTTAAAATTCTCAGATCTGTAAAATGAGCTGCAGGAGAAATGCCAAGGCTATGCAGTTAGAAATCCTACCATTTAATTAAAAGAAAATTTGGTCAGATTTATACAGTTTTGCTTTGGAAAGAAAAAAGTTTTTAAAAAATGTTTGTATTGCTTTCTCCAGATGGTATGAATTAGACCTGGACTGCAATTAGCTTCTACTAAAATATAGAGTATACTAAGTTTGGAAATGCAGATGTAATTGAAAATACAGTGCTAGGTGTATTTTTTTAAAACAGTCTTTCTGTAGCTGCTACATTTGTTATCACTCTGATTAATAATCATGGATATGCAATGAATTACTTTAAATGGCACTGAAGTTAAAGTAACTGTTTATCTTCAATGAAGCTTTGTTCATTATTTAAATCATGGTACAAGCCATGGAGATAATCCTCTTGCTGAATGCTCAGAGTTTAATTCCTCTCCAAGTATGGCATTTCTGTAACACTAAGCACTCACACATTCTTTTGTGCCCAAATTTTTCAGCTGCAAATGCAGCTGAAAACTGAAGTTATTGAAATATGAGTATACAGTTGTCAGTTGGATTCAGTTACCAGTTCTACCTCTCAGGATAACTTTTAAAGAAGATGTTAATGTTAGAGAAGTGTGTTCATATAAAACTCACAGTATGTTCTGATTTCTTGAACAAGTCATTATAGAGGTTTAATGCTGTCTTTAATGACTTCAGTCATCAGGCTCGCACTGATACCAGTTTCACAGAATCGCCAGGGTTGGAAGGGACCTCAAGGATCATGAATTTCCAACCCCCCTGCCGTATGCAGGGCCACCAACCTTCCCACCTAATACTAGACCAGGCTGCCCAGGGCCCCATCTAATCTGGCCTTGAACACCTCCAGGGACCCCCATGCATCCACAACCTCTCTGGGCAGCCTGTTCCAGCACCTCTCCACTCTCTCTGTAAATAATTTCCCCCTGACGTCCAACCTAAATCTCCCTTCCCTCAACTTAAAACCATTTCCCCCCGTCCTGCTGTTATCAACCCTTTCAAAGAGTTGACTCCCCTCCTGTTTGTAGGCTCCCTTTAGGTACTGAAAGGCTGCAATGAGGTCATGGATGTTTGATGGAGTTCAGCACAGAGACTTTTATCTGTAGTTCAAAAAGACATCAGAAGTCCAGTTATTACCTTGCTCATTGGCTGCTAGGTGCTTAGTTGAGAAGCTCCAATGGATTCTTGAATTTGCTGTAGACAGCGTAGAATTAGCAAGTTATTTAAGCTGATAACTGTAGTCAAGGCTGAGAATTTGAAGCTTCTGTTGTGTGTTTATTTTCACCCTAAGTAGAATGGCAGCTTAATAAATCTTAATCAGATTAATTTTAGAAATGTTTCTTCCTTGACTAGCTGGAAACTATATAGTGCAGATAAATCACATCCTTATTGATTCTTAAGACTTAGGTTTCTTTTCTTGCATGTCATACTGGATATTACATACATTTGTATGCTTTGTAAGGGTGTGTATAATGCAGAACTTCAAACATAAACATGACCAACCTCTGCTGACAGGAGTTCAAATTCACAGATTAAGAGATTTGTGTATAGCTAATGTTATAGGTCATCACCATTTGATCTCTTCTTTTACTTTTAGCTGATTATTGTTCACTAGTGTACAACAATCCTTTGCTGTACTTGGTGACTGCATCAGTCTGTATAATTTTAATACTTTGGTATCAGTCTTTGGTGAAAAAAACCTTTCAAGAGCAGTGGATATTGGAATGACACCAAGAAATTTCAAATTATAGGTCTATTCTCTCTGATTAATTTTCAAGTATGAAAACTGTGACAGCATGTTGAATTGCAAATGTTTTATGAGAATTTAATGTGCTCATTCTTTCTGTGGAATAAAGAGCAATATGAAGGAGCAGAAAGGAAGTTCTTTCTCTACAGACTGGTTGGAGCAGTGTCCTCTGTAACACTGTTGCACACCTGTAGGTTTATTTTTAGGGGTTATTTTTTTTCCCCCAAACTGAAAGTTGATGTTTTTTTGAAAGTGTTACACTTTACCCTGGAATGGATTTAATTTTAAAACCTGGAAGAGCCATCTTGTAAAAGGATGTGACATGAATACCTGGAACCCTCTGCCCTATACGTTTGATAATAGCTGGGCAGGTGCTGTCCAGTTCATTACAGGTAGTATCTCTGGTTTACCTTGGAGCTTCATAGAGGCATTCACTTCACTCATCATGATAACTGGCATTTAAGTGTTTGCTGAGAAGAGAAAGCATTCTTATAACAGCAGGCTGAGAGTATTTTTCTCCTGATGGTTTTGGCATTAGGTAAATAAGTAAATGTTCACAGTTACTTACCGACTGTCATTCTCTCACCCTTTCTAGCTTGGGGGTGTGACACATTCTATCTTTAAGAATGACGTGTAAATGATCTTCAAAATTATTAAGGAGCCAGAGTAACTAAAGAACACAACACGGCAGCAACTAAGGGATGAATATCGTTTTTCTTTCTCTTGCTACAGTTCACTTAGTATGTTAACAGAAGAGAATTGTTAATTCTAGCATTCCAAAAAATCCAGGATAAAATCCTCCTGTGTCATTTTAGTAATCAGGAGAAGAGATAAACTATTCATGTTAATCTGATGCGAGTTAAGAAATTAGATTCAAGCAGTTAAATTATCAAAAGAGAGTCAGAATGTTCCACAGAAGGGCTGCTGCTTAATGTACTTGTCACATGGAAAAGCAATATGGTTGCATGGTTCTCAGGACAAAATTTCACAGATAAATAGCAGATAGAAAAGCTTGAGGTCCTTGATGAACTTTATTGATTACTTTATTGTAAAGGAATATAGGAATATAGGAAAGTTTTTAAAAAAAAGTAATTAGCCGATTTCTCATTCAGTGAATTTATACACTTAGAGTGCTGTTCACAGCTGAATAAAGAATTCTGGTTAGCTTCTGGAGCCACTCATTAAAAGCAAACAAAGTATTGGGGCAAGAAATGAGATGGAAGAAAATCTACAAATGCTGATCTATGCATATATTTTAAGGAATCGCTTTGTGAGGTTGGTGGACAAGGTTCCCAGTCTTTAGTTTTGCTTAATTTATTTCCAAATGCTTGAACACTAAATTCCTGATTCAGTGAAGATTTTCCAAAAGAGAAGAATGCTTTGACATCATTATTTTATACTGTACTCTTTTCCCCATTTATTTAATATTTATCTACATCTTTTGCATCTCTGAGAACAGACATTTGTTTTAAAAGTCTGAATGAAGTGAAAACACAGTGTTTCCTGGAGGCTACCCACTTAGACTCTTTTCATGTGAGATAGAGATTTACTGCTGGACTTCTCTAGCCTCAAAATTTCTCTAGCTTCAAAATTTCAGATCTCAAAGCATGAAGTAATTAAGAGCAACAGGGAAAAAGGTGACTTTTTAGATCTTGTGCAGAGAAAGTGGGATCACTGCAACTAACCTCTACTCTTACTCTTAAGCATCTCTATGAAAATTAACTCCAACATTTCCATAATTTTCTAACATCAGTTATGTGGTACTTCATTTTTTTTATTAAATGCATGAAACATTATTAATTTCATTTTCCTAACTTTGTCTGCATTTGTGTATTATAAATTGTTACAGTGATAGTGTTGCTTCCCAGCATTGCTCTTTGAATGCAAGACTTTATAACTTGCATTGAACTATTATGCAGACCAAGTATTTAAAGATTATCAGGTATGGCATCTATTTTGCCTGTACTGTTTTATTTTTAAGCTACAAATATTTAATATTGTATATTATTTAAAGTAAAAAAATCTTATATAAAAAAATGAAGCCTTGTTCTTAGCAGCTGTTTTGCTTCACAAGCTATAATTATGCTAATTACAATGATAAATGTTCCTTTTAAATGTGATTTGTAGTTCTGTGTATCCCACTCACTATTTTAGAGAAAACAAATCCCATTTTTAAGCACCTGAAAAGCGAATATTCATTTCACATTTTCTCTTTTTTCCCCCCTCTCACGGCTCTACAGAAATTTATGATGAAGGTAAGCAAGTTAAACATTTAGTACTGTGTTTTCTGTAAATTCCCGATTTCATTTAATTCATTATTTTTATTTTTCACATCAGCATTTAACTTGCCTTCACTGAAAAAGAACATAATGAATTTTGTAAGACTATGGATTTAGAAACTACAGTGATTCTAGCTTAATTTGAGGTTATGACTTCTTCATATCACAAAAGCCCAAAGGCAGGCATCTGTGTCTGTGGAGACAGAGCACTGGGCCAGAACCTGTAGTTCTCAGTTCATCATTACTCTTTCTGTGAGAATGGAACACTGTCTTCTAAACAAGGAATCTTGAGACAATGAGTAAATAGTAGAATTCACTGTAGATCACTTAGGCATTTGACAGATCAGGGGCAGCATGCTCTTTCTTCTGAGACAGGATTACTGTTGTGAGTGGATAGCCCACCAGGGCTCAGGTCAGAGAGCAAAAGCTCTGCTTCCTCTCTCTATTTGTCTTTTCTTTTTTCTTTCCTTCTTTATTTTATTTCCTATTTAACTATAAGACAAGGAGTTTGGAGAGCTTCCAGGCACTCTAAGTAACTGACATTTGGAATAGTTGGATGTGATTTATCCAATGTGTGCTGGTTATACTCTTTTTACTTTTTGCCTTCTAAAATGATTTGCTTATGATTTTCATTCCCTATGAGCCCACACTTCTGATATGGTCTTGCTTGCTTCGTTGTCACTCTGAACTGGGGAGGAATTTGGGACTAGATAAGCAGTGCTATTTCAGGCAGTGAACTTAATGACGTCAGAGGAGTTTTCTTAATATGGCTCCTCTGCTGATCCATCTTTTCTTCCCACTTGGTTGTCTGTCTTATTCTTTATCTGTGAGTTTCTTTCTGAAATGACAAGGATGACTCACATTCCTCGCATCATATTGTAACAGAAAAAGCTTTTCCACAGTCCTTACCCTCTGAAAAATGCCTCTCTCTTCCACTTACTTAGCTCTAAAAAAACCAGGCAGATTTTTAATAATTTCTTCCATCTCCTCTGCAGAGAAAGAGGAGGAGGAGGTGGGAAGGGAAATCTTCACTAGTCTAAGGGAGAAATCAATAAATTTCCTCTTGGGCAATTTTCTCCTAAATTGCTGTAAGTGCTTCAAAATAGGAGTTCATAATGGAAGCATTACCTCAGCTAGAAATATAAATGCTTCTTTTACATTACAAATAAATACATTATTTTACATACGTCAAAACAGATGATCAATATTATTTATTTTTGATTTATCTCCACTGCCGTGTTGGCTTTTCACTGATACTGATATGAAGTTCACCATTGTTGGAGAAGGGTAACATAAATGTAGCACTGGAAATATTAAACACAAGGTGCATCTGAACTGTTTCTAATTATGTGACTGATTAATCTTTTTTCCATCAAGTCAATATTATTGAAATTGAGATAATTTAGCATGGTGCTGGCAGAGATGTTTGTCATCATTACCAATTGTTCCAATCTTTTTAATGTGAGTAGTAAAATATGTGTTCTTACCTGAGAAAGACATAGTCATAATTTTTATTGGCCTGTTAATTTATTCAAGTGATATTTATATGAAGTATAATTACACACTGTACTTTTCAGTCAAGGTAAACTTGGAAAACCTATAATTTAACTGAGCTCCTTTTTCTGTTCTTTGGTTTGGCATATTATAAAATAGGAGGTAAGTGCCAATTGTATTGCAAAAGAAGTGTGGAATGCCTTTTGATCTTGTGTGTCGCAGAGGCCTTCTTTTATTAGAAGCAGGTACCAGCAGAGCTGGTCTCCATCTTATCTCCTGAATTTTTGCAGCACTTACTGTTTTGTAGTGAATTCCTTGAATAAATGTAGCATAATGAAATAGCGATTTAAAAAAAAGGTGTGAAGGCTAGAATGTGTATTGCATAATATATGTATATAATGCCTTATTTCATTTCAGTGTGGTATATAGGCTACAGTGAGATATGGAAAGAGGTTTTAAATGGTGTTGAATATGCCCTTCAGCACTGCTGTTACTTGAGATGAGAGAGGTGAAGGATTACATTAGCACAATGCTGTATGTCAGTGAATTGAGTTACTTGATATCTTTAAATTCTATGTAGCTGCATGCTATGGGTTTGATGCCAGCCTCTGGAAATGGCAGTCCAAAGAACACAGTAATTACAGAAGGGTCTCATTAGCATTTATGTTTTTATGGTAGAAGAATTTCCAGCATCTATGCCTGGATGTTGTTACTTGGAAAAGAAAATTCTGTCATCTTCTCCTCTCCAAATATTTTTGAAGAAAACAGAGATTTCTATAAGCAAGAAGAATGTGGAAAACTCCTCGGCTCACACTCCATAGCTTTGTTTGCAATCTCTTCTTCTTGCACCATTTTCAAGTTTTCTAGTGCTGCTGGAGATGTAATTTCCTAGTCTTGCTATTGCAAGTGTGAATTGTTGCCTGACTAATCTACACTGATTCAAACTGTTCCTGTACATTCTGATTTCACCACCAGTTGGGGTTTTTTAGACTCTTTGGTGAGCATGCATCCTGCAAAACTGAAATGCCTGATCTAGAACCATCCTTACCCTAAGCTTCCACTGTAAACATAAGCAAAAGCATAGATGTTGTCAGTATGCAACTTAAAGTTTAGGTAAATTGAATTACTGTCCAAAACACTTTTTTTCTTTCCACTGGTTCTTCAGTTTCCTTAGGTAGAACTAACTTGAGTATTTGCCTTTTTTTTTTTAATTGCTAAATTTTTTAGCTATCTATAAGCTGTTATTGATCACATTGATATTAAGAGAATCATAGAATCATTAACTTTGGAAAAGACTGCTAAATATTATCTTGTCCAACTGTCTACCTACCACTAGTATTTCTCCACTGAACCATGCCTCTGAGTACTACATCTGCATGTTTTTTAATGCCTCTGAGGATGGTGTCTCAACCACCTCCTTGGACAGCCTGTTCCAGTACCTGACCACTCTTTTGGAGTTCTTCCTAACATCCAATCTGAATCTCCCATGCTGCAACTTGATGCCATTCCCTCTCATCCTATCGCTGTTACCCAGTAGAAGAGGCCAACCCAAACTTTGCTAAAACCTCCTTTCAGGGATTTGTCGAGTGCAATAAGGTTTCTCTTGAGCTTCCTCATCTCCAGACTAAATAATCCCAGTTCTCTCAGCTTCTGCTCCAGACCAAATACAGGGAGACAATCATTTTCCTGCTCCTTCTGGCAGTACTATTACTGATACAAGCCAGGTTGCTGTTGGCCTTCTTGGCCACCTAGTCTCCAGCCACTCTGCCCCAAGCCTGTTCCACTGCATGAAGGAGACTTTCTTTGTTTTCCAGCTTAGCTGTTGCCTGGTATCAGGAGGAAGCTCTTACGCTAGTTTTAGTGTGAAAAGCATTAGACACTGATGCAATTGTGGGGGAGTTTCCATAAAGCACTTGCCTGTAGCGGTCTCTGTTTTGGTCAGCTTGTAGGACTGTATCTTCACAGCTGGTTTTAGGTAAATTGGTCTACAATAGATGGAAAAAATGCATACTAGTAATGGAATGAATTATCCTTAAGTTCCTGTGGATGCATCATTTTGAGTATCCTCTACAGAAATGATTAGAGCATCATGTAAAAATTTGTGTGTAGATTGACATAAATATATTTTTAGATCATGGGACATCCTTCCTTCCCATTCATTGCTAATTCTGCTGTCATGGAAGTTCCGTTCTCCTGAGGGAGAGAGAACTCAAAATCTTTCAAGATCTTTCAGTACTTTTCTTTCTATCTTGCAGGTTACTAAATAGCATCCTTTCATTTGCTTAAATATCCATCTTATTTTATGTAAACAGAGCACGTGTTCCTCACTCATAGTTTTCTTTCTAGAGAACCAGTTGAGGCTACGTGCTAGCATTGGTCTCCTACTTCAAAAAGTTCTATTTGGCTTTTAGTAAAAGGCGTTGATGTTAACTGTCTTACACTTCTGAGCACAGCTAGATTCTGGTTAGGAAGAGCGTACACCAGGGCCTAGCATGCTTTCACTCAGAATGCGTGGCTGATGACTTTTTCAAGCCAATACTTTTTATGAGACTCTAATTTCAAATTTGATTTCTCTTGCTAGTAGATCTAAACATAATTTCAGACTGTTGACTGGTCGTGTGTGGTGAATGTGACAGCTCCCACGTGAGACCCAAAGAATGGAATTTGAGAGACTTTCATCTGTGGTGGCTGCAGTTTTCTGCTTGGTTTTTTTATAGTTTTGTTGGTTCTCAACCAACCCCCATAAGCGTTCGAAGCAGAAAATTGAGAGAGATTCTAAATTTAATGAAATGCTTCTACTTATGCAATTAAATTAGTGCCTTGATTTAGATCTTTAGAATGCTCATTCTGCAGGTTTTTGTATCAGTAAAAATATTTTTAAGATGTATACTCCATAGCTTCATGAAACTTACAGCATGCTCTTGGTGGAGACGATAATGTTTTCACTTTTTTTTTGTAAGAGTTTTTATGGAGTTGTAGGGTGTCCTCTGTTTGACATATTGTCTCCAGCATCTGCTATTAGTGTTAGTTGAACATATTCAGTATAAACGATCAGCTTTTCCCCGCTTTCAAACTTGTCAGGCTGATGCTTAAAAATAGGTTTGCAGTACCTTTATTTAAAATTGCAAGTTGATATATTTTAAGTCATTGTACTGTTACTACATATTGCAGTTTTAAGTTGCTGTTAGCATTTTAAGTATGTGACAAGAATAAATTCAATGCAGAATTATTTTCCAGAATTATCTTTGGAAACAAAACATTAATTTAAGCTACGCTTCAGGGTGTTGCTCCGTTTTAATGAAATGTAAATACCTGATGCTTTAAAGGACAATGTTTTACTACTGTGTACGTATGTTATATTTAAGACTTTCAACTTTATCTTGCTATATTTGCCTTGGAAGATATTTGTGAAGAAAAATGGTAATCATGTTACTTCCTTTACTGTATAGCTACTCTCAGCTGTAATAAAATTTCAGTGCCATGAAAATGGTTTTATAGTACTTTTAGAAACCTATTCAGAGCAAATACCTGAATGACCCTAAGGTTCATCTAGACCATTTGGTTTAACATCTCCTTTGGCTAGGTCTAGGGCACAGAGGAAATAATAGGCATAGAAACTGTTTGAAATTTACCACTATTATTAACTATATGGATTGTTTTTTTTTTTTTTAAGGATTTATTACCAATGTCCTGTAGTTTATTGTTCAATTGATTTTTTTTCTTTTTAACTTTTTTTTCTTGTTAACTCTATCAAAACTGTAGTTGCTTACAATCTGATTTTTGTAATGCCATTTTCCCTACAGCATATACAATTAATTCCATTCTGTTCTACAGGTTCATTATGAAAGATCTTCCAGGCAATAAAAGCTATTACACATTCTTAAAAACACTGTTTTACCTTGTTTGATTTTTACAGAGTGTGCTTAAGTTCTTACTTTGTTATGACTCGTTTAGTGCTAGTGGTTCAAATTTCTTTCCTGGTTGACTAGAATTGTCTGAAACACCATGAATTGATGCAAGTGCATTTCTCAGGCATTATAGTTCTGAATAGTGCAGATGTTGCAAAAGATTTGTCTGTGCATACACAAAGCACTGGAATTACTTTCCTGTTTGAAGGAACATGCTTTCTCATTTTTGTCTTTTGTTGGTATGTCCCTGAAGGTTTTTTTAGCTTTTTTTTTTTAAATGGTTTTTTTTTTTTTTTTTTTTTTTTTTACATCTTTGGGGATTACATGGACTTGTAAAGAAAGAAACATTAGCATTGGTTTGTAGTAGCATACTCTCTGATGTAATAAATCTTTAGTAGAAATTAAGCTGTTCTCTTGAAAAGAACAAAAAGGTAATGTCTTTTTGACTAAAAATCTCTTTGGATGTCTAAGGTATTCACTTTTTGTAATTATAAAAAGTTCTTAGTACAAGTGAGAACTTGCCAGAAGCACAACTGGCTCAAAAAATTTGTTTATTATACCCTGAATAATTTCCTGCAGCTTTGCATGTCTGGATCCCAATGCAGCAGTAGGTACAGTGGTGCAATTGCAACTGTGAGAATTAATTTAATTGAAATGCCTGTTTTAATTTGTCAGGTGATAATACCTATACATACGGCCGAATACAAAACCATTATGCTCTAATTGTCAAATTATTGGAGGATAAAATTCCAAGAAGAGTATTCATATGATTGATATTTCTGAGTGGCATAGATTGTAAAATGTCAATGGTTTCAGCCCTTGATCCCAAATATATTTTTCTACATCCTGCTTTTATTCAGGGAATGTCTAACTTAGAAATGGCTCTGAGTGGTATGAATTAAAAGCATAAAGCAAATCAAAGTCATGGTAGATAATGTGGAACATTTACTTGTAGTAGTCTGTGCAGGATAATTTTTGGAGTTGTTTAGTAGACATGAATGTCATCCATGGTTGCAGGTGAAAGTCATTTTAATGAATGTCTGAAATACATTAAAAGCTTTCAAGTAAAGAAAACTTGTAAAACAAAATATTGTTTTAAATATTATTTATCTGCTTTCAGCAAGTCTTATTTTCAATATATTCTGAAATTTCAAATTTCGAATGCTATCAGAAATTTGCTAAAACTTTGGTGGTGCACTTCATAGGGTTGTAGAATATTCCAAGTTGAAAGGGGCCAAAAAGGATAATTGATTCCAACTTTTGACTTCAGCAAAGGACTACCTAAAATTTAAATGTTTTGCAATGTTGCATCTTTGCCATAAAAGTCTAATAATTAAATTGTATTTTGGTTTTCAATTTTGTTTCATTTGCTTAATTAAATTTTATTTTATAAGTTTACAGTTTACGAAGTTATAGGAAATTCAGTTCTCTATAACATTATAGGTAGGAATGGATTCTTTTGAAAATGAAAGACAATCTCAGTTGACATTATGGCTCAATATCTATTTATTACACGCTTTCTGGCATAAAAATGAGTGCTAAATATTTAGTAGATACAAAATGAGCTTTTAAGATAAAAATTGTCTTACAGACATGTATGTAACCTGGTAATCTTCAAAATGGAAGACATTTTCATAGTCCCAGTTTGCTCTTCCCTTCTTTCCTGCATTTTTCTGTGTTTCAATTTTTCATTCTCCTTCTGTCTATCTGGCTTGATTATAATTGCCTCTCAGAAATGTTTAAGCAGAAGGTATTGCAACTCTTTGTTTTCTGGCTATGAAATAGGAGCAGCAAACACCCTTGTATTTTTTTAATTGGTTAAATAATTTTTTTTTAGTTAACTTTTTTCAAGAGAACTAAAATAATATTTAAAATACAAGCAAACAAACAAAAAAAACCCCAGACAGTCCCCCCATTAACTGGTATTTTTGAGCCAGACTTTCTTCTGATTGTGTAGAAAAGAAGTGTTTAGCAAAACAGTTGTTAACAGATAAATAGGTATGCCCCAAATAAGGGTAAGTTAACACAGCTGTGATATTTCCTACATTCTTCTCAGGTTTTGTACAACTGGCAGCAAAATCTCTATATATATTATGTAAAATTTATGGCTAGTAGCGTGGAACAACTTAGACAGAAATGTTACTGAAATTTCAGGATACTGTCTATATTAGTGATTTTATTGGTTGGATGGCTATGCTTGCTGTTAGTAAAGCATCTGGGTAAATCTGAAGTGTTAATAAGATAGTAACATCAGAGTGGCTTTTCTCCTCTTCCTCATGTGGATATGTAGCAGATTTTCAGCTTTCTTCTTTGGCATTATGTTCCTGACATTATCAAATGTCTCTGTCCTTGTAGAAAAAGCAGCAGTAATGGTGGTTCAAAGCTAAATCTTCATGTCTTACTGTCAAGACTATGTCCATGACAAAGACTCTGACTTATATTCCTTCTTAATAAAAAGCATGTTAGTCACTCTTCCAGAGAGATTGCTGGAAGTGTTTCTTTGCATTTTAATTGGCATTACAGTTTGTTCAAACTCAAAGTATATTTTGTGTTCATTAGGATACTCTCTTCTCATTAAAGATAAAAAGCCATAAATTCTTGGCAGCTGCTTTCTCTTTTTTTTTTAACTACTAGGTTTTTCACTACCTGTATAGATAGATATATAACCAAATAACTCAATGATCCAGAAATATTATATTAATGGATAAAAGTTGAGGAAAGACAATGAGTAAATGAAGAAAAGAAATCATGGGTTGTCAGCAGAGCCATTCAGTGAGATCGATCTTCAGCCCTGAAATGAAGATGCCATAGAGATTGCATAGTATGTCTCTCTCCAATTTATCCTGTAATGAATCTGATGCTTCATTCAAACACAAGGTCAGCCTATTATGGTAAAAAAAAAAAAAAAAAGTGTATGAATGCTTCATGAAAGGAGCTAAATTAGGTGTCTTATGTAAAAGAATATTCCTTGCAAGTAGAAATAGTTATCTCTGGTTGAAGAGTTTGATGTGCATACTGTTGCGTGTAGTTATCAGATAAATGTGGATTTAAGCTCTTAATAGTGTTAAGAGTTGTCAGCCAGTCTCTACTCCTGATTGGTGTCAGTCAGATGTATCTCAGGTTAAGGAATTTGTTGATCTTCAGCAAAAGCTAGAAGGTTGCTTGTGCTTTAATGAGATTATTTGTTCTTTTGAGTGTTTAACCTGATTGTAGATAAACAGAAACTGTGATGAAAGCATTGTGGGGGGAAAGAAGCAAAAAAAAAAACAGAGTAGTTTCTTGAGATAACTTTTACTATCATAATTTGTTTCAGAAAAGATTTATACTGCGCTTCTCAAGTGGAACATTTCTTTGGACGCAATTTCTGAATTTTCTGAACTCCTCAATTTCTCTTGAGTTGTCTTGGATGACTTTGAGCAGTTGTCTGGCCTAGCAGATGAAGAATTCTGTTTAATAGTATTTAAATACTGAATCAAATTGCTGAAGCAATCTTGAAAATGCTGTTCTTAAATGTGGTTGATAAATAATTAGTATTTTCTACTGAAGCCAGGGACAATACACAAGAAGCTCCCTCCCTTGGGAGATCTCTTCTATAAATAAATGAGGAAATAATGAGAGATTTAAGACTATATAACAGTGTAGAGGGTAGTACAAAGTACAAAAGAACTGCAGTTCTCTGGGGGGCCTTCCACGTTAAGCCCAAGCAAGAAGGATTCAAACTTTATTCAATATATTTTATACCTAACTTTCGACTGGGCACAAAATACAGCATTTTCCATTGTTAGTAGGTTGAGGAACTGTAAATGGAAAAAGTCAAGAGCTTTTAGATTTGCTTTTCCAGGTTCTACCCAGGATCTGTCCCAAGAACTTTATATGTTCTGACTACAGCTCACTATATTCATAGGCAATTAAAACTAAGGTGAGAACATTTAAAAAGCTACGTTCTTGACCTAATATCTGAGAAGGATGTTTTCAAGAAAAACACTTCTCTGTGAGAAGGGAGAATATAAACTGTCCAGAGATTTATATTTTTTAAAATTATTTTATTTCTGTTTATTTTGCAAAAGGCTTGAATTTTTTTCCAACATATCAATGTATTATTTCTTTTTCAGTCTGCACAAGGTGGTGGTCATCGAACACTTCTCTATGGACATGCAATCCTGTTGCGCCATTCCTACAGTGGTATGGTATGTAACAGGATTTGATAGCAGTAATGATTTATTTGCTGTATGAAAGCAATGGTTGACTGTATCTAGACTATTACCATTTATTCAAATTGGGAGAACTATTCACATCAAAAAGGCTTTTTACCCTTGCAGAAATGAAGTCCAGTTCCATACAGTGTTGAGTTCTCTGCTCATCAGTCTATGCTAAATTGATAGTTTTCCGTTGCTTTTCCCTTGGATATTACATAGTGCATAAGCTGAATCAGAATCAGAAGCTAGCTGGCAACCTATTGGAAATAGAGTGGGAAAAGAAATTCCTTTGTGCATGTATTTTGCCTTACTTTTTAGTTCCCTGAAGAATTATACAGGTTCAGAACTGCTTAACTATGGATGAGTCTTCATGGAACTGAACTTTAACATAACCAGCTCCTATTTCCATTCTCACTATTCCTATCTCAGTGGAAAGATAACCTGGGTAAAGTCTGAGAGCTTATTTTAGAACACATACTTTGATCAAGTCTCCTTGAGAGCCATACAGATTTGCAAGCATTTATGTCCTTGACAATAACTTGTTGGGATAATTTAAGATTTGCTGTTGTGTTAGCAGATTTTTAGATTCTAGTGTGTTATTAGACACAATTGCAGGCACAACAAATGATGACTGCTTTTTTTCTGTTAGTATCTGTGCTGCCTCTCAACATCTCGATCTTCAATGGATAAGCTGGCATTTGATGTAGGATTGCAAGAGGACACTACAGGTAAACAATGGCTTTTTAAACTATATGATGAGGAATATTATCAATCTAAAAATCAGAATAGAGACCTATACAAACATATAAAGAACATAAAAATTAAGACTATTTTAAGAACTAAAGAAGCAGAAGTTAATATTCTTGTCTTTTACACATTCAATATCTACGTTTTCTTGTAGATTTTGTAACTTATTTTCTATGAAATAGAAGCATGTCTATTGATATTTAAGTATGAATTTATAACAGAGAATATAAGTAAAGGAAAATTTTCAAGTTGCTGTGACTGTAGGAGCCTTCTGTTGAGATTTTTTTTTTTGAAATTGAGTTATTTTTAGTGAAGATTCTCTTAATGTTTAAGAACTTTCAGTGATATGGATTTATTTGTATTTTTGAGAGCAATAAAGCTTCTTATGCTGCCATCATTCTGGTGGAGATGCTTAATTAAAAATTAAGAAGTTTGCTCACTTTTTAAAGCATTGCTGTCGCTAAGATTAATAACAATAAAAACAATTAAATGAATCCAAAGTGAAATAGCTTATTCTAAGAAGTGCACTTTTCTTGCAAGAAGTGTATCTGAAGACTAGGTTTATCATGAGAACAAAATTTGTGACTTTTAAATATTCTAGGGAATTGCCAAGTGTCAGTAAAAACGGAAGTGCATAACTGAATTTAGACTTTTATTTTAAACATTTAGATGTTTTTTTTGTGCATGTTGGTTTTCTTTTTTTTTTTTTTTTTTTTTTCCTTCTCCATATAGTTGTCATAATTCTTGGTGAAATATTTTCGGAATATTTTTCCCAGAACATAGGACACCAAGAAAGTGACAGGAAAATTCTTTAGCAAGGGTAGCCTGGACTGGGTTGCAAAGAAAACACAGGGCCTCCTTCTTGCCCAACTCTGCAATCTCTGTTCCAGAGGTCTTGTTGTCTGCATGGTTGTATTTTTTACACCTTGCGTTTCAGGCAGATTGGTGGTACAGGAATGATGCTGATTATTGAAAACACATGGACACTTGTTTTATCCAGCTGAAAACTGGGTCAAAACTTTTGGACTGAGGTAATTGTAAACTTAATAGCAATACTATTGCACTTTCTTCCCAATTTTTTTTCTCTTGTTACTCAACAATGATACAGGTGAGGCATGCTGGTGGACTATCCATCCTGCTTCTAAGCAGCGATCAGAAGGAGAAAAAGTACGTGTTGGAGATGACCTTATTTTAGTCAGCGTCTCTTCTGAAAGATACTTGGTAAGTAATATAAGAATCTGAATGGTGCCTTCTCTATAGAAGAACAGTTAATAAAGGTATTGCCCTAAAATTTTATTTACCTTTTAATCTCCCCAGAAATATAGTATGGTTTTTAACCTGGTATTTCATGTGTTGCAAAAAAAAAGTAAATTATTTGATTTGTTTTTGTTTAAATAATGGATAGAAGTTGAAAATTTTTCCAATGAAGGAAAGAAGAAAACTTAAAGGAATCTTCTGAGTTACATAACTGAGATATCAGTAGTCCCTATTAAAGTTCTGAAGTTCACAGCACTGTCATATGAATAAAAACTAAACACTAAATTTTTGAAATGTTTGAAATGGTTTTGAAGAAGTCCGTATGCTCCTAGGATTATGAATAGTATAGCATATAATGCTACTGATGTACTGTAATTAAAATGCTTAATGAATTCTTAATTAAATATAACAAAAGTATTTTAAAACTATTTAATTTAATAACCAGTATTTGAGTTAGCTTCCTTTTATCATTTATTTAAATCATTTTCTTCCTCATCTCTTTGGCACTTTAAGACAATTTATTGTTTTGTATTCATAGAATTGTAATCACCTGAGCTATTCTATCTTAAAACAAAAAAAACCAACAACAAAAAACAAACCAACCAACCCCAATAACAACTATGAAAAAGATCTAAAAGTAAGAATGTCAGTCCGCTGGAAGTTTCTGTAAAAATCAGCCCCAGTGATTTGGTAAATGTAGTTACAGATGAAAAAGGAACTTTTAAGAGGGCTCATTTTTAGCACTGTCAAGATGACTGTTACTGTTTACTCTATCTGTAACATTAATGTTTGTTCTATAGTCTTCATTTTTATGTTATGAAATATTTCATAGTTTCTATGGTATTTAGAAAAAGTGAAGAATTTAATGAGGTGTAAAGTAATGTGATTTTTGTCTTTTTGATAAAAATTAAACATGCTCTCCCTTCTTTTGAGAAAGCATAGAAAAGTGAGGATAAAATTATAATTTCAACTCCTAAATAAATCATAGTAATTTATGTAGTGAGTTACCTTTGTAAGTGGAAATTGTGACAATTTCCTGTTCATCTTTAAATTTAAAAATATTTTTAATTACTTTTAGGGTACTTATAATTAGATTCAATGGAAAAGCAATTTACTCTGGATGAAACTAATGAGAAAGTTAATTTCTGAAGAAGTTTTATTGAAAGATATTTTTTTTTTTGAAATATCTCAAATTGCTGAATTTACTTCCTGGAGTTAAATTTTGCTCCAAATCATTTCCCTATGTAGAGATATGCCTGAGCTTATACTCTACCCTTTAATTAGTAAATCAGCTATGCCCTCATGTCATTAATTAGAGTGTGGGTTGTAGCTGTTACTTCTCAAGGCTGTCACATGTTCATTTAGACACAGAGAACCTGATGCTTGTGATTGCTGACTGCAGAGACTGGTTTTCTTCAATACAGTGAATTTTCACAACTCCCGTGGCGTTAATATGTATACTGCATCTTCCGTGCAAAATATCAACATACTCAAATTATTTTCACTGTAGAGAGAAACTACCCAAATCTATTTTCTTCATATTTTAATCTCTGTATTGTAGTCTTAAAAAGATGCATAGCTAAATTTTAATGAATAATTATTAAAGGAATTTCAATTATTCAGTTTTGATTTAATAGTAAGGAGGGACTGAGCAAAATTAAACTTGCTTTTATACTCACTCCCTTGGTTTTATAAATACTTGTGTTTCCAAACTAAATTAAGAGCTGATTAACTATAAACCTTTGCAATCATCAGAATATTTGTGTTTTTACTACTGACTTAGTAATTATATTAACTGTAGACAATTCTGAAGACTGAAGTATCCAGTGAATACTTCTCATGAAAGTTGTCTCTTTATCTTAAGCTATTAGACTTAATCAATTGAGCTGCAGGTTTACAGATCTCAAGTCTAGAAATTGTGAGCTCAAAGATGTTGACTGAATGGCATGTCGTGGTTTCCTCCGGAGCTCACACCATCCTTATAGTCTGTTTTTTTAAATTTTGTTTTGTTATTTTCCCCAGCTACATTAGATTGCTCCAGTGCTATTTCGTAAAAAATCTTGCTTCATCAGCGTAACTTTATTGGAACAACTGAAAATGAGTAACAGTATTTTGGGCACATACTTTAGAAAAATGTAACCTCTTCCAATAAAGTCACATTTAATCTTTCCCGGAATTGTAAAGATAACTCACTGGCACTAAATATATACATCAAGTTCTTATTTTCTACAATGTACAGCTGAAATATCGTAATAATGTATGGAACCTAAAAGTAGTCTCATAGGAAGTAAGCACAGTATTTTCATTTGAAGCGTGGTGGAGTTGAATAGCTCCTATTTTCTGTGACACTTAAAGAAAGTTAGTAACAAATACCTTTCACAATTGCTAGGGCTGTGGATGGATTTTTATAAATCCAATTTGACGTTGAGACCAAGTTTTAATTGAATTTAATTAAGGAATATTTTTTTTTTCTGATGGTGAGGCGTTCCTCAGATCTTTTGATAGAGTGTGAAGTTTGGCAGGTTTCTGAGGGCTAGGTTTATATATGTCGTGTATTTAGTTAAAAGCTGAGGAAAAGTCTTGTATCAAACCCTCTATGTCATAGTGTTGCAAGGAATGCGGTTGTAATATCACCATTTTATATTACAGTTATTCCTCTCTGTTTCTAAGCAGTTAGCTACCTCTGAATTAAAACAAGCCGGTAAACAATCTTGAGGGAAAGACTTGCAAGTCATAACAACAGATGAATAGAGTTCGTTCACAGGCCATGACAATTGCCTTTTTCAAAATGTAGCCAGAATGTAGTTTAATTTGTATAATGTAGAGCGAGCAGGAGGAATACATAATCCCAGATAGCAAATCATCTCTTTGCTCTATACTATCAATAGTGCTACCATCAAAATTTAAGCCAAGTTCTTCTATTTCTTTTCTTGAGGCAGTGCAGGCCCAGGAACTGGTGTAATATTTCCAGCAGGTTTTCCTTTTTTGGATATATTAGCATGCAGTGCTGCACTTGAGTTTTGCCTGTGCCTATTGTTAATTACACATCATGATAACTTTCAAAATTACCAATTTTGAATAGTTTAGAAATTAAGTCAAATTTGTGAAATCTCTGGAAAACAATGGTTCCGGTCTTTTAAATATTCAAGAGAAGTTCCTTAGACGTGAAATCCAAATACAAAATGCATGATGAAAATGAATAGCAATAAGGTCAATGATATTCAGGCTGAGAAGTCAGGAAAGCAGGAAAAAGAATTAATCTTTGAATTCACAGTGCAGAGGTTTCAGTAGGAGGCAGAAATTTCTACACTGGAGTATGTGTGTAGTTGGTGTCCTGACAAATGCTGATCTGCAGCTATGCTATGCAAATATGCATTATATGAAAAGGCTTTGATGTTTATCATTCTTTAACTTAAATGATTTTTTTTTTTGAAACATCGTAAACTAATGTCTTATTTCCTTTGAATTGAAACCTTTTTGTCAAGTCTATTTCTTTGGTCAAGTGATGGCACTGATTACGTTGTTCTCATTAAAAAATAATATTTTCTAAATTGAAACATTACTCCAAAGGCGGACTTGATACCAGTCATGTGTTGTGAACAACTGGGCAGCTTCCTGCATGCTGGAAAGGCACTCCTTCCTCATTCACTTGTAGGGACATATTGTTTATTTCAGCTCTTAGTTTAAATTCTTTTATCTATTATCAGAGATTTTGGACAGTTCCATCTCACAAATAAATATCTGAACCATTCAATGATGCAATCGGACTAGTTAACACAGCAATGTGTGATTTTTTTTTTTTCCCCACTTGCCCAAGAAATTTCATTTTTTTCCCTGATAAGTATGAAACACAGTAGCTGAACTTTGTTTTGTTATTTGTGAGAGCACAATTCCATTCAATTTATAGTTATAAACAAGAAAAAAGGGATTTTTAAAAATTATTTGAATCTGCATAAGCAAACCTGAAATGAGGAGAATACAGGCAACGTGAAGCTGCTCTGTTATGCTGATCACAATGCAGTTCCCACAGAGTCTTCATACCATTTGAAATGTTATTGTGGAGGCTGGTAGATCTTCCCTGTTATTAAGGCTGTCAAGCTGTTCTGCCTCATAAAAGGCTACTGCCAAATGCTTATAATCAAGTGCTCAAAATGTCAAAATTCACTGAATAAAAACAGTAGCATCTATTTCTTCTTCTTTTCTTTCTTTCTTTTTTTTTCTTTTTTCCAAACTAATCTGAGATTTTTTATTTTTTGGTTCATCCAGAAGTGGTCAGAAGACACTAAGGCTGAAGACTGGGATGAAAAATATGATTCACCTCATTAAGAAAATTCATCTAATTTTCTTTAAAGCTTTGAGCATCTCATGCTTTACAACCAAAATATGAAATTAGGAAGGGTCATCTTGATATAGCGCATGTGTTTTTTGATGACTAGGAAGGAAAAAAAAAAACCACCTCCACACTGCACCTAAACATAAGAAAAAAACAGTCTGAAATACTGGAGTTTTTTCTTTTAGTAGGTAAAGATCTAGTGATTTTTTTCTGTTTTGCACCAGCTAGACTTCTCATCTCCTGTGTGATAAACTGTTTAAACTCCCTCCACAGTGAATAATTAAATGCACCCCTACCCTGTTGAAACCAGCTGTTCCTTGTGTCAGTTGGGAAGGTGTGGATGAGATCAATACATCTCGGATGTATTGACATCCAAGAACTCGGTGCATCATGTGCTGTCAGAGATCTGCTGCCAGTTGAGAAGTTTGGGAAACGTGACTATGAAAAAGTAGAAAGTTCAAAATCCAGGTGATCTAGTAGAGACAGGAACCTGGGACTGAAGTGGTAAAGAGGGAAACTGAGAGGAACTTGGTGACTAGTTGAAGGGATCTTAGAATCATAGAATACCTTATGTTGGAAGAGAACTTAAAGATCATCTGCTTCCAAGCCCCTGCTGTGCTAGAGTTTCCGACCACTAGATCAGGCTGCTCAGGGTCCCATCCAACCTGGCCTTGAAAGCCTCCAGGGATGGGGCATCCATAGCTTCTCTGGGCAACCTGTTGCAGTGCCTCACCACTCTGAGTAAGGTAGTTAATCTGAATCTCCCCTCTTTTCATTTAAAACCATTTTCCCTTATCCTGCACTATTAGATCATGTAAAAAGTTGGTCTCCCTCCTGTTTATAAGCTTCCTTTAAGTGCTAGGAGACTGCAATGAAGTCTCCTCAGCTCCCTCAGCCTTTCTTCGTAGGAGAAATGTTCCAGCTGTCTGATCATCCTTGTGGCTGGCTCTGGACCTGCTCCAAAAGCTTCACATTTTTCTTGTGCTGATGCCCCAGACCTTGATCTGCTACCCAGATGAAAACCTCACAACGGCAGAGTAGAAGGGGACAATCTCTTCCCTTGCTTGGGAAGCTGAAGGAAGACAAGCAGCAAAGAGGAGTGGGCCCTAGTGTAAACTTTTTTTTAGAAATTTGGGGCAGAAAATTGCACTGTACTGGCAGGGAGAATTGTAAGAAGAACCTGTGGACTGGGACTCGAAATGAAGAGTGGCATGAGAGGTGTTCAAAGAAGGAGTGGTCTGGCTGAGAAATCCTCAGCTGCTGCACAGAGATGCAGACAGGAATGTCTGGGGCTGAGAGATGAGAAAAAAATTGAGGAGGAGGAATTGTGGTGAGTTTCTGATGCATGGGAAGGAAGAGGTTGAACAAGAAAAATGCCAGAAGGCCAGGCTGAGACTTTGTAGATCTGAAGATAACTTTTTGATACAGAAGAAAATATTAATTAGGATAGCAGGCTGGGCTTTAACTTGGATGAAAAGCTGGTTTGGCTAGATGAGATGCAGAGGATTGGGATAAAGATTTAGAGAGGAAGAGAAAGTGGGAGAGGCCTGGAATGATTAGACTAGATAGCCACCTTCAGCAACTGTCTAGGAAACCCACTGTATTAAAGAACATCTGTCATACATGGTAGTGCTGACAGCCTACTCCTCCTGGTGACTTTCTGTTAGTTTAGGTGATATGTGCCTAAAAAGTTGTTTTAAAAGTTTATTCTCTACATCTCATTCATGTGGGTGTTAGTGTAATGCCACCTACTATAACTGTGATGGTTTCTTTTTACTTAAAAAAAAAAGTTGGAAAATGATATACAAAGTACAGCATAAAAATAATTTTCTTACACTTTCAAAAGATTGTGTTAGAAAATGTAAAAATACCCAGAACTAATATGTGTTATGAAATCATTCAAATGTACAGTCACAGTACTTTGTATGGAACACTATCTCAGTGCAGATAACAGAAGTTTAAAGGCTGTGTCAGTTCTTGGTAGCAGAGAAGCTATAGAACAAAAGACTTTGAAGATGAAATATCAAGCTGAGAACTGAAGTTGGAAATGAGCATTATGATGCTTAACTGATTGTTTTCCTGGAGAGTTAGATTCTCTGTCAGACTTTGCTGTGGAATTTGCTGAGTGGATAGTCTTTTATAGCAGTCTTGTTTTCAAATGGACACTGAGTCTTTTTTTATCTTACCAACTGGGTTCCTGAGTCACAGCTCTGAGGTTTCGTTCTGTTGCCTGAGGTTGAGGTGCCAGAGTTATTCAGTCATGATGTCTGTCACAGATGAGAATGAAAACTGTGCCTTAAGCATTAGGGCTGCATAGAATGCAATTTATGGTGGGAATAAACTGTTTTTGCAATCTCAAATTGGGCTACTCTAGGTTTATGAACCTTTCTTAGTGTAAGCTATGTGCATCCACTCCTCATTGGGAAATGGTGCTATCATGCTATTCCTTTGAGGTTTTGAGAAAATGATTTCATTAGTATTTGTTTTGTTTTTGAAGTGCTGTAATTTATTGTAGCAAGAGAAATGCCTGTGAGGAAATTAATAATTCTCGAGACTTTAAAAAATTAACTATGCTGAATAAAGTGTGAGGTTACAGACTGAAGATTGAGGAGGAAACAAAATGCTAAACAGCTATTCATGAAATGAATCCCTTTATCCTGTATTCCTCATTAATTCTATGAGACAGCAATTCTTGGAAAAAATCATGGGATCATGTCATTGGAGAATGTAATATGTTGCACATACTAAAACACCTTCAGTTTCTATAGACTAATTTGATATTTTTTAACTTTTGATGCTTGCTTCTGCAAAATTGATAATATTTAGTTAATGAAAGCGCTTGTTTCTAATCATAATGCATGATAATAATTTGGAATGGTAGTAGCTGATATATCTTAGTGGTCAACGACTCAATGTCTGGATGGAGATCTATGGCAAGTGGTGTCTCAGAGATCAGTACTGGGACCAGTGCACTTCAGCATTTCATCAGTGAGGTCACTGGTGGGATCAAGTGCATTCTCAGCAAGTTCGTGAATGATACAAAATATGTGGCGTGTTCAATACATCTGGAGGACAAGTTACCATCTAGAGAGACTTAAACAAGCTCATGTGGGCTGAAGGCCCACATGAGGTTCACCTGGATTGTGACAGCCCCAACTATCAATACAAGCTGGATGATTGAGCACAACTGTAATGAAGTAGTCATAGAATCATGGGGGTACTGGTGAATGGCAAGTTGGACATGAGCCAGCAATGTGCCCTTGCAACACAGAAAACCAAGTGTATTCTGGACTGAATCAAAAGAAGCATGGTCATCTGGTTGAGGGAGGTGATCCTGTTCCTCTGCTGTGCACTGGTGAGACCTCACATGGAGTACTGCATCTGAATGTGAAGTCCTCAGTACAGGAGAGATGTGGACTATTGGATAGTGTCCAGATGAGGGCCACAAAAATAATCAAAGAGGCGGAACATCTCCCCTATAGGACAAGCTGAGAGAGCTGAGGGAAATCAACTTTTTACGTGAGTAAATACTGATAGGACAGGGAGGAATGGTTTGAAACTAAAGAAGGCAGACTTAGATTAGATGTCAGGAGAAAGTATTTTGCTGAGAGAATGGTGAGGTGCTGGAACAGGCTGCCCAGAGAGGTGGTGGATGCACCATGCCTGGAGGTGTTTAAAGCCAGGTTGGAGGGGGACGTGGACGATTTGATCTAGTACTTGATATAATGGCAGGGGGATTGGAACTTGGTGATCTTTGGGATCCTTTCAAACCCATGCCATTCTATCATTCTATGAGTCTGTTGTTTTAGTGGTTACAGCTCATAAGGTGAGCTAATATAAAGAAGAAAAATGCAGACTGTCCCTATCTGCTCTCTCTGGAGTCTTTCTGCTTTCCTGCCATGCATCTGGATTTGCCTGCTGCCAGTCATGTGTTAGTGGATTAGAGAATGGAAGTTTTTGTGCATCTGCGGGCTTCAGTTACTACTCTCCCACTGCCACTACCCTTATGCTGTGTGGGGAAGCTGAAAAGGGTTGGTAGAGTGCTGGCTATTCTCCCCTTATCAGTTGAAAAGTTCTCTGCAGATATACCATCCGGCTGTTAAAGACACTTCAAAGAAAGGCAAAGAAAACAGGATGTTTTTAGAACTTGAAATTCATATGGAATTTCCTGGGCTTTTCCTGCTTTAGGACAAAATTTGGATTTCCATTTCTTTTCTGCAGTGTAACTTTGTTTATATTTGTTCAAGCTGTTTAAATCTATAAATAGATGTTTCAACATGTATAAATGACTTGCCACTTTGAGACATAAACACTGAAAACTAATGACATAAAATTTTTGGAGTGTACAGTTTAACACTTATGTTTCTTTCTGGTAACTCTTCCTTGTGACTGGATAATTTTATTTATTTTGACAGCATCAGTATAACACTCAGAGTTACTTACAAAATATTTCTTCATTGCTGAATTGGGTTATAAATGATACCTGATTATTAGAAAGATAACATGTTTCAGATTCTAGAGAGTGCATCATTGTTATTTTTGATTTGTGCTGAAGCTTGCCTCTTTTTATTCTTTGTTTGAAATTTTTTTTTTCCTTTTCTAATAAAAAAGGGAATTTAATTCTTGTTTTTTTCTTTTTTTTTTCTTTTTCTTTTTTGTTATAGATACAGTGATGTGTTTTTTTTGTCGTCTTTGCCAAAATATAAATATCTCTGAGATAGATATCTCTCTGTTGCTTTGCTTGCTCTCAGGCTGTTTAAAAAAAGAAGAGAGACCTGTGAATTGCTTTCCCTCACTCTGATGCATGCATTCTTGTTTGTGTACCTATTATGGGAATGTATCTGTTCAAAATTTGTAACTTCCCAGATGCTCTTGAACATTGAGAAAAGGTGCTTATTGCAATGGTGCAAAACTGAAGTCTATCCTGATCGCTGCAATCACTTTAAGACTGAGAGAAAGGGTGAACAACAAGGGCTGTCAAAATCTGAGTGCAGAGAAGAAATAGACTGAACTTTATCCTTTTCCTAGCTACACAGCTGTGGCTTCCATCTCTGCACCAGCTTACCTAACTCTTATGAAACAGTATGGTTGTTGCCACTGTGTGCAGCATTGAGGCATTCTGGGAAGCGTTCTGCCTTTTACTCAGTTCTCAAATTGTGCCAGAGAAGAAGCTTTCTCAATTTTTTTTTTTTTTTTTTTGCTATTCTCAAATTAGAAGTCTGACAATAAAACTGAAGACATTATAATGTAATGTGCAGATAGAAAAAAATACTGCTAGATGACATGTTGATATCAACACACTTTAGCTAAGAGAAACACTGAAGAAAAGATTGGCTGTCTTTGTATTCCTCTTTACATGTATATGTTTTGGAGAGTAAAAATAATACATTTTTTTCTGGCATAAGGAGTATGTAAGTTGAAATAATTTGTATTTCGAAAGTACAACCTGCATCTTTTATCCATGGCATCTGTGTATTCCTTTTGTGCATACTTATAGCAAAATTGAAAATAAATCATCTTGTTATTTGCAAATGGTAACAATCATCACTGAAAGGTTCTTATGGAAATTACTTTGGTTCCTTAGATCCTCAGTGAGTTTGAATTTGCTGTGCTCTTCTTGAAGACTTGGGAACAGAGATATGATTCGTTACTTTTCTACAGAGCAGCATAGAGTTCATAACATGACAGCCCAGTTCAGTTGGGAAACCTGTAGTATTCTGGGAGATTTTTGTCTTTGAGTTTAAATGTGAAAAACTGCACTTAGACTGCAGTGTTTACTTGTGTTCATAAAATATTGTAATTTATTTCTGAAATATTATTGGAAACCTGTGGCAGGTTAAATGTTATTTTTGGAGATTGTTTTCACGCTGTTAGGGAAGACAAACTTAGCTTTTTGGCTAAGCTTGGACACTTGTGTAGAGAGAATAATTTTGGAGAGAGAGGATGCTGGGGAACCTATCTCTAACAGCGAGATCTAGCAGAATTAGAATAGACATCAGAACTCCCACATCCCAAACATTTCTGCACTGAAAATATTGTTCCTTCATACCTGAAAGATGTACCTGAAGTGGTCCTCATAGACGACAGCAAGCTGCTGCAAGATATGGAGGCTGCTCAAGATCACATGGAGTGTCATGTCCACGTCATGAATGTTGCATTACAGAATTTTTCTTTTTGACAGTTTTATTCTGCTGAAAGTAGCAAACCAAGCAGATAAGCTCCAAATAAATTACATATTAAATTAATTGAGCAGCAAATTATTTTCCAACAATGCTGGGATCCTGAAATATAGCAGTGAAAATCTAGGCAATGACAAAGAGGTTGGCAACTTTTTTTCTTATTCCTTTTTTTTTTTTTTTCCTTCTTTACGCAAGTGACCCAGTTGACTCCTTGATTATACATTGACAAATTGATTCCTCTAGAGGGTCAAGGCTTCATTTCATAATTTGCTGTGGATGGTGTTTGGGGAATAAATTTAGAACTTCATAGTCAAAGGAATCTTTTTATGCCTTCATTTGCAAATTGAAGGATTCACCAACCAATCTAGGGATGTGAGGGAAAGAAAAGAACTTCAGACAAATACTCTCTAATCTGCTCTGGTGGTCATGTGTTAAGAAATGTATTCCAAACATAAAAAAAAAAATATAATTCTTCACTTAAGGCATCCGTGTTATAATCAGAACTGTAATTGGAAGGAAAATAACTGATAAAAATAAATTCTCTCATGAGAGAAGTCAGCAATTAATTTTTATTCAGTGTTCTATCTATAACATGTAGTGTTAATTCAGTTGATACCACTGTGTGTGAAAATAAGTTTGTTAACAGTACAAAGCACCTAGTTACACTAAGTGCTCTGTTGATGGCAGATCTAAGTGATGTGGTTATCCTCTTCCTCTTCTGTTCACCCAAAATCATATGTTCTCCAAAAAAAGTAACTTCTTGCTTGGTAGTGTTGCTTGAATTACTCATTGTCCCTAAATGGATTCTGTGACATGGTCTTAGTTAGACAAAATCTAAAAATAAAAGAGCAGGAATGAGACTGGAGATGTGCTGAGGACTGTATTTCTTGGCATATTCTGCTATTTATTAAGTTGTGTAATTGTGGTAGGGTGAAAGTTGTTGTTTGCTCAATAAACATCCTCTACTGCATGTGTTGAGTGACACTGGCATAGTAGAAAAAAATGGATTTGTGAGTTCTGTTGCTTTGTACGTTCATAACTGTAACAGGCATAGACATGAATAAGTTGTTGTGCTATCTCATATACCTGCAAATAGCCAGAAGATATGCAGCCAAGAGAACGGACTCTACGTGTGTTGTTGGGAATCTACTTCTTTCTGACCTTCACTGCCACTTTCGTCCTCTGTGTTATTAATGATTCTACACCAAATGTGTTAATATCATTCACAACATATAGAGACAAATACTACTGTCCTTATGGTATATCAACAGAATTATGTAGGACAAAGGCTTTGCATAGGTGTGGTGCATAATATGCTAATATGCCTTCAGCTTAGTATTTCTGAGACAATAATGCCATTGCAGGAGATGAAAATCACACAAATGCTAAAAACAAACAAAGTTCTTAGAGGAGAATTCACAGAAAAAGAAATGCACCCATTGAATTCTTAGGCAGTAAGCAAATCTTTCAGGGAAAAATACTTTCAGATTAACTTGTATCATAAAATATTTCTGTAGGAATATATTTTGGAAACTCCCTCATGTGCCTTGTAAAGTCTGTTTTTTTATTTCTTTGATCTAATGACTTGAAGCCAGCAGTCAAAAAATCTTTAGGTGCTGAGTTACACCCAAAATACAGATTAATGTCACATTATAGTATTCAGACTTCATGGAAAATCCCATCATGTACAAAAGGAAGAACACTGGTGTAAGATCCCTGCAGCATTTAGTAACTGCTTCTTCAGAGTGCAGTTGTCTAAGACCCCAAAAGAATTGACCATTCTGTGTAATCTGTGTATGTTTTTTGGAGGCAAATATGCTGTACTAGTTTTCTAGCTTTATTTCTAATGTCTCCTGAACACAGTTCTGTCTTTGTGACTGATTTATAGTCAGGAAAAATGTGTGTATGATATAATGAAGAAAATGTTTAATACTATTACTGCAATTGCAATGAGATTTGTAATTAAGCTCTCAGTAAAAGTCTCTCCTTTCCTGTTTTTAGCATCTCTCCTATGGCAATGGTAGCTTACATGTTGATGCAGCTTTCCAGCAAACTCTTTGGAGTGTAGCACCAATCAGTTCAGGAAGTGAATTTGCACAAGGTAAGATTTATTCTAATGTTGAAAGACTGATGGTAAATGAAGAACCTGAAGAATCATTTTTTTCCTGCCACGTGTGACTGAAATATAAGAATGAGGTTTCTCTTACGTTTATTAATTAAGCTGAATATTTAAATACAAATAATCTAAAAACAGAGAGGGAGAATTATGCTGGAAAGCATACTGGTGGCTTTCTACCTCATTGTTTCTAAATACTGAAGAGCTAATTAAAATCTAATTTTACTAAAGATAAAGTTACATTCACACAGGCTTTTAAAAGACTTGTTTTGGTCCTGATTTCAATTGGTGACTCAGATGCAGTCCTGGTTGCATTTTCCTAAGACTGAGGAAAAAAAAAATCCCATTGCAGAAGTGAAAACTAAAGTATGCAACTGAATCTCTTTTTGCATCAGTACAACACTACTTTAATAGTTAAAAAGTCTAGTCAAACCATGAATCTTAAACTTAGATCATATTAAAATCAAAAAAAGGTGAGAGAACCTGTTAGATAAATTCCCGCGTCCTTCAGGGATATGATCTAAGCATAGATTTTTGAGCATTTTTAGTTTTAGTGGTATAGTCTGGCAAGATAAATGCTAGATTTGATCCAGAAATCTTTGCTTTGTTTTCAGTCACAGTCTCAATGATAGACTGCCAGGTAGAAGGAGAAAAGGGAAAGTAGAGAATTCTAATACAGAAAGTTTGGAACTGAATACAAGGATAGAGAATAAAATGAAGGGTGTGTACCAAGACAGGGCAGGGGAAAAGCAGAACAGAAGGTAACAAACTCGATGCTGAAAACTATGTGCTGATTTAAAGCAACGTATTTTGGTTTAGGGCACACAATACAGAAAAATGGTCTGTTTGTAAGTGGTTGGAATGAATAATGTGTTTGCCCTTAGAAAATAAGCAATAAGAGTAAGGAAACTAGGCAGGAATGCTGTTTCTGAACACAGGATGGAGTTAGAGAAAGAGGAAAAAACCCACAACGTTTGGAAGACTAGAATACATCTTTAAATAGATTACGTTAGGAAGTGGATGTGGAAGGACACAAGATAAAACTGTAACTTGTTGGGCAAGAAGAGAGGACTGGAAGCAGGATATGAAATCCTAGGAACTGAGTGGGAATGGTGTTGGGAGTAGCATATAGTTGAGAAGTATGAAAGACAAGAAAAGATGAAGAGAGACAGTATTGAACAACTTTCAAAATTTATTCTATTTAAAAACTAGGATTTTTTTTTTTTTGATACTGTAACTTCTGTCATGAGAGAACAAAGATCTCTGAGTTAATACTGTCTTCACAGGAAGAAAAAACTCTCATCTTTTGCATCCTGGTTGTTCTGGAAAGCCCTATGGTTTTTATATTCTTGCAGCGTAATTCCTCTTGTAATAGAATCTTAAAGGTCCTTCTGTTATTCCCTGGAAGTTCTGTGTACAATTTTTTAGAAAGACGAAACACTGAACCTTCACATTAGTTCTCTTTATTTTTTTTATTAAGCATTTCTGTTTGCAATTTTGCTTGTTCAAATTTCAGAGACAGCATGACCAAGTCTCTACATACTCTCAGTGTTTTATACTGTGGGAATCATTATGCACATTCAGATTCTCTGAGGTGGCTTCTGTCGTGATAGGTTATTAAAAATGCTAGTGCATTACTTACTAGTATCCTCAACTATTTTGGGAGAAATATTCTGTTGATGCTTTCTACCTTGCAACCTGTTGCTGCATACTATAACTCCATTCTCCTTGTCTTCCCACCAGCACTGGTGCGGAGTTGATATCATTAAGTCCAGTGTCTTACTACTTGAGACTCAGGTTTGTGTTACACTGCATCTCCCAAATTGGCACATTTCAGTATTAAGGCTTGTCTGTCAGAATATTGGGATGCAATGTCAGAATATTGGGACACAATGACAGAATGTTCTGTCCACAATGACAGAATATAGTATTATGTTATGTGTTTGTACCCCCAAGAGATCATGTGAAAATAATGTGATATCGTTTTATTAGCTGTGCTTTTTCTACATTTACATTTCTATGCATTTGCTTTTCTTTGTTGCTTTACGTTTGTATTTCCATTTGTCTCAGATATAGATTTTGTTGAGCAGTATCTTTCTCTTAAGAGAAGACCTGCTAGAGGTCTGTGAGAATTAGAGTAAAACCTCATTCTAGCAAATCCAGCAAATGCTACTGTAATCCAAGATCTCTTCTTGTGATTGCTGAATGACTACGGCATTTAGTGTGTATGATCATACTATATATGCTCCAGTAATACAACAACTAAATTGGAGAAAATTACTTCAAAATAGAGGAAGAAGAAAATAAAGCCAATTTTGTTAGGCTATTCTAGTGTTTGTTGATCCTATCTTAATCAAAACTTCCAATTAACAATAGATTAATAACTTTTTAGGCTTTTGCTATTCCATTTGTGTTCACAGAGAGAAAAAATGCTTTTATCCTTGCAGGACTTTGAAATGAAAATAAACAGTCCATAAAATGAAAAAATGTTGGAGTGAGGTATATAAATGAAAATAACTTCTTTTTATATGCATTTGTGCAAAACTGGTGTCCTGGTTTTGTCAGTGTTTCATATCATGACATCATATGGTAAGCTGTTCAGTAGTGTCAACAACAGTTGGCACACACAAGTCAATTTAACAAGTCAAGAGTTTAGAGTCAGATAAAGTGATTTTGCAATGTTTGTA
This sequence comes from Phasianus colchicus, assembly GCF_987193195.1. Lineage (NCBI taxonomy): Eukaryota > Metazoa > Chordata > Aves > Galliformes > Phasianidae > Phasianus > Phasianus colchicus. The sequence goes on along the minus strand of NC_143437.1, from coordinate 37,165,705 downwards.
CTGTGATGTAAGCAGGGATGAGGTGGGGGGGCACTTAAAAAAAAACAAAAAAAACCCAAGAAAACAAAAGAAAACTACTAAGGAATGAACACCTCCATATTTATATTGACACAGTTCAATATAACAGTTATTAAATATTATTACTGCTATCTGGATATAGCCCTCTGTATCAAATCAAAAGTTTAAAGTTGAAAAATTAAATGCTGAAGTTAACCATATGAATACTAATCTGATACTCATTTTAAAAGTTAAAAGCCAAAACAAAAAAAACATCCTGAAATGTTTCCAGATATATATCTGGGGAAAAAAATATCTTGACTGCGCATTAGCATCAAAGTAAACCTATGAAATTTGTACAGTTGTGTGTTGTCTTCAACACTGTTTTCCCCTACATCATTGTCTAACTGCAGATCTCTAACTTACACATTGTTTATACAGAAATATCTTCAAATATTATTCCAATGAAATATATTTTTAATGGTTTTGCTATAATGTTTTTGCAAAGGAATTATATTCCCAAATATTGTTGAAACATGGAATTTAATATGAAATAGTTCTAGCAAGAAGGTAAGATGAATTTAGAAATTCTGTGAACTGTAAGCACTTGTTCAGCTGAGAAAAAACACTTGAATTACACTTAAGAACTACTAAGACTTAGTGCTCTCCAGTTACTAGGTTATGATACAATATTTGTAGGATAACGAATTCTTTTTAAAGTCACATCTATGGAACAAAAAAGCTATTGGGAAGTCATTTGCTTTATTAATATTTTTACTGGTTACAATTATGAACTTGTTTTCAGTTCCTGACACCAAATGTTGAGATGCTATGCTTTAATTCTATGTGATCCCTTTTCTGTGACTTTCTCCTGATCTGTTCTCTCCTGCTTGCTGATACTTGAATCTTCAGGGTGTAGGATATCTTTCCCTTCCTCCGACTCTCTTCTTAATGTAACTTCACAGGTCAAATTAAAAAAACAAAACAACAACAACAAAAAACTCAACAAAAAAAACCCCAAAAAACTGATTCACTTTTTTCTTCATTAAAGGATATCTGATAGGTGGGGATGTTCTGAGATTGTTGCATGGTCATATGGATGAATGCTTGACAGTCCCTTCGGGTGAACATGGAGAAGAACAAAGGAGGTAGGATTCCAACTTAGAATAGCATAGTAATGGAAATTACTGATTCAATATTGAATGTCATTAAAAGCATAAATTTTGGAAGGATATTTTGATGAGATAAATCATTCATAAGAAGAAATGTGGTTGAGGTGAACTTTGAGCGTTAACTTATTGCTTTTATCTTTTTTTTTGTTGATCAGATATTTCTGAGTGTAAAACAGTAGTATCTGTTGAAACATGGACTTGGTCCAGCAATATAAAACAAAATGAGCTGATTTGTAGGATGGATACTGAACATTGAGTGTCTGAACTGAACATTTCATGCTTTTATTTTATTCTTGTTTCCTAGCCTAAAATCAAATCTAGAACAAGTGCCTCCAACCTTTACATCTGTTATTAGTTGGGTTGTGATGTATAAAATAGCATGTGAACCTAATATTTAAGGTTATTTTCTCATTAAAAATCTTACTACTGTTGTTTGTTTTATTGTTAATCATTTATTATTTTTGATATTATTTTATAGCGATTTTTGATAACTTACCATCATGTTTACAGACTTAAAAATACTGTGAATGAAATATATTGTCTGTACTGCTTTTTTTCTGTACAACACCTCAGTACACTATATATTAAGGCTACTGCTGAGTCCTTCAAGGCTACTACTATGGATATCAATCTCCAATGTTCTTGATGTGGTAGTCTAGAAATTAATTTACAGTTATTTTGTTGATTAAAGGAATCTAGAATGGAAGTAGGGAAGTGAGGATGGCTCAGTATATATTTTCTCTCTGAGTTAATTAATAAATCCAAATGGTGAGAGGGCTGGCACTCAGACTGCAGGTGTCTTAGTATTGTGATTGCATGGGTGAGTTAAAATGTAGAGTAGAACTAAAATCTCTTCATTTGCTCAAATAAAATACATCATAAACTTCAGTAGATTTATTCATGCCTTCCTCTTGAGAATTTGCTAATTAGTATTTATGTGGGAGAAATCTGGAACTAGATGATTTTAAGGTCCTTTCCAATTAAAACCATTCTAGGAGTATGTAGTACTGCTTGTTTAATCCATCATACCATCAGCTAGGTGACTGCATTTCCATGATAAAGTACTATTCATTCTTTTTCAAATGAGTTTGTTTTGTTATACCTTGTAAAGACAGGAAAGAATGATTGAACAATGACACTGGGAGTAGTAAGACTTTTCTTGAGGTTGTAAATATGAATGAGAAATCTTCAGTTGTTTCCCAGTTTCAGTTGATGAGTTGGTGATTTTTGTGGGTTTATTTATTTGCTTATTTAAGGACAGCTGCTCCCACTTCTCATTTTTGGACTAGAATAGATTTTAAACATACAAGACTTTTCAAAACTTTGAAAGCTTAAAATGTGATCAGCTCCTGTTTAATGTTATTATAATGTAGCAGATCTATTATAGCATAGAATTTATTTTTGCTTTTACTACGTCCCCTGGAATGTAACAGAGAGGATAAGACAAATAGGGTCCTATAGTGTTTGTTCACATTTCAATTCAAATACTGCAAATATCACATTATTAATTCGTAACTGTAGTGCACTTGCACATCTGTAAGATGATTAAGCACTTAGAAATTAACTTTGACTTTTAAGAACGCATGAAGAATTACTTGCAACAAGACTAACTTGCAAAAACTGCAGTAAAAGTTTGCTGAATTGCTAGGCAAGAAATAGACCATTCAATCTGCTTGTGCAGTGTGTTGGATCTTTTTGTCTCAGTTTGTAGACTGCAGGTCAGTGCCTAAAAGTAGATGATTCTTCTCTCTGCACCTTCTCCCTATTCTTGTGGCTGTACAGTGCCCTGAAGTATTCAGAACACATCTATGTCATGTCCTTAATTTTACTGAGAGTAGTACCAAGAAACATCATTTCCCAGTGCATCATATTCTCTTCCCAGTGCTTTCATATTCTCTTGTTGTTCAGGGGCTTTATTTGATGGACTAAAAGTAAAGCTTAGTTTCTTTTTTTTTTGAATTCTCTCTTTTTTGAAGTTCTTTTTTGGATAAATATTTGATATTTTTGATAAAATTATTTTTACTTATAAAGGTTAAATATAATCTATGACAACTTTTAATTTTACAGAGTACTCTGTGCCCCACGTTTTCTGCTCCCTGCATTACAGCTCAATTTTTTTTTTATCTCTATTAAATAGGACTCTAATGTTTAAGAGTACAGTTTGTGAACTGTGTTTTTCAGTTTTCAAGATGGATGTATATTGATGGGTGTTATTCAGCTTCTGGTAGAAATATGTTAGTAATACGGCTAATTTTGACAGGTAGGAAATTGTAGCATAAATTATTTTGTCTTTTACTTTAAGTTCTATAACATTTTCACAAAGCACATGTCGAAGTATGATAGTTTTGGAGTGCAGTAACTCTGTGTTTTCCTTTCATTGACTTTGAAAACTATCTTGTGACAGGTTTCTGTGGCAATGCTTCATTGGTTTTGTTACAGCTAATACCTGAAAAGCAGCTTGGTTCTGAGAAATGCCGGTGTGAAGGAGCACTGAGAAGTTTCACATCTGACATTACTTGCTAATTCACCTTATTTCATTTCTATTTTTCTGTGAAGGTCTTCTCTCATGCCTTTACAAATAAGAGATCAGACAGCCCTAAAATAATGGTTTTATTCTGTCATGTCGCCTGTTATCTAGACCTAGGGATGGATAAATTGTTTTGATTTGAAGGATCCTTCTGGGCAGTTTCTAAAATTAACTGCTGTTTTTCTCTATTCTTAGTATATTGGTACAGGTAAATAAATTTGAATAGAAAAGTGTTCCAGAGATTACCAGAAACCCAAAAGAATACAAAAAAACCCACAACACATTCTCATGCTATTTATACTTTGATGGAACAGCATCTAGCACAGCAGGGACCTACAATACAGTGACAATGCAAAATGTATTTTTAATTACAAGATCTAGCAAAGCTCTCTTCAAGGCAATGCCTCCTCCCCTCCTTCCTCGCCTTTCCCTTCTAAATAGCTTGTTAGCCATCAATAGCCGGTCTGGTCATGTGAATCACTCCACCAGGTTTCAGTGGTGACAACTGCATCATGGTTTTCTAGTAGCATGGTACCTTCTGGCTTATCTTGTTTCTTAAGCTGCATGCTGGTGTAGAGTTTGTTCTTTTCCTCAGAGATTTGAGATCCAGATAGCTGCTTTTTTTTTGTTTTTTATACACACAGTCCAGCCTGTCCTCTGCGGTGGCCCTTGCTTCTTTATAAGTTCATAGTAAGGTTTGGTAATTCCAAGTCTTTTTCTACTTCTACCCATTCATGAGCATCTTCTGTGCACTTTGTAACGTAGATATTTTGTCTGCCCTATCAATGTGACTCTCTGCTAATTCTGATAGCAAATGGGGATTTTTGTTGGTTATTCAATATAATAATATTATTATTGTTCAATAACAATGTTGCATTTGTTGTAGTAATATTATCTGATATGGTTTTACTAGTGTCAATTTCGGAAAGGTAAATGTGTTATGAATCATATTTCCTTTTCAGAACACATCTTTTTTCCAAAATTATATAAAAAGAAATGTGGTGTATCCTATCAATTACAATTCTTATTCAGAGCAAGTATTAAGGAAGTTGGTTCAAACAGTTTTATACATTCATTTTTGTGGAAGGAGTAAAAAGTGAATCTTATACAGAAGATTCTTATACAGAAGATTTCTTATACAGAAGAAAATGATATGAGAATGTCTTGAATATGAGTTTATTCAACTGCTGTGGGATAAGAGTTAGTATGAATATTGTTTTGGTAAAGGCAGCGTGATTAAAAATTGAGATCTTTTATACAAACCTAACTTCTCTACAGTTTTCTGTAGAGAAAGCAGTATCTAGCTAGAGGTTATATTCTAGTGCTTTTTATGCCCTCAATCTTGCTTATAGAAAGTCTTACTGCTCCATTCTTGACCCCAGTGTCTGGGCTTTTGCTTTTGCTTCCTAGTAGGGGTCCTTAATCCCAGCTTTCTCAGTCCATGCTGTTATTGGTATAACTGATTCTTTTGTGGAGAGTGACTGTCTTTATACTTCTATATCAACGTAAGAGATATTTTAAGGATACTTTTTTTTTTTTTTTTTTTCCCCTTTGTCCTTTGATAAGCAAATGGCCTGCTTGTTTTCTTTTTTTTTTCCTTCTGTCATATTTCCCTTCTTCACCCCCCCCCCCCCCTTTTTTTTTGTCTTACGTTACCATTGCAATGCTTGTAAGTTCCCTTGGAAATAATAGAGAATGATTAAAGGACAAATTTATGTTCACAAGAGGAGGTTTTTTAGATATTTACAATTACAGTGATCCAACTGTATAATCCAAAGGTAGTTTCAAAAGAGTACTCAAATACAGAAAGTGGTGATAGCTTCTGGGTTTCCAATGTGAAGAAGGATTTTTTTTTCCTGAAAAGTAACGAAATGTCAGTTTAAAAATGGAATACTCTGATTAATTTATGCCTGTGCTTTCACCAAATTTCTTGTATTTGTAATGACAGGAAAAGTGTTGATTAAACTGGAAAATCTTGTATTATGGTGAGTGCAAGAATTCTGAATGTGTTCTTGTCAGAGAAGTTGATATTAAAGTAAACCAGATGCAATCAGAACGTGGTTAGTGCAGAATAAAGTCATATCTGATCTGCTATTGTTTAAACGTTACAAAAAGCAACCTCGTCAGTTAGTTGCAGAACAAAAATTAGAATAAATGTCAGGTGAAAAGAGAGTAACTGAAAACAAAAATGTCTACATAGAAGATTGTTTATCGTTTTCATTTTACTGTATTTATGAAGGTCAATTTCTCTAAAATGTAAGAGTGACTTCTGTTCCCTTGTATGAGAGAAATATGAGAGGCTTACAGGTATTAATCTGTCAGCTGCTATTAGTGTGTAACCAGAGTAGCAAGTGACTTAAGATAATATTTGGAGAAAATATTTTCTGTGAAATCTAAGGGAGGATTTTGTACATATTTGTACATGTACTTACAATTTCTTTTTAGTACATGAAATACTTGCTTATGTGCTTGTTTTTTGTGCATGGATCATGAATTTTTTAGTTTCACTTCACTGTCTTTTAAAAGCACTCAAATTTCTCAACATACGTACAAGAAATGAGGGTTATTTTGAAATAGGAAGCTATTAGTTTTTGAGATGCATGAAGACTGCATCAGCGTGCTTGTAAAAACTTAGGTGCCACGATAAGATAAAATACAGTACGAATAGGTAAATCTTCATAATTCAATGCAATAGATTGAATAGTAATTTTTATTAAGTAAGTTCTGAGAAAATACTTCCTTTCTTTAGGATAGCATGCAGTGATAACGAACCCTTATCATTTGATGATTGTTTTCTGTTAGAAGATAGAAATATTGTAACTATCAGGTTTTTGCATTTTTTTTTTTCCCATGGAATCTTTGTCCTCAATAAAAACTGTAAGGTATAGTCTAAGCGAACGCCTATAATATATATATAAAATATTTACAATAATGGATGGATGCTAAGGGCAACTAGATAAAAATTGCTTGAATAATTAGATCTCAAGACTTGTTTGATAAGATCTGATTTTGAATATGATAACTTTTGGAAGTTGCAGGAGTTGTCTGTGCTATCTTATAATGAGAGATGCAGTTAAATAGACAAGAAAATATGATGGTTTTTTACCACAGAGATGAACATTTAGTGCATGCTTTTGCTTGTTTTTCAGAACTGTCCATTATGAAGGTGGTGCAGTGTCAATTCATGCTCGTTCCCTTTGGCGATTAGAAACTCTGAGAGTTGCGTAAGTAAAAGCTGTCACAGAAGAATACTCCATTTAACTGGGTATTTTTAGTACAGTGAGAGTGGTCCTATTACATCTGATTACAAGCTATAAAACCAGATTGATAATAAAAAATCTCCCTAAAAAAATGATACATTGCTTTCATGAAAAATGATCTTGTAGAAAGTGTATGTTAATGTTGCTGTTTTTATTAATACACTTGCTGTGTTTTTTTTCTTTTCGGTTGCTATAGCTATCAATGACCTCACAATTTTCTGTTTTCATACAAATATGTGATACTGCACAGAAAACTGGTTCTGATTATAATTCACGTGTCACTCCTAATTTAAGATATTTAGATGTCTTGAAATGTAAAAAATTACAGAAAGGAGACTACCTTGTAAGAGTATTGGAATGACAGTAAGGAGTTGTGCATTTAAAAGAAGATGGTAATTAGGAATGCTGTAAAATTCTATTATATGTATTTGCAATTAAATTTGTAGTGACTGAAAAACAACTACTTTTAGAGACTAAATCAGGGCCACTTAAGACAATGTTATACTCTCATGGTGCTTTTCTCTGAGCATTTAATTTAATGGGATGATGGTAAACATCAGTGGTATAGCAGTGAAATTTTTGCTTTGAACTAAAGTTGGTCTTGGAAGTTCATAAGTGACAGCAATGAAATAATGTAGAGGGAAAAACCCCTTGTAGCTACAAAGAAATAATTCTCTTGCTTATAGTCTGACACGTAGAATTTTATGCTTTTACCATTTTGTACTTTTATTGACTAGTAAGCAATGTATTGTGCTTTAAAACATTTTCCTCAAAAGTTAAACTCCATTTCTTGTTTAAAAAAAAACATTTCCTTGAACTTTCTTAGGTGGAGTGGCAGCCACATAAGATGGGGACAGCCATTCAGACTAAGACATATAACAACAGGAAAATATTTAAGTCTCCTGGATGACAAGAGTCTTCTCCTTACTGACAAAGAGAAAGCAGATGTAAAATCTACAGCATTCTGTTTTCGGTCTTCCAAGGTATGGAATCAGTGCAGCATTATTATAACTTATAGCAATTCCAGTATCTTTTCAATGAATAATAAAAGAACTGAGTGTAATTAATATCTAGTAAACTTCTTCTGTCACATTTCATTGGGTAAGTCTACTTTTTTTTTTCTCTGCTTGCCCATTTTTGAATGATTTATTTAATTTCATTTATTTTTTCTTATGAACTTTCCTGATGCTTCACTTCTTTTCTATGGACTGACATAAGAAGCATTTATAGCATTGCTTTTTCAAAAATTTAATTAGGAAGTCGTTATTTCTTTCACTAGATATGATGTTGCTATCCAGTTTCCAATTGCCATAGTTTAAATTTTCATTTGACACATTCAATAATCATTATAAGTACAAGGTAGTACTTATTGGGGATAAACAGTTTAAAATAATGCTATGATGAAGTCTTTAATATTGTTTGATTTATCTTACTGATGCTGAAATTTTGACAGTAGCAGTCGTATATTTTTTTAAAATTATCTTTAAAATATATATACTGAGAGTCAATAACTTATATAATTACTTGTATATTTTGGATGATAAGAAATTAATATATACCTGGAAGCAAATTTACAGACCTTTGAAGTCTAATAATGAAGACTTGAGAACAGATTGGTTTTGATATGCATACCATATATGTAGGTAACTCTGAAAATAATGCCTCATTTATTTCTGGGGAAACTACAACAGATACAAAGATCAAACTAGCACTAGTTGATAGTTCTTCAGCTATAAAACTCTGCTTCTCAACAGAGTCACCACAATTAGTCATTCTTTTTTTTTTTTTTTTAATCAACAATAAATAAGAGCCTACATTTCATGCTCATAAAAATTTGCACCAGTGGAGGTGACCCATTGTTGCTGTCACAATTACTGAAGTGCACCACCTATCACTTCACTGTGCTAACGTCCACTGTTTGGTATCCATAAACATTCAGCAAACATAAATAGATGTGAATGAGTAATTTTTTTCCTCTTGGGGGAATTCATAGGCGCATCTATAATTGTATGCACTTCCAAATAAAATTTTGTCAGGTTGTCCCTCTACTGCCATCTGTCGCACACCACCAACAAAATGTAATGGAATATTGGCAGGAAGGTTCATCCTCTACTGCCATGCCACAGACATCTGCCCATGTGTATGTGTCAGAATATCCAGACAGAAGGGCCATAGTTATTCCATAAACATTTCAGGACAAGGTAGTATAATTGTACTGGGGAGTTCTTGTTGCATTTTTTTAATATATGTAAACAGTTTTTCTCCTTTGAAGCAAAAAGAACGAAAGAACTCATTTACTGCTGCTTAAGATGGAGTCTTTAGTTGGGGTTGCACCATGGAGAATGGAACAATGTACTGTACTCTATTGTTAGATAGTTTTAGTTCATAAGATAGATGATTGCATTTCTAGCAATACGGAGAATATCAGTAATCTTTTGTTGATGTGGAAAGATGAGTGGTCTGTATTTTTTAAGCAGCATATACATATGTTGACTTAGTAGATACTGACATTCATTTTAAATTAAGACTTATTTAGAAGGAACTATGGAGAAGCCTTAGTAGAGTTCATGGTAGTCTCTTTTTTGCTGGCGATGAATACAGTTTATATGTTGGTGAAGGAATGCCATGTTTTATTTCATTAGGATATTGACATTAGAAAAATCTTTCCTCTTTGTAAAAAAAAAAAAAAAGTCTAAAATGAAAGATGCAAAAACATAGGCATCATCCTCTACAGTCCATATGGACAAAACATACAACTTTTCACATGTATTTTTGCATGTGATTAAACCCAAATTCCTGGGTAAGAGGCAGGCCCTAATTTCCATGGAATACAGAATATTAATAGATTTTTCCTGAATTTGTAACAATTTCTGCTTTTCAATGTCGTGTTCATAATTCTTTCCTTCACTATCTGAAAAGTACACGAAGGTCTTGCTTGTTGTGATACAGAATGTTAGCTCTAAATAGGCAAAAAGTTAAGTGGAAGAGGAGTACCTTTTCTTTACTTAGTGTTCCTACTTGGAGTTCATCTGTATTTTTGTGCTGTCACCTGTTCTTTTGTAAAATTTCATAGGAAATACACTGTAAGCTTAAAAAGCAGTTATGATTTAGCTCTCTCCAGTCAGTGAGATCTGCTGGAATTTCAGTCATAACTTTGTGCCCAGAAGGTAAATACTGGGTCAGATGAAAATATAAGAAATTGAAATGGCAAGCCTTAATCATGTGAAACTTCTTCTGAACGTTGTAAGGAATGACAGAGAAGCATTAGAATGAAATGACACATGTAAAGCTACACTTAACAGATTAATTTTGTTCAATATTAAGATAAAATAATATGAAATAATTTTGCCCATTTAGCCCACAAAAATATGGGAAGATTGGCCCATATTCTTGTATGCATGCAGTAAAAACTAGGTTTATAACAAGCATGTCCATATGGAGAAAATGTCACATTAAACAATAAAATCTGTTCATATCCAGTACATTCTCGTTGCTTTGCATCACTAAAGCAGTTTGCAGACTGTTGCAAAAAACAACTGCTGCTTTTTATGTTCCAGTGCACCAAATGAAGACTTTTGATCTTTATTTCTGTAGAAAAAAAGCTTGCATAGTATTCAATATTTGATGTCAGTTATTGTTTTCGTGTACATTTTTTTTTTTTTATTTCAGGAAAAACTGGATGTAGGTGTGAGAAAAGAGGTAGATGGGATGGGAGCACCTGAAATAAAATATGGAGATTCGATATGCTTCATACAACATGTAGACACAGGCTTATGGCTCTCATACCAGTCTGCAGATGCGAAGTCTGTAAGAATGGGTTCTGTGCAACGCAAGGTAAGACTGTAAATAGGAAAGCACTTCATTCAATTCGTCTAGTAGGGCAGCAGGGGAAAGTAAAGAAAACTAGACTAGGAGAGTGCTAATTTCCAGGTTTAGCCATTTGTTTCTTTCAGTGTAAAGATTTTTTGGTTTTGTTTTGGTTTTTTTTTTTTTCATAATGCAAGTCAGATTTACATGACCTACTGAATTCCCAAACTTAAAACTGAACAAAGTACATCTACTCGCCTCTTGATATTAACTCACAAAGACTGATAAATCGGTATATATTTGATGACAACCTAAGGTATTAGTATTAGCCAGTATTATATGTTAACATTCCTTTCTTCAACATGCTGTAGTTTGGAATAAGTGACTGTTTAGTTTGAAGCCTTTCCATCTTGTATTACTTTTTGGGCTGGAACATTTGACTCTTGTTTCAAGTCCTGAGGAATTTTTCTTCTAAAGAATAATAACTGTGGTTAAGCAGAAAATTATCTCAAGATAATGAAGTGGGAAAAACAATTTTCCATAGCTTAATACATATTCCAGAAGCTACATTTGTATTAGCGTTGCAAATATTCAACTTTGTGGGGAAACTTTTCAGAATGGGAAAAAATATTTTTGCCTTCTTTTATGTAAATGAAATAAATTAAAATGACGTATTGGAATTCTTATCAGAAGTAGTGTGGTGTAGAATTTTCTATTACTGTTTTATATGCCACAAGTGCAAAGCTGGAGTGAAATTGTTATCAAAGTATCTAGGTATTTAAAATTTGTGTGCATGACACCTTTTATCTATCTATCTACATGCATGTATTTCTGTATTCTATAAGTATCTTCTACAAAAGTAGTATATGTTTGAAAGTCAATATTTTTTATACATACATTATTAATGCATATAATTATAATCTTAATTCTAAAACATTTAAAATAACATTTAAAATAAGATATATTATTGAATAATTCTGTAATTTAAGTAACAAAAATTTGTGTATGGAAAAAAAGATTATCTAAAAAATGTTACTACATAGATTAGTTTGAATACTCTTAGAGCCATGGTAGCTAATTACAGATAAGAGTAAGTTATCAGTAGTGATTTGAAGTGTAGTCAGGAAACAAGACCAATAAAATTATCAGTTTTTTTTTTTTAACTTATCTGAACTTGGGAGACCTGCTTCTGAGTAAGTGAACATGTCTTAGGTTGAACAAAAATTGCTTCAAACACCTTAGCCTTTTTAAAATATGTACATGTGTTTATTTGTGTGTGTGTACATATACACATAAATGAACGTGTATATATACATAAAAATGTATTAATATATTGTAAATAATATATCATTCACTTCTCTGCCTTACTGTGTGAATTTTCATACCTCTTATTTATGACACATGTTAAATTTTGCAGTGATAGCTTCTTATTTTTGTATTGCAGGCAATAATGCACCATGAAGGTCACATGGATGATGGTTTAACATTGTCCAGATCTCAGCATGAGGAATCCCGTACAGCACGTGTCATCCGTAGTACAGTCTTCCTTTTCAACAGGTTTATAAGGTATACATGTAAAATGATCATTTTGTCACTGTTCTTTATTTTCTTTTTTAGTGTATTCAAAGTGACTATTAATGGTGCATTTTTAAGTCAACAGAGGAAAAATGGATGAATAATTCTCAGGCTAAACTTTATGACAGCTCTTTACCAGCAAAGTACTGTAGTGGACAATTTTTTTTCTCTTTCTTGATTTCAACATATAAAAGTACTGAAAATGGAAAGAAACCACAACATTTGGTGTAGGCCACAAAGTGCAACATCTAGATTTTTTAGCTCTTTCTTTTCTAAGAATAATGTAAGATTAAAAAAAATAAATGTATCGTAGTTTGAAGTACTTGATAACTTTGTGTAGAAAAACATAATAACGGCACAATTACAAACAAATACAAGAGAAATGCAAGTACTGGTATAAAAGTATTCTTCTATTTTATACTGATCCACAACATCAGAGGTGCATATTGGTGGTGTGGCAATAGTTTGAACCTTCCTGTCAATATCCCATTACATTTTGCTGCCACGCAACAGATGGCAGTGTTGGGGCAGTTCAATAAAATGGTATCTGACATGGAAGTGTGTATGAAATAAAGGTGTGTCACTGAATTCCTTCATGTGGAAAGAATTGCAGCCATTGACATTCATCAACTCTTGCTAAGTGTTTGTGGAGACCAAACAGTGCATGTGAGCACAGTGAGGTGGTGGTTGGTGTGTATCACCAGTGGTGGTGGTGACAGCGGGTCATCTCTATTGGTGCAGATTTTTGAGTGCAGCATGTAGGCTCTTGTTCATGGCTGGCAAAAATGCATACCTACTGGTGGTGGCTGTTGAAAAATAGTGTTTTGTAGCTGAGAATTTGCTTTATCAAATAGTGTTATTGTGATCTTTACCTCTGTTGTATTTTCCATAGAAATAAATAGAAGGCATTACTTTCAAGGTGACATAAGTGTATTGAAAGTCTTACCAAAAGTTCTCATAAATGTGTGAGTTTATATCTTGTTTCTACCATCCTTCTACACTTATTTCCTTTTTCTTTCATAGAATGTTTAATTTTGCCCTCTATGAGTACATGGTATTTGCATTTATTTTCTTACTCCAAATCTTCTCCAATAATACTGATGGATATTACTTTTCAAATGTTTCGTAACTTCAGTAGTTGAAAAAATGTCACACTTGTGAATGTAGTTGGCAGTAGGACATCAATGATAGATGATAAGACTATATTTAATGAAAAGAGTTTCTTAGGAACTCATTTTTCAGAGACTATAGTATGGGCGATGATGACCCAAAACAAGCATGTCTTAACATGAATGCACAGTTGAAGATACAGATGAGTCAATTTATTGAAAAATGTTTACCTGAATACTTAAATAACCGAGGAAAAACAACTATGGGAAAAGTTGTGTGCTGTGTGAGGAAATACAAAAGAAATCAAAGCCCTGGTTAGCTTTTTAAATCAGATGTTTTCTTAGGACTTGCTAAGAATGCAATAAAAGGTAATGACAGAGAAAGACAATATAATGAAGAGGTTTTACAATTTAAGGTACTACTAAATTACAGTAGAGATTTATACAAAGTGCATAGGAAATCCAACATTATGTTTAACAATTTAGTTTTGGCAGAATGTTACTTTAAAAAGAAAAAGGTGAATTGGAGAGGGTTGAAATTATACTCCATAAATGTGTAGCTCTGGAGAAAAATAGGTGACAGCTTCATATAATATGCACATAATAAAAATTAAGTTTTTAAGATAACTTCTGCAGCTATGTTTTGAAACATTGTATTACTTAATCTAACCAATCTAAAAATCTAAGCGATTTTTATTATTCACCAGGAAATATTTCTTCTAGATTTGTTTCCAAATATAGATGTTTTTCAGTTCACAGTTTTCTGAGATGAAAATACCAGGTAACATGTGAGTTTTTTTTTTTTTTTTTTTTGTTGTTGTTGTTGTTGTCGTCTTTGTTGTTTTTTTTTTTAAATTCAAAGCAAGAAATGAACACCAAAACAAACAAACAAAATCACCCAAACCACTGCAGTTGTGAGTCAGGTTTCCAGGATCCTTTAATGCCTAATGCAAGAAATGGGGGAGATATTGCAATGAGGCTGGGGGATTACACCTATGAGTGCGGGGTCTCCTGTGCCAGCTGAAGCTCAGCAGGCTTTAGATCAGCATAAAGGAAGCACTAATGAACATGGAAAGGATCTTTTTGTTTATTCAGATTATTCACGATCAAAAGCTAGCAAGGTAAACTTTTCACAGTGGCAGAAATGCGAATGAGTCCAAACTGAAATCAGGAATGTCAAGTAAGCTGCCCCCTTCCTCTGTCCCCACTGTGTGCCATCAGATGGGCCCTTCAGGGCTGCTCCTTACCCAGTGCTTGAGAGCCAGGTTGTCTCATATGCCCTGCAGTGTTTAATAGGCATGCTCAGAAGTATATTTTCTTTCTTTCCTATTTGAGGGTGGCTGGTGGGTCTGCAGAAGACGAGTATCCCATTTTTATTTTTTTTTTTTGTGCTATGTGCAAACCCTTCTGCTCGTTCCAGAAAGTTCTGGTGAGTCTACTGCTGCCTTGACCTGAGGCAGCAGTCTGCCTTGCCTGCTGCCCACCATTGCCTTCTCCAAGGTCTGTATGGCACTAATGATGTTTCAGCAGGAATGGCTGTGTTTCAGAAAAGATAAGTTTTAAATGGAGAAGAAAATTATTTTATTTGTTATTATTTTCTTTTTTTTTGAGTAGGGATCTGGAGAGCACAGCATCAAAGAGAAATTGGATTACAGAGTTTGTCTGGGATTCAGCTAAGCAAGGGTCAAGTTAAACATGGAAGAGAATGGTCTGCTCTCCATTTCTGGGAGAACGGACCAAGCTTGAATTTTGTATCAGAGTTAGGAAAAGGCTAATGAAGTGTTGGGACAGACTGTGGGAGAGCTGGATCTCCCAGTGCTGGAAATTGCTGAAAAACATACTAGAAATGCGCCTGAGGTATTTACAGTATCTTCTCCTTATCTTCTCTTTATCTTTTGGTCTGCCTCTGAAAATGCTAAACACACAGGTAGAGTAAGAAAATTTGTGTTCTGGAAGTATTTTTTATGCTTCCAGTCATGGGAATGACTGATGATGATGCTATGATTGTTTGCTGGGGTTGTTTGCGAAGGGAAATGTGGATCAATAAGTGGTAAATGGGGAAGACATAAGTCATTGTTAAGAAGTTGTTGTCAGAAAAGAAATTGAGCTATGGAATCTAAATGAAGATTACTTTTAAACTAATGAAGAGTTGTTAAGGTAAAATAAATGCTTTCCCAGTACTCAGGAGACTTTGCATCTTATTTTAGGGGCCTTGATGCTCTCAGCAAAAAAGTGAAGTCTTCCACAGTAGATTTACCTATTGAGTCAGTCAGTCTGAGCCTTCAAGACCTGATTGGCTACTTTCACCCTCCTGATGAACATTTAGAACACGAAGACAAACAAAACAGGCTTCGTGCACTGAAGAATCGCCAGAACCTCTTCCAGGAAGAGGTAACTCTGTTTTTCTTTTCCCCCTATTTTGTCTGCAAGTATTCTTTTATAATGTCTGTGGTATTGATGTCTAATCTGGAGTAAACTTGCAGAGTTTGTCAATATATAACTCAGACTATTTGCTACATTTATAATGTTTTAAGATCTGTTGATTTTCCTGTGTATTCAAAGAAATACATTTAATGCCTTTAAAAAAAAGTTAGATATTAATATAGGCAAACTCTCTGGGCTCTGACTATAATTTACTCGTTTAGTGTGAATTAGTTTCTTCTTTTATAGTTTCTTCTCTTGATACAGGATGTTATAGTTTAATAGGCATACTTCAACTATTATGCTTAATATTATTTATTATTTCTCTGGTAGGGATGGTTGCCTGTGATTTGTCAGATGCTTCAATGTCTTCTAGAATAGGATGCCTGGAATACTGTGTATTTTTTTATTTTTGATCATCTAATTGGTAAATTGTTATTTTCACAGCAGTTGAAAACATGCATCAGTGCTGGTTTTGTTTTTTTTTTTTTTTTAATTACCTTTTCCATAGATATTTCTTTGACTCCACCTGTCTCCTTTCATGGTTGTTTCTATATTTTCTTAGCTACTGGAAAATCTTACATGTTTGTGTCTAGACAAGGTTTTGTTGTTGTTGTTTTCATTTTCTTCTTCTTATAATTTAAGCCTTTCAATTTTTAGGGCATGATCAACCTCGTTCTTGAATGTATTGATCGCTTGAATGTATACAGCAGTGCAGCTCATTTTGCAGATGTAGCTGGGAAGGAAGCTGGAGAAGCATGGAAATCAATTCTGAATTCCTTGTATGAATTACTAGGTAAGACATTACGTAGGTTGCTTTGATTCTTTTAGGTCAAAATTGAAAAGAAATATATATCTGTTTTAGTATGGGATAAATTGGTACCTTACAAAACCCATTGATTTTTGCATTTTTCAGGTCCTTGCATGTGGATAGGAGGAAAGTACACTGAAAACATAACATCTGTTTTTTGTGCTTTAAAAAAAAAAATACTTAAATGAGTAAATGCTTTTTTTTCATGTCATTGTGTTGCTGATTGTCTTGTATGCTGTCCAAAAATGTTTCAACAAATTGTATATGGATTTATCATTCTTGTGTGAAAGGGGCATTATGTTGTGGTCAGTTTTTTAAAGGTCTCTGATTTTTCATGTGTATGGCTGTAGAACTGCAAACTGAAGCAGAAGTTTACATAACCAAGGCACCACTTATTGGTAACTTAGAACTATTGACTCTAATATTTTACTAGGATATAGGATGTTGTGGAAAGATTATTAGCTGTTAGATGCAGTATAACATGAAGATCTTGTTGACTTGCAGTTGCTGTATCTCACAGTGTATTCTGTAAATGCTAGTTAGTGCCCTAATCAGTTTTCTATTTAGATAGAAGTACTCAATCACTTGACTTATTTGCTCAGCAGTTTGAATTGCATATGTGTTATTTATGTTCTACTATGATTAATTAAATAGAGCTATTAATTCACTGCTGTAGCTGCCAGCATGTTCATTTCTCCTAAGTTGTTGTTTACAGAAGGAAATTTAACTTCCTAAAGGATCGTTTTGTCAGTTCCATGCTTCTCTGTCATCCTCAGCTTTTCTCAGTGCCATAATTAAGCCTAAATATTAATATTAATGCTGACCTTAAGTGGCTGAGGACAGTCACATTAAGCATTCCTTTTGTGCAGGCTGCTTATGTGTGCTTATGTTGCTGTCAGTGTTATGCACAAACTGTAGTGTGGGCATGCTTTGCTTGTTTTGGCAAAAACTTGAGTTTGGTCCAGGTCTTCTCTAAGGATTGTCATTTCACTTTCCAATAAAGCAGAAGGCATTTGGTGTGTCATTTATACTCATAAAATTCCACTCCTCAGAGAAATGGTATTGCAAAGATATGTAAGTAATATTGTTATATATCAACTTGATTGAAAACTCCACAACTGAATACTGTAAAATTGAGTGAAATTGTTATGAAGTGCCCACATGAATATAGTGTGTGTAATTGGTTCTCGTGGATGTGAATTGGGAAAAATGATCATATACTAGCTATAGGAACCATTCTTAGTATTCATTTATGATTGCTATTTAATTTTCTCTTTGTTACAAAGTGTGTCTTTGAGTCTCATTTATTGTGAGCCTTTTAAATTATTTTTGGAAAATAAAGCTATTATCTGTAAGTTCCATTGCTGTTCCATTTATGATTAGTGGTCTGAATAATTAGAGTTATAATAAGTGTTCTTGAAAACACTTTTGTAAAAAGGCAAATAAAAGGTATTATCTTCCTTTCACTGAGAAAAAGAGGTGGAGAAATTTAAGTTAAAAGACTAATAATTCTGGATTCGAAATTAAAAGCTGTGAGGTCTAGATTTTTTTTTTAGTATTCAGCAGTATTTCATGTGTATAAGGCATACTGAAAAATGGCATTCCTCCAAATGTCAGAGGCACAGAAATAGGAGTTTAAATGACGTGTCTCACTTAAAATAAACAAATGGTGAAACTGAACTGTCTGGCCTAAGAACAAGGTAGTTTATCTGTTTGCTTACTTATTTCCCTACAAATATTTTTTTCCCTTTCCTTACTATTCAGCAGCAAAGCTAAGCAAACGAGGCTCAGGCAGACTGGAGGAACGACTGGCTTAAGTTCTGAATCATTACTGTAAAAGTCTTAAATTTCCTATTGACAAGACCAAAGAATCACTTTTGTAAAACTCTACTCATCCTGTACCAAACATAGATTATTTCCATGGGCTTTTCTTGCTGTCCCAGCCCTCCTCAATGCCTTCACATTACTTCCCTAAGTACAATATATTCTGGCAGCTGATGTTTAAGAAGCTTGGCCTTGCTCTGGCTATAACGAATGTTGCTTTATTCTGAATAGCCCTGGAGCTGTACAGTAATTGTATGGATGACAAATCAATATTGCTTGCTCTTCCTTCTTTCAGCGGAGTGCTTTGCTTTTGAGTCTGCACTTAAATAAATGAAAGTAGTAATGTCCCAACTCATGGCTTTTGTCACATCACTGACATTATTTTTGACATCTCACTGTGATGACAGTGCAGGCATTTACAGACTTTCAGTAGAGACTGGATATTATCGCATACAAAAATGCTTGCCACAAATCTGCTATGGCGTTTGACCTTCCTGTATTATAAATACAGGCTATGATTCTGAGTTTGTATTTGAAACATTTGTATTACCAAGGAATGTGCAAGAGTATGCACAATGATTTGATTTCAATATCTGTCTGGCCACATCCTGTTGGTTTTTTCCATCCCTTTGAACCAGACACTAGTCTTGTTCAGAGTTGTGGGCAATAAAGAAATGAGTATTGAATATTAATTTGTTCTCAGTGTTGTGTGCCTCAATTAATGTACAGCTTTAACTGTTCTTTCACTTCTGAATACTAATCTTTCCCAAACTTTTTTTCAACTGCATTTGTGAAACCATCTATGATATTTTTTTCTGTTACTGAAGTTAACTTCATTGAAGCCAGGTGAAGCAGTGAGCTATTATTGCCTTTATTTTATCTGGGTACTTAAAGACCAGCACAATTATGTGGCTTGCCTATCATCAATAAAAAAGTCTATTATAGAAACAAGTATTCCTGAACTCTAGTGGTAGCATTTAACAATATACTTCTCCTCTTATAATTCTCACAAATTATTTTTAAATAATATTTGTCATGATTTTAATTAATCATGTAGTATATCATGGTATAGATTTGGTATAATACTTTTGATCTTACTGAACAGTGGATTGTATTGATTATTTCAATGTCCTTCTGTTTTGTGTGTCAGAATGTCAGGTCCTCAAGTAGTGCATTTTATAGATGAATGCAAACTGATTAATGTGTCTTAATTTTGTAACATGCCTCATGAAAAAAATTTAGAAAGTCAAGATGATATTCTAATACTTACAGGGTAATATTACAATACATCTTACTAGAAAATTTGACTTTTGTAGCATGATCCAATACTTGAGAAAAAGAATGAAGTAAAAGGCTGGTTACACATGTTATATTGTTAGGAGAGATAACAGCAACTTAGGTTCCTATTCCAATTATAGAATCTAACTTGGAAACAAATTTTCATGCTATTGAAGAAATTAGAAATTTTAATTGAGTTTAAGAGAGCTTATGTTCACTCTTTCTCTTTTTTTTTACTTCCCCTTCTCTGTCATAAGTTGGGAAGAGTACTATTTCCTTGAATTATTTTGAGATAAATATATGAAGATATAAATATATAACAGATTTTTGTGAAAAATACCACATTTATACATGTAATGGATTTTTTTCCTTAGTTTTTTTTTTTTTTAAAAAAGGAATAAATTATGGTAGTTTTCTTTTTTCCTACTTCTCTGTTTAAAATAGGTTTGTACTGAAAAATTTTCTTCTATTTATATGCAGTATATCATCAAGGTATCAGTTGAACTCGAAACTCTGTTAAGAGTAAATGTATAATGTAATTTTTGGTGTCAAATGTATTTCCCTTCTGTCATGAGGCCATAAGAAAATCTCTTACATCATAAATTAGATAAAATTATAACTAACTACCTTGGCACTAAACATTAGAGGCAGAATGCTCTCATAATATTCTCTATTGAAGCAGCTGCTAACACAGGAAGAGATTTTTTTTTTCTTTTATGGTTTATTTATTTGCTATGAAGCAATTTGATTTTGGTCTCTATCCTCGTGATGCAAAACTGTCAGTGCAGTGACTTATTTGCTGTGAACTCTGAGAATGCTTTTCCACTTTAAAAGCACACTTTCATATCATACTTACAGCCTTACATAAATGAAAAAGCATAAAACCACATTTGGGATACAATACAGTAAATTTCTTCTGCAATAAATTATAAACTTTACAGAGTGCTTTTATCTATGTCCTGCTTGAATAAGTTGAAAACAGTTCAGCAACTTTCCTAAATGAAAATTGCGTGAATAACTGATATTTATAAGCAGAAATTGTGATCGCCATTGACACTTAGCAGGACCTATAACATCTGCTGCTGAAAACAGCCATAGAAAATTGTCAGCAGAACTGAACAACATTTGTATGGTGAGTGGTTTGCATTGTTCCACAAACCAAACAAGCATTAGTATCTCCTTTTTTTTTTTTTTTTCTGAGCAGAACAGGTGCTTCTCTAAGACCTTTTTCATATGCTAATCCAAGCAGATACACATACTACTAGACAGGGAAGTCATTTGCATGCTTGTAGAGCTCAGAGTTTTCTAGTCAGTTATACCCATCAAGTCAATGCATGTGTCCAGTCTACTTCAATCTTCAAGTTAAAGCATGAGTTCTAAATCAGTTACCTTACTTCCTTCTCCTTACTTCTCTGTAAAAATATGAGTTTCTGGACATCCACCTTGTTTAAGTTCCTACTTACCCTTGAAAAGAATTATTGTTCATCCTCTGTTATGTTCATTTTCTTCCAGTGTTTCCTATTGTTACAAAAATGTTGTTAAACAGATTTTTTTTCCTACAGTAGCAGCTGACTTTTGTGATGACGTTCTTCATTTCCCTACTTTATGTAGAATATTCTTCGGTGGTTTTGTGATGATGTTTCTGGGTTTCCCTACTTCGTGTAGAATATTCTTCAGGGATTATTCAAATACATTAAAGGTTAATTTGATGCCAAGGGTATTGTTTAAAAGTATCAATTACGTAAGTAATTTAAATTTAACATGAGGAACATCAATAATGAAGGATTAAGAAACTAGTTTACTTGATTCAAAAATCCTTGAAAATCAGGCTTACTTTAATTCAAATCGATTTATAATTGTGAATTCTTTCTTTCTTTTTTTTTCTATTTCCCTTAGCGGCTCTTATTCGAGGGAATCGTAAAAACTGTGCTCAATTTTCTGGATCTCTTGATTGGCTGATCAGCAGATTAGAAAGACTAGAAGCCTCTTCTGGTATGACTTTTAGTATTATTCCTTATTTTTCCAGTCTTTCACTCGTTTAATCTCGGTGATATACTTATTATTAGTTATCATGAAGTTCTTCCTATGGGAGAGCAAATATATTACTAAATTAAATTTATATTTTTAACACTTTTACATAGTGATTATGGTTGTAGTTCTAGTTTAGGTTCTAGTAATCTTTCCTTTCCTCGTACCAGCAGATTAAGATGCAATTGGTTTGTTCAAGTTTGGTGAAACAATTCTGTGTTTTCAGTTACTAAGTTGTTTTCTTTCTCTAATTCTAATATGTTCCTTTCCCTTCTCTTTGGAATTCTGCATGTTTTTCGGCATTTGTGTCAAAGAAGAGTAACAGTCATCTGGAATAGATGTAGTTTGTGTCATCTTGAAGGAGTGTATTTGTAACGTAGAGAAGTTCACATGATTTCTTTGAATATATGTCATATATGAATCTTCAGTAAATATTTGATTGCGTGTTATAGATGTAACTCTTCTACATATATTTTCTTTTTCATCACATCTGTCCCCTGGTGTCTGACTGTTTGAAGTTAGCAAGAAAAAGTGTGCCTGAGATACATTTAGGATTTGAGAATCCAAATATCACTTTAGACCTACATTTTTTAAGCTATCTTGTTTATTTTTCTTTGACATTTTATAAAACAAAGTCATATTTTCCTCCTGAAACCCTTAGTATTAATGCCTTACTACTTCTTGATTAGCAAGGTAGTAGCGGATAGAAATGTGCTCAAGTTCATCTGCTTAGTGACTCTGTGGTGTGGTTAGTGTCTGTATTGTTCAAAATTACATGTACTTATGCTGGGGTGTACTGTACTTTCCACTGAAATTGTGATCCTGGCTGCTTCTTCCTTGGAAGCATTCCGTTATCTGTAAATCTTATCTGCAAACTAAATACATTATAATTTTAGTTTTCCAGTGGATTTTTTGAAAATATTGGTACTAGACATTATAAAATGTTTTGAACTATATTGGAAAATTATGCTAGGAGTAGAATAAAAAATAAGTAGCATGAACACTGCACGTTAAATTAATGTAAATAATAATTTATCTTGGTGTTATATGGCATTGACATTGCCAACTTGATAATGTGTACCACTTTGCTATTTTAAATATAGTTAACTTGCCTATAAAAGGATTCTGTAAAAGGATTCTAAAGAATGCTTGTTTGGATTACCACATTTAAGCATGTACTTACTCTAAAAAAAGAACTTTGTTGTTTATTTAAAACTATTCTTTAATAGCTTTTTTTAAATGTTACATTTCTTTTTTCCTTACATGTTTATTCCTAGTGCTTTGGTTTGATTTGTAAATAGACAGTAGACAAATCTAATTTCATGAAAGAATGTTTGCTAAGTGTATCCCAAAGTAACTGAAGAGACTTTACTAAGAGGATCTATGTTTCTGTAATTAACAGTGTTGATTTCATGGCTGATACTTTAGTTTCTTGCCCCATTTCAATAATATAAGTACAGACTTCCTTACATAAAATTTTATTTCACATATTTAATATGTTATTGACATAATCTAGAAGCATGTCTCTCAATAGTTAACAATTAAAAAAAACTTAGTTGCTCTACTAAAAAGATATTTTCCAGAGTTGAGAAAACTCTTTACTTCAGTACTGAGTAAACTAGTCCTCTGAGAAGCATAGTAAGCTTCCATGAAACTACAGACAATTTTGTAATGCTAGCACTACCAATAAAAAAATAAAAATCAATCTCACAATATTAATATTCTTCCATTTTATATTTTTCTTTGTAATTTTGTGAACACCATGGTGTATATATTTGTGATGTTCTATATCACTTGTATTAATTCTCAATAGCAATCATAGCCTGAGCAATTTAATAAAATCTTTTGTGTTAAATGCAAAAGCGGTTTTACTGTAACACCAGATAGAATTGTCTCAACCTGACTTTTTTATTGCCTTTTTTATTGACACTGATATCTCGTCAGATATTTTTGGTGTTCTTGTTCTGTTTCATGTTTATCATTTCACAGGGAGTGTAGAGATCAAGGTGGATGTCAGGGGTTTATTATTAATAATAACACATGGAAGGTATATTAAATCCACAGCAGTAGATTTGGACAGTGTTCCATATTTACTGTTTGCTATGCAATTTAAATTGTCATTGTCTGCTTTTCTATTTCTGTAGATTTTATATGTTCTGCTTTGTTTTGCATAATGTTTTCTTTCCTTCCCCTCTTCTCTGCAGTCACCCAGTTGGAGCTATTTCTGAGTTGTAGATTAAGAAATGTTCTTGAATTGCAATTACGACGACTTTGTTTTCTATACAATATATGTTACTGTTTGCTGGAAGATGATTGTTTTGGTGTCTTTTAAACATTATCTTATACAATTATGTTACAATAATTTCAAAACAGGAAGACTTGTGGGCAAGATAGTTTAAACAGCAGTGAGAATAATACAAAATATTCGAACAGAAAAGTGGTTATTATAATTTTTGTTGTCATCTCTTTGTTTTAGTGCTCTGTGTTTTGTGAGTAGGAAGGAACATAATCATCTTTCTTTGAATAATAATTCTTAGTTGATGATAGAATTGTCCTCAAGAACTGCAGTTAGGGAAAGTTATCCTTAAATCAGAGCTCATTGTGTCCAATGAATTTGACTTGTGCCTTCATTATTTTAGCATTTCACATTGACAATAAAAGTGTGATGTTATGCAGTCATTTCTTATATATTGTTTGCACTCCATTCTCAATTAGCCCCTCCCCAAATTCAGTTCTGCTAAGCTAGATCTTCCACCAGAGCCACTTTCTAAGTGAATGCATATACAGATTTTGGAATTCTTAATTTTTAGGATATCTTATATTTGTGGATGATGGAAAGAGAAGATGGGATACTGTTCCAGCATAAAATATGAAATTCATAGCAATATGAAATGCATTAGACAGCTTAAAATGTTGTATTACATGCTTACTATTATATTTATAAAAATAAAAAACAACAAAAAACAGAACTGTCACAAGGTTAAAATCAGTCTAGACAATTAAAACATAAATGTTTATCATGCTACAGTAAAGTATGAGATGAATTCTGTAACCTGAAGTCTATTTGCTCTGTAAGACAGTGAAGGCTTAGCATGTAATAAATCTAATAATACTATGTGAAAAATCTTTCTTTTAACTAAAAATGTTAGGAAAACAAAATAAAGGCATTAAATATATAAACAGTAACTGAGTTAATTGTACAAATTAGGCTGGAAATTGATTGAGTTCATGATCTTCACTGAAGCAAAAGTAAGAAAACTAAGATTTATCGAAGTATAAACGAGCCTGAGAGCAGACTATGTCAGAATTGAGGTATGACAGGTGCTGAGTGAAAAACGCAATGCTAGTGTTTCGGCTGTCTCTTTCAGTGTATAAATTAAGATTAGTCTTTCCTTCTGAAATGTATTTCAGATGGGATTAACTAGTCCTACTAAAATTTCAAAGGGATTAAAGCCTACATGGGGAATCATAAGGAAGGCTGGTTATTCATGTCCTAAATCAAAGATTTTAAGAAGCACATTATCAGTTTATGAGTAGTTTTTACGTATACTTTTTACTCTAGTATTCTACAGCATGAAATTAGAGAAGTCCTGAAAGATATTCAGCTTTTCACTAATCGCTAAGAAAAAATTTTCAGCCATCTTCATCATGACATCTACATATGTTTGTGATGTGTATTTTTTTCAAACACTTTCTGCTTAACTGCTTTGAGCAACTTCAAAGAAATCAAAGCAGGTCCAGCTGTCTTTAAGATAGAAATATCTAAAAGTGGATCAGTCCAAACCAATATTGTATTTTTATATGAATTCATTTTTCTGAATACAGGTAGTTTGCCCTTCAAACCTAGTGTGTTTGGCAATCAGCATTCAACACCACAGAAGCTGAAAAAGATGCTGTGGCAGCCAAGTCTGATTGATAGCACTCATATTTTTTCTCTTGAATGTTTACACCTTTGAAGTATTTTTACTTTCATTGTTGAAAAGATGAAAACTCTAAAAGAAAAAATGTTTTATTTTAAAACAGAATCATGATTATGAATCTACCTGCTGCACAAACCTGAGAAGGATGGTAGCTATCACGCGGACTTTATGTGGTATTGATTCATAATGGATTACTGATTTTTATTCTTAGAAGTGCATTTTAATGCCACAGTGAGAGATAAGAAACCTTAAGATAGCACGTTTTAATCCATTTGTTTCCCTGCATTCCCAGATTACTGTGGCCTGTGATAAAACTGTTAATCATATTATAGTTTACTTCCCTAGTTTGCAGATTTTAAGCTCAAGAAGGGAGGATTGGATATCATGTGGAAATTCTTCACAGAGAGAGTGGTGAGGTGCTGGAACAGGCTGCCTAGAGAAGTTGTGGATGCCCCATCCCTGGAGGTGTTCAATAGCAGGTTGGATGTGGCCTTGAGCAACCTGGTCTAGTACCAGATCTGGCAGGGGTGTTGGAACTTGATGATCCTTGGGGACCCTTCCAACCCATGCCATTCTATGATTCTTTTGAAACACTTTTCTTCTGTAGGTCTAACGTTTTGAAGTGACCCCTGCCTATATAGCTGGCACTGGGTGGACCATAGTCCTGAATGCTGCATTTATTGTGTCCACTGACAAAGTCTGACTTTTAATTTTTTGCTTTTTTTCATTTTACACCTGAATTTTGAGTACAGAGGACACATGTGGATGAGCCACAATTTTGAAATCCTGAAGTTTTATACGATCATAGAATTGTTAGAATTGGAAGGGTCCTCTGAAGGCCATCTAGTTCAACTCCCCTGCAAGGAACAGGGACACCACATTTAAATCAGGTTGCCCAGGGTCTTATCCTGCCTAGACTTGAAAGTCTCTGGGGATGCGGCATCAACCACATCTCTGGGCAGCCTGTCCCAGTGCCTTGCCACCCTCACTGTAAGAGAGATTTTTTCCCTTCTATGTAATCTAAATCTACCCTCTTTGAGCTTGAAAATATTTTTTTCAATATTTTTTACCCTGCTAAAGTCTGTCCCCTTCTTTCCTGTAGCTCACTTTTAGATATCAAAAGGCTGCTCTCAAGTCACCTCAGAGCCTTCTTTTCTCCAGACTGAATGGCCCCAGGTCTCTCAGCCTGTCCTCATAGGAAATTATGTTCAGTTAGTAGTTCTTTAGAGCCTCTTCACCTTAGGTGGGCTTCCTGTTACTCAGCTGTTGGCTTGGTAGTCCCTTACTTGAGATGGAGGGAAGTCTAGGGTGCTCTTAACAAAGGAATGTTTATATCTGATGCCTCTTTTCACACCATGGGGTGTCTGCAGTGCTATGTTTTTCTTTCATTAAAGTGTGGCAGAAGACTGCTGCTATGGATGCTGCTTTGCAAATTTTAAGCATGATTTAAATATGTGGATGAGGATGGAATGATATGAGATGTGTAGCATAAATAGAAGTTACAAATATCTAGATTTAAGACTGCTTCTCAGCTCTCCCTCACTGACTTTTTTCATTGTGAAATTTGATAATAAAGAACATACTTCATACTTGTCTTTGCCAAATGTGGTAACTCCCAAAGCAAGTGACGACTTGATCCAGCAAATGTGGGAACCTATTCTACATCCCCAAGGCTGGGAAAATATAAAAATTCAGTGATTCTTAATGGCAAGGGCTGCTGTTTCATTGATAGTAGAATTCCATTTAATTGGGAGGCCACTTGTGATTTAGTCATTTTTGCTTACACATCTTAGTTTCATGTTGGTCTCTATTTATTCCAGTGTTTCAAGAACAGCCCCGGTTGGCTCCCAGCTTAACTGTTACATACACAAAGAAAATGATACAAAATGGGCCAGTATACTGGGATTTTACCTCTTTTTTTGAAATTGAAGATATAGTTCTGTTAATGATTCAAATGGCTAAGGGAAGAAGCAGAAAACTAAATATGGAGAACATATTTTATGTATAGAATATATATGCAGTGTCAATTCTTCACCTTTTGGGGCCATTGAAAAGCAATTCTTTACATTTTGAATTTTTGAGCATTGATCATCACGTATTTATTGGTAAAGTTTCCAATTATTTTACAGTTTTTTTTTTTTCTCCTGTCCTTTCTGACTTTTACTACACTCACTAATTTTGAAAAATGCAGAAGGATAATACCAATCTTGTTTTGGTTTTATCTATTGTTTACAGGACTTTCTCAAATTAATAAATTTTACTGGCCAAATATTGGAAAGTAGTATTTGCAATTATAATTTTATGTATACTTTGAATTATAATTTCCACCCCTCCCTACCCTACCCTCCCTTTTTTTTTTCCAGGAATACTAGAAGTATTACACTGTGTATTGGTGGAAAGCCCTGAAGCTCTAAACATTATTAAGGAAGGACATATTAAATCAATCATCTGTCTTTTGGACAAACATGGAAGAAACCATAAGGTATGCATTGAGAGGGACATATGTAGTTAAACATTTGTGAACAAATAAACCACATTGCTCGGTACAGAAGTCAGATTTCAAATACTTTAAAACGGCATTCATAGCTAGAAATTAAACTTTTCCTATAGGCACTTTGAAGATGCAAAGGTGGCGATGTTTTGGTTTTTGACTGATACTAACTCAACTTCAAAGGAAGCAGGAAGAAAGTAACAATATTATTAAAAGAATTTCAGAATTGTTGTAAGGATATAAAGTTTATCAATACAGTAGTTTTATCTTACATGTCTTCCACTAATACAGTACAGAGCATTATATTGCCAGAAGTAACTCAGAGTGATTATGATCTCTTTAGCATGAAAATATATTTAAGATGAAAAAGAATTTATTTTTTTCCAGGTTTTGGATGTCTTATGTTCTCTCTGTGTATGTCATGGAGTAGCTGTGCGGTCTAATCAACATCTCATCTGTGATAATCTCCTGCCAGGAAGAGATCTACTCTTACAGACCCGCCTTGTCAACCATGTGAGCAGGTAAAAATAAGTCTTGTAAGCATGAACAAATCAGATTGAAACTTGTAGTTGAAAGAGACAAAAATATCCACTGCAGAAAAACTGTTTTACATCCAAAACTTTTAGTAAGATATTTTACTCTCATTAGGATTTTAAATACTCTGTGCAATTTTTGTTATAATCAAAATATGAATAATAGTACTGATGCAAGATAAAGTTGCTCTAAACTATCTTCAATATGTTCAGTATGAAATTATGGAGTCCCTTCAAAAGATTATTGTCTAGATCTAGCTATGCTTTCAGAGTATCATCAACCACTGTTTTGTGGTTGCCTTCTTCCACTAAAATTGGTCAAAAACAAGAATGTGGCATCAAATACCTTTGCCAGTGTCTTAAAATAATCTTGTTAATTTAGGGAGGGCTCTCTACTTCCTTCCCAATGGAAGAATTATGAAAGTTACCTTCCAGCAGATGTAAATAAGATGTAAATAACTACTTGGAATGTAACATCTTTAACCAGTAAAGTGATATTTATAGAATAAATGTTTATCCAGAGATTGAACTTACACTGAGTCAGAAGAATCTTGCTACAAGTGCAGATTCATGCGGTCTTCCTCTGTCTCAAACTTATATCTATTTGAAAAAAATGTCTGCCATTAGGTGAGAATGAAAATTGAAACATAGAAATATTAATTTTAATTTGTAGGAATTATACTTTATAGGATTTATTAGATGCTGAGAAAAACTAAAAAAATTCAATAATTGTATATTACAAGGAGACCATTTCAGATAAAAATAAATCCAAATATGAAGATGAAATGAACATTTTCTAGCTGACCCATTCACTTACATTTTTCTTACCCATATGTGAACTTACCCGCTCCTCTCAATCCAGTACATCCAATAACACACCAATATGGAAAGATGGTGTAGTGGGAACAGTTCCATGTCAGCAATAACTTTGAGCAATTGATGAGTAGTAGGTAATTAAGATGTGTTAAAAATGCATGAGAAGAAATTTTAAAGGTATGAGAACTGATCGAGCTTTTGAGATGACTTTGGATCTTAAAAATGGGAGGTGGAGCTCTCTCTCAAATATGGCTGTAGAAAAAACTTCTGTACTTAATGCAGTTTTTTGCTGTTTGAATGTGTCATGAATCAGAATATTGATATTCTTGAGCGGTAAGGAAAAACAATTATTTTTCAAAGATAAGAAAGACCAATTAAATGTTGAGAACATTTAGAGAGAGTGAAACTTGCCTTGCATCACAAATAATTGCCAAGGAGGTCTCTAAGATAATGCTTTTTGACAAACTATTTGAAGGTACTGCAAAATTTTAGTTGCTAATCACTATTTAATAAAGAGTAAATTGGATGTTTAGGTTGATTAAACTGTGGACTCTGGACTAAGTATTAAAAAAGCTGATACTGTGTTTAGTCAAAAATTTGGTAACTGATTTTGCTAATAATTTGCAGATGATGTGACCTTTTGGGAAAACAGTGGTTTTTTTTTTTTAATGAAAAATGTTTGCTTTGAAGAAAAAAAGAAAAAGAGGGAGACAAAGGCAGACTTAATTTTACTACTGTTGTTTTAAACAAACACAACGAGCCCTAAATTTGAGTTGAAAAGTCTGCAAGATTGCAGTGTTCTTGAGGTGAGGTTTTAATGTCCACATTTATACTTTATGTTTTAGCATGCGACCTAATATTTTCTTGGGAATTAGTGAAGGCTCTGCCCAGTACAGAAAATGGTACTATGAACTTACGGTGGACCATCTAGAGCCTTTTGTGACTGCAGAATCAACTCACCTACGAGTAGGCTGGGCTTCAACAGAGGGCTATTCACCGTATCCGGGGGGAGGAGCAGAATGGGGAGGAAATGGTGTTGGTGATGACTTGTATTCTTACGGCTTCGATGGTCTGCATCTGTGGTCAGGTACTTTTTCCTTTTTTCATTTTTCTCTCTTTTGTTTTCTCTTTATATTATACAAGAATATTAAGCTTGGAACAGTGTGTGTTTCTCAGCAGTGAATCAAATGTTTGTGTTGACACTGGAAATGTATGGAAAGAGTATCCCACCAGAACATGCTTTGATATTATATCTTGGAAAAAAAAAAGTTTTTTACAAAGTAACAGAAAATAATAATTTGTTTCAGCATGAGAATTTTGGTAGTGGGTTTTTATTTAAAACTTGAAATGTACAAAAAATAATTCTATCAGAAATCTAATCAGAAGTCTATGCTTCTAATTCCACTATGACTGTGGGAGAACAGCCTGAGATTTTAATTCATACAAATCTTTTTTTTCCAAGATACATTTCTTAATAGGAGATTCAAAAACTTATTGAACAATTTTCTACTACAGTTTCATCTATTTGAGGAAAAAACATTCTCCCATTTATATTTTGCAATTATTGAACCATGCAACTGGAAACTGGGCAAAGCTCATTAGACTGGCGATTTGTGCCACTGTGAAAATATGAAGATCCTTAACAGATGGGAAAGACATCTTAAAAAGTCAGCTCTATGTATGATTTAAGTCTTTGAAGATTTGAGGCATTGTGGGTTGATGCTTGGAAAAGACGACAGTTTTACACTTCAAAAGAATTTTCCATCAAAAATAGCAAAAGAATGTATTATTAAGTAATAATATATCCAGTAAAGTGTCTTCTTGGGAATGTAGCTGCCACTTTTGCTCTCATGTATACTGAAAATTTCTTTGGAACAATGTTGCATAATTAATGATGTCAGTAAAGACGTCATAATTGAGTTTACCAGATAGAATCTTATTAAAGAAGAATCAGAAGATTATGAGCCAACCCAACTGACTTATGTTACATTCACTTTTGAGGAGGAAACAAAAGGTTACTTAATATCAAAATGATTTTTCTACTCAATGGTAAATTTTTAATTAGAAATATCACAGATTAAGTAAATTATTTCTGGTTCTTCGTTCCATAACCCATCTCAATCAAAAAATTCAGCCCAACTTTATAAACACACGTTTTATATATTCATCTCTGTTGTGAATTTGGCTTGTTCCCTTGTGAGACAGTTCTTACACTGTGACTTTTACATTGTTCTGCAGTGTTTTGTGTAAATTTCTCAATTTATGAGGTATCTTCCAGGTTTCCCAGTCCTTGTTCACAGAACAGATTACTTTTAAAGCAAATGGACAAAGGGGTAGATGGAAGTAGCATGAGCATGTGAAAATATTTTTCTTCCTTAACTGTACTGCTGACTGAATGATAGAAATCATGAAAACTATGACCAGCTACCTATATGAGTGGGAACTGATTTTCCCACAAATTTAGAGCCAGGTTTAATAGATTTATGCTGAAATTAAATGCATGGGATGTTCAACAAGATGCTTATAAGTTCTGTTGTTTTGGGGAAGACTTACCAGATAAGCATGATTCTGGGAACCAGTCCTCCCAGAAACCCATTTCCTGAGAGACCCAGCAGAATAGGAGGTGCTGTTTTTACATCTACTGAAAAGTTTTCTAGGATCAGAAAGAGGATATGTTGGACTGTTGTTTTGTGTTCAGCTAAAAATGCCTATCTTTAGGCATTTAGGCATTTTAGGTTTTAGGTTAGTCTTTTATGTTTACAAATAGCAGACAACACAGTTAAAAACTCAGCACTGTGTTCTCACTATCCGTTGTTGTTTATCTCATTCAGACATTGCATAACTTGTCTTTGAAAAACATGTCTAGAGTTAATTTAATACAACTTTAATGCTTTTTTTTGTTGTTGTGGATGGTAGTAAATTTCAGAAATGATGATTTCTAATTTCTGTGTTCTTCTCTAGTTTATTTCTCTTAGTAAACAGGTGTACTTACGTAAATGTAATTTGATGCAAGGTAAACGATCATTTAGAATTAATACTACACATATTAGAGAAAAATACACATATTGGTGAATATTTATGCTTCAAAATTGGCGTTATCTTTGATATATGCTGGGAAAATGCTGTTTCAGGGTTTAATTATGAATCCTTTGGTATCATCTTAAACAGGGTACTGTGTAGGGTACTGTGGTCTGGCTTGTAATAGCAAAAAATAGCTTGCTTTTCTTAAATAATTTCAAGTAAAATGTTATTCTTTATCTTGAATAATGTTCTATTCTTTAGCTAAGTGTGCTAGATTTCCTGTTATGCAATAATATTTGTTTTGCAGTTTGCGCTTATACTGCTTGTGGGTAGTGAAATTTAGTTTTTGTTTTTATTGTTTGTATCAATATTTTCGCTTACATTAACTATAATTTAATTTTAATCTCTTATGATTAAAATAATTTCATGGTTTTGTCTTTGTATGTTTTCCTTCACCATACTGCAAGCTTAAAATTCAGGTCTTAAAATCATATGTTCTAGATTAGATATCTGTGAATTAACACATGCTCTCCGTTGCTTTCTTTCTCTTATTTTTAGTCTGCTGTGAACACCTGTATAAATATCAGAAGTTTTTCTAAAGGTATCTCCTTTATATCTATAGGCTGTGTAGCTCGAACAGTAAATTCTCCAAACCAACATCTGTTAAGAACTGAAGATGTTATTAGTTGTTGTTTGGATCTGAGCGCCCCCAGCATCTCTTTTCGGATAAATGGACAGCCAGTTCAAGGAATGTTTGAGAATTTCAACATAGATGGCCTTTTCTTCCCAGTTGTCAGCTTCTCTGCAGGAATAAAGTTAGTATCAAGTCTGTTTTTTCCCGGGATTCTTGTTTTTATTAGACGCTAATATATGAAATTATTTCCCTGGCTGTCTTCACTCTCATTTCCCTTTGACATCTCCTCCTTTGCCACAGCTCCAGTTCTTAGTTATTGAAACTACAAAGGAATCCTGAAAAGATGGTACATCTGTTTTTCATCACTTGAATTAGTTTATTCAAGTGAATTGCAGATTGGTCTCAGAAAGTTTTATCTTCACTACACTGCCCACAGATAGATATGAACTTTATGAATAGGGTTAAATCTATATGGGAAGATAAACAACAATCTTCGATATTAAAAATGCTTGCCCTAAGACAGTTGTTAGAAGCATGTATACTATCAGCACTGACCTTAAGAAATATTGGTACACTTTCTTTTCAGTAGAATGGACTAATAGAAATTCAGTCAATCCATACTCTGATTGTTGTACTGATTTTCTATAAAATTTCAAGTTCTACTTGAGGTGCTGAATATCTACTTTCATGTTTTCCGTAGTTTGAGACAGTAGTATTAAAAAAGATTGCATGAAGTTCCAGCAGGAGGACTGACTTCAGCAGAACTGATGAAAGTAGAGGCTGAAAGTTGGTTTCCGCTGGAAAGAAAACAATGCTTTGTTAGAGATCATTCAGAAACTGTGGTAGACAGTATAGAAGCAAAGAACTAGCATCTCATTCCAGATGCAAAGTGCACTTCTTTAGACTTTGCCTTGCATAATACAATTATGGATGATAAGGTATGGTAAAATTATAGAAGTGAATGCTATGAAATGCAAGACTGTGCTCCTGCATGCTTTATCTCCCTAATCAAACATTTGACAAGTACTATTCACACGCTTTGTCTGCTTTTGGAAAATGTTTAGATGTGTACTAATAACAGTTTTAGAAAACACATAGCAAATACAGAAGAGGACACATTGTGATTCTGTTGCAAGGCTGGCGTTTTTGGTTTTTTTGCTTTTGATTTCTTCTGGTTGGAAATATACATGATTTAATTCAATAAATTTTTCAATGACAAAAAAAAAAAGAATTTGTTGATAATAAAAAAAGTCAAATTTGTATTGAGTAAAGAATTCTTCCTCCTAAGTCTCTACTAAAATAACAGTTGCATGTTTTAGGGAAGAAAATAGGGGTGTTGCATCCTAAACATTTCCTTTTCTGTGAGAGAAAAGGAAGTGATATTCTGCTAAATGTCCAGGTTCATTTTTCAGATAGTAGGGAATTGAGAATTCCCAATGGAGAAAGTTGAGTGGTTGCTGATTGATTAGTGTAGGTTGTAATCTCAGCCTCACTTAGAGGCTGAGAAATGCTTTTGTTGAAGTGAAAATGAACCAAAATGAAGAAAAATGTTTAATTTTCCTCATGTTTTTTGCACTTGCTACTCAAACACTACTGGAGTATAAACACAAACAATGCAAATAAGCGATATATATATATTTTTTTTTTCCCAGTAGCATTCAGTGTTGTGAAGCTGACAAACTGATTAGGTTTGACACTGGAAGTGTTCCAATTATCTAAATTAACTGTGATTTTACAGGGTACGTTTCTTGCTTGGAGGTCGTCATGGAGAATTCAAGTTCCTTCCTCCACCTGGATATGCCCCTTGCTTTGAAGCTGTTCTACCAAAAGAGAAATTGAAAGTGGAACATAGCCGCGAGTACAAGCAGGATCGAAGCTATACAAGAGATCTTCTGGGTCCCACTCTCAATCTGTCACAAGCAGCTTTCACCCCAGTTCCTGTAGATACTAGCCAGGTATTGAAACTAGAAGATAACACTTCATTTCCCAAACACAGATATTATAGATCTATGTTATTTCTCATTGGACTTAATTTAAAAGTCTCAATTTTTTTTCTCAGAATTTGTTTGATGTATTACACATCTAGAAATTGAAAAATGGAAAAAAAGTCAAAGGTTCTGTGAAGTTCTTGTAGTACTCGAATATATTTTCAGTTCACAGATACTACATTGAAGACTTTAATATTAGAGCATGTAAAAAAGAGTATTTTAATTACATGCTTTGTTTAGTAAGTTGCCACGTGTCTTGTCACTAGAAATTTTTATTACAGTTTAATTAAAATTACTGAAGGCTTTGATTTAAGACCTTTAGACCAACTTCAGTTCTATTCCTTTGCTGTCCTTGTAGATTACTGAGAGTGGTATTTAATTCTCTGTAGTCAGGAAACAGCTCTGAAGTTGTATTTCTAAGTTTTTTCTCATAGTTGTTCTTATATTTGACCAGCGTTCTTGGTAATAGAATTTTTGGACAAGATCAGATTTTTGTGATCATGTTTTAACATATTTAGGAACCTGTCTCTGAAACAAAGGAAACTGCTACTGTATTGCCAATATGTGCTAAATACAAGATTCTGCATGTGTCCTTGTGGTTATTGTTAACTACAAATAGGGTAACACTGTGATTATTCATAGAACTTTCTATTTGGGGTCTCTGTTTTTTTGAGACAATATCCAACTGCAGAGATTGGAGGTGATGTCCCAGTCTCTCTTTTTCTATTGAGGTGCACTTCTCAAACTTTTATATTTGTCTGAAGTATTCTGAAGAAAATTACTGTTATTCAGATTTTTACCTTTTTTTTTTTTTTTTTTTTAATCTGAGAAATACTCTTAGTTTGAGTTGTTAATAGCCAGCTGTCATGAATGTGTTCAGTGACATTTGAAGGTATTGGAATTAAAACTGGTTTCCTTTGCTGGTCAAACTCTGGGATTTGTAGATTAGGGTATTTCTTGATCTAAGAATTTTGTCTCATTTTAGGAATGATTGTTTATTATTGATTGTTTTATTTATTATTGTTATTATTGTTTGTCCTTAATATCGATAAGAACGAATGATTAAATAATCATTAATTATTTAATAATTAATAATTAACTGAGGGATGTGACTTATGTCAAGTTTGACAACTGCGGAGGTCTGTTGCTTTGTCGAGCAACTTCTTTGTAATAACAACTTTTTTTTTTCTCTCTCTTTAGATTGTTTTGCCTCCCCACTTGGAAAGAATTAGAGAGAAGTTAGCAGAGAACATCCATGAACTTTGGGTTATGAATAAGATTGAACTGGGCTGGCAGTATGGACCAGTACGTACCTTCTCTATTAACTTTCTGTTAATTATGTGATATTGCTTAGCAGAATAGTTACAGTGTGCTAATGGGACTCATTTATTTATTTTTATTATCTTTCCAAGGTTATTAAGATTTTAGACCCTTTCCACTGCAAGACAGTGGGAAAATCAACAGCACTTGTATAACCAAATTTGTATATTGTAGAATGTTGTATTAATATTGGAAATCAGAATAAAAATGAGGTCCAATATCTAAATTAGCTACGCAGAACTAAAGTGGTTCTCCTAATTGGAGACTATTCTTAGACTTTTTATTGATGTAGATTACTGTAGGTCCTGGAAGAAAATTGCAAGTAACATTTTTAGTGTCTGCTAAAAGAAGCTTCTTGTTTTGTCTGCTAAATGTTTTGAACAAGTTGCTTGACAGTTTAATTGCTTGTATTGCCTGTCCAAAGAACATTAATTTCATCAAGTGCAGAAAAATATCCCATTGAGACTGTTAATATTTTTCAAATGAAAACATAAACAGCTGTCTGCTGTTCAATTCGATAATTATTGTGTGCTTAGATGAAAATGGAAAAATGTGTTAGTAGTGCTAGAAAGGAGTGTGACTTGTTTTTTTATAAGATTAAATGAACTTGAATGAATAGTAATGTCTAATTTAGATATTAAGAACATAAAACTGAAAAATAGAATATGATAAATAGAAAATAAATTTCAATTATGAATGATCCATCTTCATGTTCACTCTGTGGACACTCGTGTAATTAACATGTAGGACTTGAAATTACACAGATTTTATCAACAAGGTAAAGTTTGAAGATGACAACATTTTGATTTCCTGCTCTAACATATAGCATTTGTATGTCAATATTATAATTACTTTATTTTTAGGTATTATCACAGATATTGCATTCAGTTTTATTTTCAGGATGCTCTAATTTTTTTCCTTCAAAGACATTTACAGTTAAAAAAAAAAAACAAAACAGTAAAAAAAACCAACAAAAAACAAATGCAATATGCAAGGCAAGTGATGTGTTTATGAGATATATTAATTCCTTGAAAGACAGAATTTATATGCCAGTTTATGTGCTATTGACTTTCTTTTTTAAACATAAAATATGATTCTGCAGGTGAATAATAGATCAGGCAAAATTATTGAGAACAAATTATACCTAGTTTGGTACAGTTTCATGAGAAATCCAGCAGTGGTCTTTTCTCAGTTAAAATTATTGAAAACCCATTCTGTATTCACTAAAGAAATAAAAACTGATTTGGAAAAAAAATGGTTTTATAATTTTAACATCCCATTTACCAGCAGAATTATAATTGATCAAGAATTGTCAATAATGGTATTTTTGCAATAACTTTCACTTTACATCTCTAAAGATTAATATAAATGGTGAGCTTATGGTCCTTGAAATTTTGAGTGCTTCTCCAAAAGTAATGCCTCCTATTTTATAATGTTGACCCACAACATCAGAGGTGAATGTTGGTGGTATGGCAGTAGAGGTTGAACCCTTCCCACCAATATTCCATTAAATTTTGTTGCCATGCAACAGATGGCAGCAGAGACGCAGTCTGACAAAATGGTGTCTGGCATGGAACTGTGTATGAAACAGAGGTCTGAAATTGAATTCCTGTGTGTGGAAAAAACTGCATGCATTGACACTCATCAGCACTTGCTGAATGTTCATGGAGACCAAAGAGTGGATGTGAACATGGTGAGGCTATGAGTGGTGCATTTCAGCAGTGGCAACATTGATGTGAAAGATGAGCCACTTTCTGGGCAGCTATATACACCTGTCACACCACATAATGAAGCAGGTCTTGATCAGCTCATCTGCATTAATATTTTGTAAAATAGTGTTTTTTAGTTGAGAATTTGCTCTATCGAATAGTGTTATTATGCACTGTTGATTCTGTGAAAATAAATAACAGGCATTATTTTGGAGCAATCTAAACATCTTTTTAAACAGGTTGTGTGCTGAAATGCTGTCTGTGGCACTCCACGTCCTTTGTTGTCTGTGCAGAGTGTATGCCATTCAAACCACAGTGTTATTCACCACTGGAAACAGAAAAAACATTGAATAAAAAAGTTAGAACTCAAATAGTAAAAGAGGATATATTTATATCTACACTATGAATACCTTCAGAAAAATAGCATAATTACATTATTTTAATATGTTTAAAATCATTTTTATGGCAGAACATATTTTTCCACTCTTTGTTAAGTACTGTGAGGACCTGCTCTGTGGCAGTAGCTTGTTTTTATAGCTTGAAGCCATGGAACTGCTTGCTGACCTAGTTGTCTGTGAACTACAGACGCTCTGATAATATGGTGTTCTAGTTTCTGTTTGCTGAGTGTTTGATTTTCTTGGCTAGTTGTACAGAGGAGCCCATGACGACATACTTCTGTAATAGTTCTGAAGCTGGTTAAGAAGTGTGATTGCAGGAGCAAATCAGATTACTATTTCTAATTATTACAGAACAAAGAGAAAAATCTAGTTGAGAACTGCAGCACGTTCTCAAAGACTGGCTTTGGTGTGTTACTTTCACATTGCTCAAAGGAATAAATGCTGAGACTTCTTAAGTACCAACTTTGTCTCGAGCTGGATCACTGGAATAACAGCCACTATTGGAAAGGATGTGAAATGGAGAAGTCTGGCAACATTGGAAAAGAACATATATTTTTAAACTCCATAAAAATGGAAGACATTTTATTTCTGTTGTGCTTTTCTGTGTCTTAAACAAGGATACTCAAGTACAGTTAATGTGGAGCGAGATAGCAGTAGGTGTTGCCAGCTGTTACAGAAGTACAAGACTGCATGAATAGACTTACCTTTCCTCAGGATCTATTAAACTGCAAATTGTTTTTGAGAGCTAAAGGAGTTACAAAAGTGTTTCTGTAGGGTTGTGATGTCCTCTCCTGTGTTGAACTTTTCTTCACAACATACCATGTTGTGGGTAAAACTACTGAGGTTGTCCCCAGCCTATGCCTGGTGAAGTGAAACAGGTTAACTTTTGGTACCTTGTTGGCTGACTTTTTATGTTGAAAGCTGCAGAGGTAATACCATCTCTGTAGCGCAGTTGTCATTTGTCAAGTGAATAATATCACTGCATATTCTGGCTGTCAGGGAGAAGGCATGTTTGGATTTATCTTCTCAGATCTGTTTCTTAAACCTTTTTTTTTTTTTAAAAAAAGTTACAAACTAGTGACTGCCTTATATTTAGTTAATTATTTCTAAAGTGTGTTGTTTTAGTTTCAAATCCATGAATTTGTACATTAATTGAACTCTTTTTGTAGATTAATTGAAGCTCTAAAAACAAGTGGCAATGGAAAAAAATTACAACCTTCATTATTTTTTTTTTCCTGAATTGTAATTTTATTACCAACATTTTCATTTAAATCATTCAGTTAATATTTGCAACTAGTATATTTTTAATCAAGCCTTGTAAGTCATAGTTGTTGGCTGAACTCTCATGGGTTGAAAATGCAAGTCTGAGAACAGTAGAATACTCAGCTATCTCAGCTTCTGAGGTTACCTTTCCCAGTTACGAACAATATTGGGCTAAAACTTTGTATGGATGTGCTGGTTAAAAATATTTTTGATCAAATTTTGAGTTGATAAAAATATGGGTTATTCTAAATTATGGTGACTGCTGTTAATGCACTAAAAGAAAATTAATGTTCCAGTCATTTGTGACTGCTCAGTTGTTGAATTCTTCTTGTATACCATTCGACATAACTTTGAGAATATAAACATTCACTGAAGTAAAGGATAGGCTAGATTTATCTTTAATTCTGTAATTTTTACATTCACAGGCTAATCATAATTTATACAAATTGAATATATAATTTTTCAAACAATTTGCTTCAGATATTTTATAACTGTATGCGAAAACACAAGCTCTATCCTTGAACTTTACTTACTTGTTATGAACTTCCATGATAATTATATGTGCAAATCAGCATGTATTCCACTTGAGATTTGCAAATCTGAAGTTTAATTGCAAATGCTGCCTTACCTTAACAGAATGACTGTACTCTGAGAGTACAGATGTCCTTTTTCTTTTTTTTGGAGTGCTATTAAGTTTGAGTAATGCTGGCAAAATCAGCCTTTAAGTACTTTGTATTTTTGAACTGTTTTGAAATTTCAGCAAGTTTTAAAGATATATTAATTTTTTATTAACTGCCTTTCCAGGTTAGAGATGACAACAAAAGACAGCACCCATGCTTAGTGGAGTTCTCAAAATTGCCGGAGCAGGAAAGAAATTATAACTTGCAGATGTCTCTTGAAACACTCAAGTAAGTTGCTCAGGCTTCTCAAGCTTACAGTAAGCTTTCAGCAAACCTATGGAGTTGCAGTTTCCAAGGTTATAATTTGACACATGATGTTTCCTACTGAGTGATGTATTCAAGCTGCATACTGATCTGCACTTCTTCCATTGAAGATTTTCATAAACAGTTAAATTATTGTGTTAATGGTGTTCCTGAAATGGCAACTCTGACAGTTTTTGTCTAGCTTGGAGGAAACAGAACTAAATTCAAGCTTTGAAAAAAAAAAAATTACATTTTGTTTGGTTTACTTCAATTTAGTCTAATTAGTTTTAATTTTCTGTGTTGATGAAGCCTACTTTGATGATTGCATTGGGCAAGGTTTTGGTAGCGGGGGGGGGAGGGAGATTGAAGAGGTGGTCTGTGTGAGAAAAGCCCCAAAGCTGCCCCATCTGGCTCCAAAACAGATCTGCCCCTGACCAGAGCTGAACCTGTAAAAGAATGAGAAAATATGAGAGAAACAGCTCTTAATACACTGCTGCAGGTGTGGTAAGGTAATGGCCACAGGTGTTGCTCCAGGCATTGAGCAGAAGTTCCCTGCAGCCCAGCATAAGCCTATGGAGGAGGAGGTTGTCCCTCTGCAGCCACCAGGCACCACGTGGAGCAGATCTCTGCATGCAGCCAACAATGGCCTGGCTTGTATCAGAAACAGTATGCACACCAGGTCTAAAGAAGAGATGGTTTTCCTGTACTCATCTCATGTGAGGGTGCAGCTTGAGTACTGTTCAAGTTTTGGGCTCCTCTCTGCAAGAAAGACATTGAAGTCCTGGAGCATGTCCAACTAAGGGCAGCGAAGCTGTGAAAGATCAGGATCGGAGGACTTAACAAGAGCGGGTGAGGGAACTGGAGTTGTTCAGTCTAGAGAAAAGTGGATTCAGAGGAGACCAGATCACTCACTATAATACCTCAAAGAAGGTAGTAATGTAGTCAGTCTCTTCCCAAAAGCATCAAGAATCAGGGAGGAAAAAGTTTCAGGTTGTATCAGGGGAGGGTTGAGTTGGATAATGGGAAAAATTGTGAAGGATAGACTGCTGTGGTGTGAACCGCATGTTGGAACAGTTCTTGAAGAGCTGCTGTCT
Source organism: Phasianus colchicus (assembly GCF_987193195.1). Taxonomy (NCBI): domain Eukaryota; kingdom Metazoa; phylum Chordata; class Aves; order Galliformes; family Phasianidae; genus Phasianus; species Phasianus colchicus. Next base: position 37,123,786 of record NC_143437.1, on the reverse strand, counting down.
GTGGAAAGCCCACGTAGAATCAGTTTGGGAATACTAGCATCTGGTGGGAGGGAGCTAACGCTGGAGCAGGGGAAGAGAGTGATTGTGAAGGTGTGGCAGATGACAAAGTATTATGAAAAGACCACAGTCTCCATTCTCCTTTCTCCCGTACTGCTCAGAAGAAGGGAGAAGATGGATGTAGAAAGAAGTTGTTTTTAGTTTGCTTTTAGTCTGTTAGTAACAAGTGCTAAATCTCTCTATGCTGAGTTTTGTTTTATCCATGATAGTAATTGGTAAGTAATCTCCCTGTCTTTATTTAGACCCTTGAAGACTTTTTGTCTTTTGAGGAGGCAGGGAGAGAATGGTGTGGTGTAGTTCAGCTTCTCATCAGTGTACGAAAACCATGACAATTTATTTTTGGACATGACTAACGATGAGCTATTTCTGTCTCTATGTGTATTGCCAAAGAGCAGTGAAATATGCATTACACATGAGCAGTTAAAGGTGTGAATTTCATGAAGCTCTGTAGCCGGAATTCTAGAAAATTTTAGTGGGATTATAATAGTTGTATTGAAATCTTGCATCTTCTTACAGTGTATTTACTTTTTCCTGTACATAATGTTAGCAAAGAATGACTTTATGCATATAATAATACCTTTCCGGGAAGATTTGTAGTCTATTATTCAGAAATTCACCGTCTATAGTGTTTAGAATCATAGTTCTTACATTAGGACTATGCATCTTCATAGTAGAAAACTAAGTAAAAGACTGTTCCTACAATTTTTTTTAATGGATTCCTTTCCTGGTGAGCTTCTCTGTGCTATTTACTGATCCACCATTCTCACCATTCCCCATAGTAAGTTATTCCGCCTACTTCCCCAAAAATATGTCTATGAGCCTGAGTGTTAAATAGTTTCTGAAAGAATAGTTTTGCATTATTTAGAGATAAAGCATTCAGAGACAAATTGAACTCCACTGAAGGCAAGGAGGAGCAGGCGGACTTCAAATTTGTCTTCAGCTAGGTACTAGAATTTCCAGAAAAGCTTTTGAGTCCTTTGTGAACACAACATTCTGCTAGGAATGCAGAGTATTTTCTTTTCCTATTCTGAACTTACAAAATGTAACAATCTTTATTTACAGATTGATCTGTTGCTGTATTAATCCATATAATATGATTCAGGCATCACTAAAGTCATTCTGAGTATTAAATATACACTCATAATGTTTATCTAAATATTAAACAAATTTTAATGTTCTTTAAATGATTACTGGTTCAGGATTAATATTATTCTAATCTAACCCTGACAAAACTAAAAATCCACTTTGCTGCATAAGCGTACGAATTATGAACACTTTCTATTTTATTAATTCTATTACTTAACATAGAGCCTGTTCATTAAATGAACAGTATCCAAAAGATGAAGCATTCTGTCTTTCTGTGGATCTCAAAATTCATATGCTTACTGATCTTAATCTTCATTTTGTTCTTGTATTGCTCTTTGCTTTTTTTCTGAAGTTTACAGTTTTAATTTTGCAATATCATATTGTATTCATTATGTATATATTTGCTGCTTAGGGACTTGAAAATGAACATCATACTTATTTCATTTCTCCAAGCTTGCAAAGGTGAAAAAATAGTGCACTAATTCATTCAAGATATTACTTAGTATGATAACGAATTGCAAGCATTGCATTCAGGCACTTTTCAGTTTTCTTGTTTAGCTCTGGAGTGCTTCAGGTGTCTGTTGGATTCCACTTGTATAATGAGTCTGTTTGAAATCTCAATTGAAGTGTAATTAAGAATCTGACTCAGCCCACAACTGTCTTTTAATCCTGCTGAGCTTTCTGATTTGAATTTGCAGTGTTCAACTGGATATAGGGTTCAACTTCCTATCTTATGCTACAAATAGGTGATGGTTGGTGAGGCTTAACTCCTCTGCATTGCTTTCTGTTGTTAAATATGTTCTATTGCTTATGCTAGTGATAGCTGCATCAGAATCAGATATGGTTTATGTTAAATGAAGTTTATCTTTGTTGTATTTTCTCAGATTGTGTTTTGCAAGAGTTGTTCTCTGCATGTTGACTTCCTGGTATCTAACTACCCGAGTTTAAATAGGGTTTCACATAACAGTAGCATTTAGTCCATGTAGCTAGCGCTAAGAATGCACTTTATGACTCTCCTTGAAACATTTAATTTGCCTGTAAAGAGATATATTGCTAGAGCAGTATTTATGTCTATTTTTCCTTCACAGTCATGTGTAAAGAGCAATAAATATAGTTAGGACAAGTCCAGAATATATTATTTTAAATGGGGACAAGAACAAATGTATTCTTTCTTCCTTACATGTTGGAAGGAATTGGAATTGGAGCCAGGCTTTACAATTGTGATTTGTCTTTCAGTCTAATATATGGGTATAGCCCTCAGATTTTGGGAAACTTCTGAACTTACTCCAAAGTTCTTTCTTGAATTTTGTCATTTCACTCTCAGTATTTCAGTAGTTCATGTAGGTTAAAGATTCAAAATCCAGTTAAAGGTTCAATAATCCAGTATTGAAAGTATGTGCAAGAACAAATGGTTGATGATTTACAGATCAAGATGTATGTTAATATGAATATAAATAAATATAAATATATTATAAATTAATTATAAACTAATTATAAATAATTATATTTATTATAAATAAAAATTAAAATATAAGTTTACACTACTGGATAATGTGACTGTATAGAAAGGAGGAGTTTTGAACTTATCCAAAGTCGCTGTCAACCCTGTTATGAGGCATGCAGGGACCATTTTTCTGAAATTAGTTGCATTTTACAGGGTTGGGTCAGAATGTCTTTCTGGTGGAAGCCCTGTACTACATAGCACACTGAATCTATCTTAAACACTTTACTTTGAAGTGGGTCAATATCAAATGTCCATGCTAAGTATTATGATGGCCATTTTGGTATAATGCTTGGAGTCTATTCTGCTGTCAGATCTTTTTTTAGTAGTGTGACCTAACGAAAACCAGATCCAATTAAAATCCTAGAATAACATCATCTCTTTCTGAAGATAAATTCCAAGAATAACAAGTGACGTTTCCTGTATTTTCTCCTCACATCAGTTTAGGAGTAAATAACGTAACATAAAAAAAGTTTTGATTTACAACAATATGAATCGTATACAAAACATAGGAATAGGTATATAAAGCAGAAATATGTATTTCAAGGACAAGAAATCTTTTAGCTGAGGCCTTGTAAAGATGGCAGACTATATTTTTGTTACATTTTGAAATACTCTCATATTTTTACTAAAATGTTTGAGAACACCTTGTGGCATTTTCTTACCACCATAAAGCTTATTACTTATACAAAAGGGTAGTGTTGATTTTTCTGTGTTATTTTGTCATTCCTGTAGGTTTTGTTTATTTGTTGTAAGGTGTCATTTCTATAGCAGACAACTCTGGATATAGAAACATTGGCAGTAATTTGTCTGTGATTCCTGTGTTCTAGAACCCTGCTGGCATTAGGCTGCCATGTTGGAATTGCTGATGAATGTGCTGAAGAAAAAGTGAAAAAAATGAAACTTCCTAAGAAGTAAGCTGAAATTTAACTGCATTTTTTTTTTGTTAGACAGTATGACTATAGCAAACTGTGTTTGATTTTATGTAGCTACTTTTGTAGATAATTGGGTATATGTATATGCAAATACACTAGGTGATTAGAAATTTATATGTACCTACGCTTATACTTTTCCTTTTAGATATTTGCAATCTGATGTGTAGACAAAGTTGAGGTTTTCTGTAATTTTGTTGAGATGTCTGGCATTCTATTTATTATTACAAAGTTCTTTATTTTTAAAGTCTAGTGTGGCAACTTTTCATTTGATATTTACAGCAAAGTTGTCAATATATTTTGCCATGCTGTAATTTTTAAAGCAACCCTTTTGAAAGTCCTGGAATGACTATCCTGGGCCATCATAATAACTTGATTGCAAAGAATCAAAGACTTGCAACCAGATCCATATTCCTCTCTCTCTCTCTCTCTCTTTTTTTTTTTTTTTTTTTAAATTTGAACGAGGACAGAAATCAACTTCTGATCAGACTAAGAAATTTCTATTTTTGTTGCCAATATTATTATTACTGTCACTGTTATTTTAACATGTCTAAGCATACTTATTAAAAAGATTGAAAAAAACTTTTGAGTCCTGGGCAAGTCTCCCTCATTCAGAAAACTGTGCTTCAAAGGTTGTTGGGCTAGAGGTATTTCATAAATCCTGCAGCTGAAGTGTTCAGAGGTTTTGGCTTTAAATTTGGCAAGTCTTTATATGCTGCATGCATTAGTCTGTGCGTTGTGTTCTTTACTGAAGAAAACCTGGTCATAAGCAGAGTGGGAGATGACTAAGTCTGTGGGAACAACTTCATAAATGCAAACAACACTTCATTCTTAGTACTGCTAAATGTAGTGAGAAAACTCTTCAAGTCACGCTTCAGTTTTAAATATTTGCTTCTAAGGTTTAAAGGCTATCTAAGGATTGAGATATTAGAAAACTTACGATAAATAGGCTTCATGTAATCTTGAGTAATCTTGAGTAATCCATTTAACCTATTCTGTTTTAGGTCGTCTTATGTGAGAATATTTTCTTTCATCAGTAGGTTTTTAGACTGCAATAATTATTAACAAGAGTTCAGAGGAAATAAATAATGTTCGGATAGGTATATAGATATGTAACATCTGAATCCACTTATTTAATATGAGAAAGTACTAAAATACTTCAAAAACATTTTTAGTGCAAATCATTTTGTGTAGCTTTCATTGTTTTTGCATCTACTTCATCCCATCAAGATACAATTACCTTAAAGGCAAAATATATTGACAAGTTTGCTGTAAATATCAAACAAAAAGTTGCTGCACTAGGCTTTATAACAACAAATGTCAATACAGTATTATTATTCACACTAAAAGACAAATTATTTTTTATTGGTATATTGCACGCATATATAGCTTCTTTACTTTCTATTAACTTTTACTTACCGCAAAATAACTTCAAGTTCTCTGTTTCTTGACAGCTACCAGTTGTTGAGTGGATATAAGCCTGCGCCCATGGATCTGAGCTTCATCAAACTGACCCCTTCTCAAGAAGCTATGGTCGATAAACTAGCGGAGAATGCTCACAACGTGTGGGCAAGGGACCGAATCAGGCAAGGCTGGACCTATGGTATCCAGCAGGTCAGTGCCATTTTCAGTCACTTAAAAAAATATCACTTATCTATTGAGATATTTTACTGTTAAATGGGAGGAATGGGTACATAAAAGCAGGAAGAAACAGCTAATGTATGCTAGTCTGTCAGTCAAGATAGAAAATATATTTACTTAAACAATCCTGCTAAATCTTCTTGCAATATGAGAATTTTATTCGCAGAACTAAAAAAAAATTGGTCATGTATTCTTGTATTCTGTCTATACCTCATGGTGAAAAAATTGCATGCAGGAAGTTAGTATGCACTGTAATTTCTGAAAATGACAATATTGACTTTCAGTAGGGGGATCATTTAATTGTTAGCAATCCCGGAATTTGAATGTTTTTGCTTATCCAGCAAAAGCAGAATGTAAACTTCCGGTAATCACTTTGCTGACATATTTCTGGCAAAGGCTTCATTTAACTGAAAACAGATAAATCAGTCTCCAAGTCCCAGTCTTTACTTCTCTTGTTTCAGTGAGTAGGAGAGCTATATGGTAGATATTAGAATGTGTTATAAGGGGATGGAATAAAAATTTAGCATGATGGATTGTTAAAAACAAAACACACAATCTTTGTTTTCCTTTAAAAACCTTATTTTTACTGAGACTAATTTACTATTTTTTGAGACAGCTACTATATCAGTTTTCTCTTAGAAATCATATTTTATATTCTTATTGTGATTATTTTTGAGTTTTTGAGTATCATTGCTTCTAAGAATGTGGTAGCATATCACAGTGAAATACACCCTACTGGGGGGGGGGGAAGAGGTTTCCTGGATTTGACCAGCCATATTTTTGACAAAAATGAAAAACACTTTTTTATAAGTAAACTCTGTTTCCCACCCACATACGGTGTTTTATTTCTGTCAAAAATTCAATTTATAAATTTCGGTTCAGCACATTTGAGACTTTCTGAGACAGAAAACATTTTGACATTTTGAGAGATTCTGTTTGCAAAACTTCTGCATAAAAGAAATCTGATTTTATATATTTTAAGGTACTTGCTTCTGCTGATCACATACTGACAAAAGTACACTTATGTGACAAAATGTATGCCACAAAACATTTCAGCATTGTCCGTTGTATCTTTCTATGAAGTTATTATTTTGTTACTCTGTAAACTATTTAAGAAATCCATGTTCTGTATTTGTGTTTAGGCAGACAATGAGCCAACGTTTGTCTTTGCAGACTGGAATGTGCATAATACTCTCTACTATAGAGATATTGAAGAGTTTTTGTTGTGGTACAACTCTTCTGCTTAAAATAGGATTAAATTTATTCCTATTGCTGCATCTTTAAAAAAGGGAAGGTGGCCCTTTGAAGTGTTGTTAGCATTCCTGATAGAATATTAATCATGAGAACTGTTGAAAGTGACAATTTTCTCCTCTGTTGTCAGCTAGTCAGAGCAGATTAATTCATATTGATCCCACTGTGTTAATCCTGTGTTTATGGAGGCATTGCACAATTGCTTCTAGAAAGAGAATCTGTCTTTTTCCAAATGCTCAAAATAAGTATGTTTGATACATTAGAAATACACTTAATAATTTACACCATGCCTCCTGCAAATTTTTTAACAACCAGGTCATGCTCTAAAAGAAACTAAAAGAAATTCTTTTGCTCTAATTCTTTACTGGGCGTAGCTATATGTGATCAATATTGAACAGTTCTACCCTACAAAGACAGTTACAGGCATTCAGAGAAGAACCAAGATAATTTTAAAAATTAAAAGGTTAACAGCCTGTGAAGATGATCTCATTTAGGGTTGGAAAGATGATTAATTGGGACTACAGTTTTACAATCTTGCATACTTCTGTTTTAAATAACCTAATTTTTTGTTGGATCTGACACATTCAAACTAAAGACTTTTGTGTGTTGAGTGGGGCACTGTTGATGAGCATTTACTGCAGGCAGTGTCACAGTTACAGTTACATAGTTACAGTTTCAACATTCAGGTTGTTAAAAGCAAAAGGATCTTAGGAATATTTGTGAACTTTAGCAAGCAGATCAGCAAGATTAGCAGTGTAGTTCACTCCCCTATGCTTGGAAGATAAATTACAGTAGTCTTATGTATGGGTAAGCAAATAGATGATGTCCTTGAAAACTACTGATAATCTTAGGAGAAAATGCCTTCCAAGTTCCACACATTTTCTTCCTCTAAATCCACCACTGCTTGTCAGGAATTTTTTATTTGCAAGTGATAGCTGCCATTTTTGCTACACTGTGCAGTGTTTTTGTTCTGCTGCTGCAGAGCCAGCCAGCAGAGGCAGTGCAAGTTAACTAATAAATCCTCTTCCAAGCACTGTACTGACAACTATGGTGACACTGATCACAAAGTATTTTTCAGTAGAACAGAGTAGCTGTATGGATTTTGACATTGCATCTTATTCTAATTCTCTGACTGCCTAATTTATTTCATTGATAAGACATTTTCCGTAACATGCTGATTGAAAAATAGCATTGAAGAATAAAGTGATGTGCTTGTGACTTCTCATAGTCATAAATATGAAGATATAAATCTTCATAGTTGTATTGAAAACATTCAGAACTCATGTGGATTTATGCATGAGCTTACAATATGGGTTGGCTTTTATAAAACTGCTATTGCGTATACATGAGCCGCTCAACATTTTATAAAAGTAAAGCAGAAAGGGAAAGAAAAGCTCAGAGATCAGAAAACAAATAAAAACAGATTTAAAGCTGTCCTTTCCCACTTCGTGAATATATTATTTTTAAGTCCCCACAGTGATTTTGGGGGTCACATCCAAAAATTCTGACTTTAACAATTGGTTGTAAAAATCAGCAACCTAGAAAATTCTTCCCACTAAGATGCACTGAAGAGCATCTTAAAAAAGGTTATTCTTGTCCTGGGGCAATTAATCAGGATGATGTTGTCAACTCAGTTTCCTCTTTGGTGCAAATTGCGATGTAAAAGATCAATCTTTTTAAGTCAGGATATTACTTTCTTTAGATTTCTCTAGAAGATGCGTGAATTCACTGTTTGATTTGGAGTTGGTCTTCCCAGGATGTCTTGTGCTGCAACAAAGAGAAGTGCTTTGTTGCTACAAGAAATAGATATATGAGGAAAAATTGCTAGTTCAAAGCATGTCTCTTGTTTTGTCAATAAAGGTATCTGAAGAGGCATCTTGTGTTTTCAAAAACTATTTGTGTTACATCATTTTCAAATTTTACATTATTTATAATGAAGCATTAGTTCTTTCCATTTATAATAAGGGCACATTCTCCCAGGCATTCTGTATGGGTACAGTCCTCAGTGAAGGTGATAGAAGCTGTTCACGTACTTGCAGGGGTACACATACTTCTAAGAATAGAGCTGAGCTTCTAGAATGACAGCTTAGTAACACAATTTCTTCTTTGGGTAGATAGATTTAGGATTTTTTTTAGCATTGGCATGAATATGGTTTTGTGAGGACTTTATGATGAGTATAACTATAACAGTTCTTAGTTGAGTGCTAAATATAACATTCAACACATAGATGTACAAAATTTAAATAGAAAATAAAGAGAAAAATTAGTAAAAGAATAATCCCTACTAATTTTCATACTTCAAGAAGCTGCCACAGTTGTGAATTGTTGAAAAAGATCACAATGTTAAATAAGCTTAGAAGTAAAGAAAAGATTCTATAAAATTGAGCGTGTTTAATATTTGCGATTTCTTTCTGCTTTCTTTTTGCTTACTGTAACTTTGTGCTTAGGCATTTTGAAGGAGCTGGTGCTATGTTTTGTCGTCATACATTGTTATCTGCTGATTGCCCATATGTTAATGTGAATTAATGATGGTTATGGTAATTACCAGGTCATTATTCTAATTGCACTCTATATCATAGATAAGAAGTGTTATAAATGTTTTTCTAGTTATTTCTCGTTCATATTTTTAAAGAAAGTATTTCATAATGCCTTTTTGAGCAGAGTGCTTCAGAGGAAACTTATTTTTTCTTTTATGACCTTTCTGAGACCAATAATTAAAACCACGGCGCTTCACCTCCAATGTTCATGTGAATATTGTTTTATCAGGGAAGTAATAATTGCTTATAACATTTACCTAAATGCTTTTTGGTCCTTTCTGATTTGGAAGCATCCATTTTCCAGATCTACCAAATGAAATATTGGAAAAAGGGGAATGTCAACTTAAAACCGTTTTGAATAAGCATGGGAAGAAGTCCCCTCAAATTATTTATCTGTTCACCCTGACGTTTTTGATCCTATTAAATATAACTAGAGCTGGTATGGTATAGTGCTTAGAAATAACACATTGCTAAAGACACAATCTTCTGGTTGGTTTTCAGCACACAAGTAGTGTCTATCCTGTGATGTTTCTTTACCAAGAATGAAATTCACTGTTAGAAGATTACATCAAGCATTCTATGATAACTTCAGTATTTACTCACCATAATGAACCCAAACGCAGATAGCCTTGTATCTAAGCATTACATAAAGTATTAAAGCATTACATAAGCATAAAAAGACAACAGAAGATGTCTGAAAGTATTTTTCAAAATGGATAAATCATTATCTGCCTACAAATACATGTGGAATGAAGACCACATTCTTAACAATAAGAACTGTAATGATATAAAAGATGGAAGGTATTACAAGCACTGTTTCCTGAAAGAAATAGACAATATTTTTACAGTTCTCAATAAGTCCAACCAAGTGTAGATTTCTCCATATATCTTTGGTCTTTGTATCCAAGTAAACAATTATTTTTGATATATCTTAAATTAAAAAAAAAAAAAAAAAGACATTATGAATAACTTAGCTATTTGTATGGTTTCTGTCAGGACATGAGAATAAATTATAGACAAGTGAACAATTGTATTAGTCACTAAAAATTTTTGTAAGTCATGCATGTAATCCAGTAGAACAATGTTTTCAAATAGAATAATTTCGAACGGAGGAAAGCCTAATCCCTGTTAGTTTATAAATCTAAAATGCAAATTTTAAATTTTACTAGTATTGTAATTTCAGTTGGAGGTGAGTTTGTTAATTACCTATTATAAAAGTTCTGCAGAACATAAAAATATTAATCATATCCTTACAAGAACCTTTATTTTGGAAAAGTAAATATTTAACATACGAAGGCATGAGTGGGTTTTTTTGTTTTATTGTTTATGAAATAGTATTGTGTATGTTTATATTTTAAAAGTTTAGATTTTATTTTGTTTATATCTTGTTTATCTTTTTTGATTTATTTTTTGATATATTTTTTGTTTATCTTTTTTGTTTTATCTTGTTTTGTTCTATAATCAAAACCAAACCCTATTTATTTTTGCTAATATTTTCTCTCTGAGCTTTAATTAGGTACTGGCTTCTTGTGGTAGCTGCTTCTTAAATAGTGAATAAAAGATAATCTGTTCAGTTTTTCACTCACTGCACTCTTTGCATTTTTCCATATTCTTGTTTTCGTTTGTTTCCCTCTAAGCAATTTCTTTGATGGAAAAGCAGCATAAGCCATTTCCTTCATATCTGTATTATTTGGCTTTTGAGTAAATTCACAGTTGTTACTAGTTTCTAGGCCATTGCAATTTCTTAATGTTCTTACTGTATATACAATTATTTCAGTTGGTATAAATAGTGATTTTCATACTACTGCTGTAGCACAATTTTGTTCATATGAGAAGGTACAGTTGCTGGAATTGAATTGATTTTTCATACTTGTGCAGGATGTGAAAAATCGACGAAATCCTCGCCTTGTACCTTATGCCCTTTTGGATGATCGAACAAAGAAGTCAAACAAAGACAGTCTTCGGGAAGCAGTCCGCACCCTTCTAGGCTATGGATACAACCTGGAAGCTCCTGATCAAGATCATGGTGAGTAATTTTGTTGTTCTGCTCGTTCTCTTTCAAAAACAGCGAATATTCTACTTTGCTACTTGATTTCTTGGTCCAGTGGAACAATCTAAACATTTTCAGTGCCTCCAAAGCTTATAAACCCTTTTCTCTGTCTTATGTTGTCTATATTACCCTTTGGATTTACATTCTTTGTTTCCTTTTCTGTAGCATCAGATGCAGTTTTAAAATTTGAAAATATTTGGTGCCTGTGGTACGATTTCTTTGTAATTCATACACTTTTATTCATCGGTGTTTTTTTGTGTTTTTGACTTCTAAGAGGAATCAATTAAAAGCTTAAGTAAATAAAATTAGAATTCTGGATGCCATAGAATACTGAAAATCAAGGAAGCATGTATGCCATCTCAATATATGATCTTATGCCAGGAAAACAATGTCTTAAATATGTGCATAAATACTTGAAGTGTCCAGTCCAAAATCAGGTTTTTAACGAAAACCTTTTTTGTTAGTACTAGCTTTTTTCTTTCAAGGCAGAATAAGAAGATCATACATAAGGTCAGTGGATGTTAATTTTTTGTTTCTGCGGTTCAAGTAGTAAAGAATTCTGCAGTTAGCATACAATCCTCTATATAAACACTTAAATCTAAAATATGAAAATTTCCAAGATATCTGTATAAGCCAAATTTTTATTTCAAACTGAAAGTCTATAGAATTGGACAGTCTACTACAACATGTAAGCTCTCATGATTTTCTTAAGTCTTCAAAATTGGATAGACTCTAAATAAACTTTAAATCACTTACTGATATTTTGTTTGAATTTGCACCAATGATAGTTTAAAAATACTATTGATAACCAGGTCAGTATTTTCAGCAGATATAGTCTGAGATAGAGATGTCCTGGTAAGAAAAATAAATGCAAACTTAATAATAATTTAAGAAACAAATGCACAATATTCACTTGCATTACTGCAGAATATTAAACCTTTCGTAAAATAGTTGTACAATTCAACAATAAAGTGCAAGTAGGACAGACAATCTACAGTTTTTGCCTTTAAAAAACTTTTCTATCTTGCTGAGATCGAGTCACAGGAAGGATTATGTCAGAAGGATATTCTTGATACTCTGTAGTCATTCTGGAATGCTATACACACAGAAAGGAAATGGTAGCATTTGTATATTAGGTATTATCCCTCAGAAACTATATTCTAAAATTGCCTTGGAGATGTGAAAGTACAGATTAATAAAATTAAAACTGAAATTTACGTCTTTGTAATCTCAGCAGTGTGGAAAATTTGAGAAATAGTCAAAACATTATCTGGTCAATATGTTGCTGAATCAATGATTCTTTTTTTTTCATGCTTTTTATAATAACACTGTTAAATTTGGACCTGTTTGGACCATAGATCTTCAGTAAATACTTTCTGCAGAAGGTCTAAGTCATCAAAAATGCTTTTTGGGAACCTGCCATTTTCTTTTTTTTTCCTTCCAAAATGCATATATTATCTAATCCTCTGCTATTAAATTACATTCTTAAGTACGAGCTTTTGCTAGTACTGTGAATGTGTAACAGGGTGCGATTGCTGAACATAACCTGTTGCCTTGCAGAGTGTATTGCCTTGGTGACAAAATGCTGGGTCCATTAAATCTGCTTGTGTTTAGTCTGGAGAGTTTAAGGTTGCAACATATTCTTAATTTTTCCCACTCCTCTTTTGTTGAGAGAAGGAGATATTTCAGGAGGGAGAGTGCAGCTTCTGCGTTGCTCTGAGAAGGTGAGCTGGCTGGTGCAGGAGGTGGTTGACTCTTACAAAGCTTGATAGAGGGTGACAAAGCATACGCTTTTCCCACAGTTTTCTCCACATTCCACTGAGAAATATCGATCTCCTTAACTTATTTGCAGCTATGTGAACCAAATGTTCCTGTCTTTCCACAGGAATGATTGGGCTAGAAAATCTTTTCTATTTTTATTTTTTTTGAAACCATGAAGAGGATCCTTGAGTTACCTCAGTACATACGGTTACTAATAGAATGAAAAGAACAAATTTGCAGTCCTTGCATCTGAAAGGTGTCATCAATCCTGTAGCAATATTCCAGGAGGAAAGGACCTACAAAACAGCGTACTCAAGCAAAGTCTGGAATTGCATTCAGTGATAGGTTTTATTCTTATCTGGGAGGTTTATATGTTTTACAGATTATGAGCATCTGTAGTACATCATGTCAAGAGAATCCCCTTTTGTTAGCCAAAATCCATACTGTAATTAAATGATATGTAGAGCCATCTAGTGGTGTTCTGTATCTCCATTAATGAATTTTATTTTTAGCATTGATTTACAGTGCTAAGTGGCATAATTTTTATGCTTTATTGTAAATATTACTCACTGGCTACACACAGCAACAGTGTGTTAGTGATTGTTTAGAGTACAGCAAGCCTTAGGTTACTTAGAATCTGAACAGACAATGAATTTTCACTTGCCATGTTTTATGGTGGTTAATCTGTATAGGGGAAATTCTGAGGGTCTCCAAAATTGTTTTAAAACTTTCAGTTTGCATAGACCATTGAAGATAAAATTTTACTGTAAAGGGATAATGTGTCAGAGAGTTCAGAGTTGCTTATAGGAAGTACACTGAGCCTGGGACCATGGAGGTCAAGAATTTGAGTAAGATCTGGGAGATATGATTTTATAGGTTATTGAAGAAAAGATTGGACCTTGTTGTGGCTGGAAAAAAAAATAAGAGCGAGGTTCTTAACATTTTTTGGATGTCATCCAGGGGGATCTGACAGATTTGAAAGGTGGGCCCATGTGAACATAATGAGGTTCAACATAGCAAAGTGCAAGGTTTTGCATTGGGGTCAGAGTAATCCTAGGTACATGTACAGAATGAGAGAAATCCTTGAGAGTAGGCCTGTGGAGAAGGATCTGGGGGTCCTGGCTGATGAAAAATTGAACATGAGCCAGCAGTGTGCTGTTGCAGCTCGGATGGCCAGCAGTATCCCAGGCTCCTTCAGAAGAGCAGAGAGTTTATTGTCTCTCTCTACTTTGCCCTTCTGAGGCCCCATCTAGAGTACTGTGTCCAAGTCTGGAGCCCCAATATGCAAAAAATGTGGGGTTTTTGGAGAGGGTCCAGAGAAGGGCCAAAAAGATGATCAGAGAACTGGAGCACCTCCCCTATGAAGACAGGCTTAGGGAGCTGGGCTTGTTCAGCCTGGAGAAGAGAACGCTATGAGGAGACCTCATTGAGGCCTTCCATTATTTAAAGGAGATTATAAACAGGAAAGGAATCAACTTTTTACAAGGGTAGACAGTAATAAGATGGGGTAATGGTATTAAGCTCAAGGAGGAAAAGCTTAGATTGGATGTCAGGAGGAAGTTCTTCACTGAGAGAGAGTGGAGAGGTGCAGGAACAGGCTGCCTGGAGAGGTTGTGGATGCCCCGTCCCTGGAGGTGTTCAGGGCCAGGCTGGATGGAGCCCTGGGCAACCTGGTCTTGTACCAGATCTGGAGGTTGGTGGCCCTGCCTGTAGCAGGGAGGTTGGAGCTTGATGATCCTTGCGTTCCCTTCCAGTACAAGCCATTCTATGATTGTATGAACAGGCAGATAGGTGTAGACAAGTTGGATGAGAGTCTCCACACAAGGAAGAATGACAGTAAAAACACTAGAATAATAAATTTTTAAAGGCTGAGCAGGCTTTGAAACCTTGCAATTTTGTGGGAGATGGTCCAGAATGCCTTAGGCATTCTTTTTTCTAATCTGAGAAAATCAGAGATATTCCTGGGCTGTGTGACTTGACTAAAAGAAAGAAAACTTTATAAAATACCAGAGAATAGAGTAGCTGAGAGGACTTAGGGAAGAAAGATAAAACATTATTTCTTTGACTTTTTGAAAAAATTTTCATCTTTTTAAAATGTAATTTTTGTGATTCCAAGCTACGTTATGCCTTGAATTATTTGTGGAGTCTTGGAATCTTGGAAGGAAGGATCAGAAACTGGCTATAGGACTGCATAATTAGTAAAGAATAGGAAGGGAGGTTTGGGTGTACTCACTTTACAAAGTGTTAATTTTTAGCTATTTTAGCAGAAGATTTTACATAAAGAAAATATGTAAAGTAGGGGAAGGCAGAGTACTGAGGGAAAAATTCTGCTATTTCCAGTTTTCTATTTTCTGTGAAACTTGCTGAGAATGCATTCTGTTCCATTAAGGTCACTAATGTAGATGCAAAACAGCTTTGGCACCAGTACTGTTGTAGGCTACAGTAGCATTGGGGTACTCTACTAGTGATTTCCCTTGGAGGAGACTTTCGGGCTCCTGATTGCAATTGTCTGGGTCTGGCTGTTTTCACTAAGGCTTTAAATCTACTTAATCATGTGCTTATTTAACCCATCCTTCATGAGTTTTTCAAACAGTGCCTAAAGCCTTACTGAAGTCAATGCAAAAACATCCACTGCTCTGCCATTATCCACCAAGGTAGTCACCTCAATGTAAAAGATTTTCAGATAGGTTATGCACAATTTAATTTCTTACCAGGTGCCATGCCAGGTCAATATTGGCATTCCTAACTTAACCTGCAAGGCTAGACAGATACTCTGTAATCTTTCTGGATTCCCTGGCCCTGCTTTCCACCTCTTATTCACTTCCTTTTCATGTCTGAGTTCGTTTAGGAGCTCTTCATTCATGCAGGGCTCCTGTTGCCTTCTTGCTGAATGTATGGCATCTTCTAGTTTGAAGAAAACCTCATTTACTGCTTCTACTGTGACAACAGTACCCATGTTGGTCTGTCCATTTGTCTTTACCTATAAACTCTGAACTGGATCCTGAATCATCTCAAGGCAGCTCTCCATGCTATTCTCCATATAAAGGCTACCTCTTCATCAGCCTGTACATCCTGCCCTTCCTTAAAAGACACGTATCTGTCCATTGCATTGTCCCAGCCATGTGAGGTTTTCCTCCATATCTCTTTGATTCCAGTGAGCATCATAACCATGTAACTGCACTCTTTTTTAATTTGTCATGCTACATGCATTAGTACAGTTATTTGAGATATCCAAGTGTGCTGATTCTCCAGAAGGGGTCAAAAGAGCCCTGTAAGGCTGTTCCGCAGGCACTATCTTCTTTGCATGCTAATACTCAAAGAGTTTCCACTTCAGCTCTTTTTCTTGATTGCTGCATCCCATCTATTCTAATCTCTCTGGGCCCTTAGCTACCTCCCCACCCCTACTTAGTTATTTTCTAAAGAATCACATTCTCTCTTGTTCCTAGTCTAGAGCTTTTTCAGCCAGATTGGCCTTCTGTGGCAAAGATATTTTTGCCACATTTAGTCACATGGATCCTATCTCTTTTAATCAGATTTTATCCCTCAAAAAGGATCCCATGATCATAGAAACTGAAACCTGCTGTCAACAGCAACGAGTTGTTGACCCTCAGGATATGTTGAGTCTTCTTCAGGCCCTTCTTCCTCATTGCAAGGAGGACATCACCTGGGCCTTTTGCCACTCCCTCCAGAGAAAATTCTTGATGTATCCCAAATAATTCCTGGCAGTATCACTGTTTTCTGTATGGAAAAACAACAGAGATTAGTAGTTAGAAAGTCAGATGAGTATTGGCTACATATCCATAACATACAAATGTGAGCACCTGGCAAGGACCAAAGACCAAACAATGTTAATGTCTTTGTAACTCCTATCTTAACTTGCCTCAGGAATAATATGTGAAAATCTGTAGACTATATTTTGAAAAAGAGCAGGCAATCTTTTAAACCTCATGAATATATGTATTACATTCTCGCCCGAGAGATATTTGGATTACTGTTTCACTGCTTTGCTGATGTGATAATAGGTCATTTGTTCCTCAGGATTTTCTTCTGTTACTACTTAATATTTTTCAGCATGCTCTAAAGTCACAGCTGTATATTTATGTATTGTTTTAACTGCTTGCATTTTGTCAGTAGTTGGATACAGTAATTTCTGCTTTTATTGCTTTTTTTTTTTCCTTTAACTTTTTATTTTTTTAAACCTCACAGCAACAAGACTGGATGTGAGCAATGGGATAATGGAAAAATTCCGGATCTTCCGCACAGAGAAAACATATGCAGTGAAATCTGGAAAGTGGTACTTCGAGTTTGAGGCAGTTACAGCAGGAGACATGAGAGTTGGCTGGACAAGGCCTGGTTGTCTGCCGGATCAGGAACTTGGCTCAGATGAAGCAGCTTTTGTTTTTGATGGCTTTAAGGTTTGCTTATGTTTATCTATAATAATATGAGTAATTGCAAAAGTCAATTTTACATCTTATTCGATGTGCAATAGCCTCATTTTAATTGCTTTCTTTTCTTTAATCTATGGTCTATGGAATTTTTTATCTGTCTCTTTGAAGGTCTGAGTTGAATACGCAGAAAAACAGAAATGCCTAAACTATAAATTAATGTCATCTAAGGAATTATCAGAATTTATCGTTTCTAGAATTCTTTTCACAACTTGTGAGAAGA
Organism: Phasianus colchicus; assembly: GCF_987193195.1. Lineage (NCBI taxonomy): Eukaryota > Metazoa > Chordata > Aves > Galliformes > Phasianidae > Phasianus > Phasianus colchicus. The sequence goes on along the minus strand of NC_143437.1, from coordinate 37,106,302 downwards.
ATTTCACTAGTAAAATGTATGTAAAGCACTGAAACAGCCTTAATCAAATTCAAAATACTGGCTGAGCTGTAATTAGCTATGAATTCTTTCTTTAAATTTCAACTCAACTCTTTCCTCTGTGAGAAATCCCTATTAGGGAATAACAATGATTAAGATTCTTAACAATAAGCGTCTGAGTTTTTGGTGCAAGTCTTTTTATAGGAATGTGAAGGTTACAAGGAATATGTCTAGTTTTTCATGAAAATCCTTACAATTTAGAATGAACTAATTGGCAATTTTTGCTCAAATTCGACTGTTCACGAAGTGATGACAGGATGAAATACAATATTAAGAGGATATAAGGAATCAAAATATTTTATATGTTACTGATTTTTGTCAGAATAAATTAAGTGATTTATTGCAACTTCTTATTTCATAATGAAACCAGGTCATACCTGTGTCTAAACTACTGAAGACACCTGTCTTAATGAAAATGTTTACTTTTCTTTTATCTGATGTTGGAATTGATTTTTTTTTTTTTTTAATTACCATTACAGTATTTGATAGAAATTAACAGCCTGTTCATGGTCAAGCTCTCTAACTGTATTTTATTCATGTATATGGATTATCATTTTTTTTTTCCCTTAGTCTTGTATTATAGAAGGAGAATTGAAAAACTGGTTTTATAAAATGTCTATTTGGATTAAGTTAGCTATTGAATTTCTGTGTCTTAACTAAAGTAGTTGAGTAGTTGTTTGCTTTCTGCATTTTGGTTTTTGACTTTTAGATCTCAGTCCACAAAGCTATTATGTTGTCTCTGATTTTGGTGCTTTCTCTGCTTGGTTGAAGAAAAGCTTCATCTTTTGCCTTTCCAGGATACACAGGTTTATTAGGATTTTGAGGAAAGATACAGATATAAAAATCTAGCAGTGGTGGAATACATGAATCAGGAAGATGTTTGTTATTAGCAGCTTTGTTGTATGAACATTTATAACAGTTCTTATTAGATGTTCATTTATTTCAGTTTCAATCCAAGACCCCAGCTAAGGCTACCAATCCAAAGCCCTGCAGTCTTTGACTTGGTCAGTCACACAGTGCATTAATCATTCCCTAATCTATGGTGGTATTTATGAGAAGCTTGGAGAGTTCTTCCCATCCACAGAATTCCATTCCTTCCAAAATTTTGTGTGGCAGCAAGTTTAATTTATTTTGTACACATCATTTATAGAATTACACGTAAGGAAATAAAATTTGTTTGGAAGCAGTGAATTTATAGACAACTAAATAAAATAAAACCAATATTTTTTAATAAGTTCTTGGAACTGCTATGTAGTATTGTAATTGATAGCATGTTATTTTCATTATAAGTCTTTAATGCAGCTTCTGCATAAAAATAAGCTAAGTTCTTACTTGTTACTAAAACACTGAAGTACAGTTTGCCCTGTCAGCTTCCTTAGTAATATTTTGCAATACTGACATGAGAGGTGTTTTACAGGAAGTTACTTTTTGGATTTCCATTCTGAAAGTGTCAACAGTTTACGGGCTGGTTCGGCCCAGTTCCGTGACTAGCGGGGCGGAGGGGTTTCGCAAAATCCGCGCCTCCAGGAAAAAGGGAACAGGGGACCCCAAAATAATTAAAAACAGTGGCAACGATCTGAGGAGAAACAAACTAATCTACTAAATATATTATTGGAATGCAAGATAACACACTGTAATACAATATAATTAAAATTGAAGTTAATAAATCAAATATAATGAGAAAGAAAATGTTTGAAAGGTGGATAGGCCTCACCACAATGCTGAGGTGAGATGCACAGTCCAGTTGAGCAGCAGGGAGATGGGAGGAGAGCCAATGAAGAAGAGCAGGCGAAGAAGAGCACATCAGGTGACCTTGCCAGTAGTTATATCTCCTCTCTGTGACCGCAAAGTCCCCTGGAGAATTTAGTTGTTCTTCTCCTCCGGGCAGGTGCCCAGAACTTGAGCATTAACAGTTAAACTCCCAATGCCCCGCATGGTGTTATGATATGGAATACTGAAAACCAAAAATCACAAAACCATGACAGAAAGTTAACTTGCAGTATTCACAGGCATTGTTTGGGAATGATATGCTGTGGAAGTGTTAATTTTAGTGCCACGTTATTGAGGGCAGATAATTATTAGTTGTACCACTGTGTAGGAGAACACATACATTGTCACTGTTATTTTTTTTAAAGTCTTCAAATTTCTTTCAGGCACAGCGGTGGCATCAAGGTAATGAGCATTTTGGCCGCTCCTGGTTGGCAGGAGATGTTGTTGGATGCATGGTTGACATGAATGAACACACTATGATGTTCACCTTAAATGGTGAAATCCTGCTTGATGACTCAGGTTCAGAACTTGCATTTAAGGATTTTGAGGTTGGTGATGGTAAGTACTGTAATACTTTGTGCCATTAATGTAATTTTTGTTTCAACTCCCTTTTAACTGTGTATTTTCAAAAGAAGGAAAACAGTGCTGGTATAATAGACAAGAGACATGAGTTCAGTAGATCCAGCCAGCATATTACATCATTAATTATGATAACTTTTTAGGATTGCTATGTTAAATTGACATTTATTAACTGAAGACACAGTCCCTATTTCATATCTTTGTGTTATTACTGTATTCTGAGAATTACGATGAGTTGCCCTTATGTGGAAGAAAATTACTTTAAAACCTAGTTATAGTATTTTAAATGATTTAAATCTTTAATGTGTATTTTTCAGTTCAGAATTTCTCTTATGCTGTGTACTGTGGATGCAGATCAACTCTTTGAGTCACTTTGAGACAGTGTTAGTGAAATTGTCAGCAAAGTCACAAGATTCTGAAAATAAATTATTTTGGATTTTTTCACTCATTTTTCAAATATCTTGTAAACTTGTTTTATTAAAATATATATATATATTTATTGTGACATATTCAGTGTATTTCCATAATCTATAAATAAGTTGATGCAGTGAGAGACAGTACGTTTTAGTAATCTGAGTACTCATTGTTTTTCCCAGGATGCTGAAGATAAAAATCAAGAAAATAATTTGTGCTACTCAGTGTGTTATTACACTAACCTATTCCTTACAAGTAATGTCTTCCTTGTCAGTTATTTTGGTCATATGTTAAGTAAGCAAACAGCACTGTTAGATTTTACTGTTATCATGGCTTTTTCTATGTGGCCTATTGGACTAGCTTTTGTGTTTTACTGTTTGATTGGTGTTGATCATTTGGAAAGGTGTCAGACTAGGTACGAGGATGAGTAGAGGCATTTACAGTGAATTTTCCAGCTGTCTTTTATGATCAGACTTTGACTCCATTTCATAGAATCATAGATTCACTCAGGTTGGAAAAGACCTTAAAGATCACTGAGTCCAAGCCTGACCTATCAATACTAACCCTAACTCTAACAATTAAATCATGTCCCTGAGCACTACATCCAAGCGGTCTTCAATCACATTCAGGAATGGTGTCTCAACCACTTCCCTGGGGAGCCTATTCACAGAATCACAGAATGGCCAGGGTTGGAAGGGACCTCAAGGATCATGAATCTCCAACCCCCCTGCCACATGCAGGGCCACAACCTCCTCATTTAATGCTAGACCAGGCTGCCCAGGGCCACGTCCAGTCTGGCCTTGAACATTTCCATGGATGAGGCATCCACAACCTCTCTGGGCAGCCTGTTCCAGTACCTATTCCAGTGCTTAATAGCCCTTTCTGTAAAGAAGGGATGTGCAGGGTTGTGTACAAAGCTTTGAATTCATGAGCTTTAACACTTCATCTGCACTTGATCAAGTTACAATGTGATATAAATTTATAAACGTACATATTTTGTCATATTTGTATGCATCTGTTATGTCTGTCTGAGAAAAATTTTGAACAGTTGAAGCCTCCTATGATGCTTTGGAGTTATTGATCCCTATTCCCATGGGAAAGATAAACACTATATCAATTAGGTATTTCTCTAGTGGAATTTTAACTGCTTGGCTTTTGTCTGGTTTTCAGAGACAAAATCTAATCAGCTTCTTTTCTATACTGTATGGGGAGAATCAAAGATTGTTGCTCCCTTACATGAAATATTTGATCTGTGCAGAAACATAAAACATCTTGTATATACACAGATAAGTGAAAAATACATAAATACCTAAGTATATAAAAATATGAATGAAACTAACTTAAGAGATTTTGATATTTCTTGTTTGTAAAAAGGAAAAGGCTGGAGTTTAACTTACTATTTTTAAGCTTTATTGTTACATTTTGTTAGTGGGACTGAAAGTGGTAGAAGAAATAACAGATTTTCTTAGTCATTTGAAACTTGAGCGGGGCAAAAAATGAGTAAAGGAGGTTACTTAAAGACTGAAAAGGAATCATAAGTGAATTCCCTGTGCTAGAGAAATAATAGGAAAGCAGATGCAGGCAAACGAGAAGTTGATTCAAAAGTAATAACAAACAAGCGACAGAATACAAAACACGCCACCACTGAAAAAAAAAAAAGCTAATTTAAGTTTTTTGAAGTAACATTATCATATTGTTAGTTCTAACTAACCAGTATCATGGAGTGGTATGAATTTTTAAAATTAATTAATATTTTTTTTCTTTTAATCTACAGCATGCTGCTGATGCATTTCTTCCCCCCTTCCCCCCACTAATGTAACTGTATGAACAGGAAATATTGCTTTGGAAGTAATTTCCAAATAAACCACAACTACTGGAATTTTATGAGTAATATAAAAAAAAAAAAACTATCTAGATTTGGGAGTGAAATTTTCAATACTCTATCATCTTAGCAGAAAAATCTGCTTAATGAAGTACTCTTAGATTGCTGTGCGGTGAATTGGCAGTTGCATGAAGAGATTAATGGATATTAGCTTTATTTCCAAAATGATATTTGAGATATGTTACTTAGTGACAAATAGGAGGCGATATGCTACAGGTAACTGCTTGCTTTTATATTGCTTGGATTTATGACTTTTTAAAATTGCATTTAATTGTTTTATGGGAGTGAAGAATTATCTGTTTATACAACTCACCCTTTCTTATTTTCAGGATTTCTGCCTGTGTGCAGCCTGGGTTCATCTCAAGTGGGAAGAATGAACTTTGGAAAAGATGTCAGCACTCTAAAATATTTCACTATCTGTGGCTTACAGGAAGGGTATGAACCCTTTGCTGTTAATACAAACAGAGACATTACCATTTGGCTGAGTAAAAGGCTCCCTCAGTTTCTTCCAGTGCCACAAAATCATGAACATATTGAGGTCTGTGATCCTTATAAAATGTTTCTAAACACTTCTTCTATGAGTCTGTTTTACTTACGTTTCTACTTTTGCACTTCTAGACAAAATTTCTAATTTTGTATGTTGTCCCAATTCTGTATAAATGTTGCACCTCTTTCAAATTTGTTACATTCAGTGGAGTTGATTGATAGTATTTCTTCATCCAAAAATTCTGTCATATGTGTAAACATGAGATTCTTAGAGACAAAATCTAGATGTCCTCAGTGAGATGAGCTCCTTGAGCAAGAAATATATTTGTAAAATAGTTCCAGAAAGTAAGGGTTTCTGCTTGATGAATACCACGTGTTCTGGTGTATATGCTTTATAAAGTGATTTTCTATAACTAATTGGGTTTTACTTTAATAAATATTTCTTAGCTAGTTGTGTCAACATTTACATCCCAGTGTTGTGCATCTTGATGAAATTGAATTTGTCTTTTAAGTCTATCATGAAATCCTTCTGAAATTGATGAAATGGCAGCCAATGAGTATCACTCTTTGTTTTTTAAAGAAGTCTGTGTTCTTTGTCATGCATGTATACTTTGTTATGGTGTGTTATTCTTGGGTATGTTGGACTTATATTTTAAAGAACTGTGATGAGAATGAACATTCCCTCTGAAGTGTTTTGTGTTTAATGAAGTAACTCCTTAAAGTATTTTTTTCCCCTTGAAAAGGGAGTGCATAAATACAATGCATTTTACTGTTAACAGTGTATGGTTGCAAACTTTGCATGTCAAAAGTGTTTAATCTAGACACATGAATTGAATACTTAACCAGGGGAAACGCATCAGCTTCAAAACTACTACATTTTTACATTTGATAGGTGATGAGAATTGATGGAACCATAGACACTTGTCCTTGCCTGAAGGTTACACAGAAGTCCTTTGGTTCGCAAAACAGTAAAACAGACGTCATGTTTTTTCGATTAAGTATGCCCATTGAATGTGCTGAGGTGTTCTCCAGAACAGCTGCAGGAGGGCTACCAGGCACTGGTCTTTTTGGCCCAAAGAATGATTTGGAGGATTACGATGCTGACTCTGATTTTGAAGTTCTAATGAAAACTGCTCATGGTCATCTAGCAGCTGACCGGACAGAGAGAGAGAAGGATGCCACAAAACCAGAGTTGAATAACCATAAAGATTTTGTTCAAGAAAAGCCTTCACGTCTTAAACAAAGGTTTGTAGTGCATTAGATTTTTTTGTTTTGTTTTCTTGCTTTTGACTGAACAAAATGCCAGTTGGATCTGCAGAGATTTTTTCCCTAATTCTATCTTATGTTTGAATATAAAGCAGTAAGAGGAAAAACTAACTTTCATATACATATATTGCTTCATATGCAAGATATAGATTAAAACGAAGCAAAAAACTAGTGCTTTTTTGGCTTGTTTGTTGTGTTGGTTTTTTTTCCCCAGCTGTTAGGAACCAGTTGTTTAGTTTATTGTTAATGATTTTTAATCATTACATGAAATGCACTATCAAAACAATATTATTACAAAAACATTGTGTATATATAATGACCTGTTGAACTTCTTGTATATATTTTGATTTTATTTATTTTATTACAGATTTATGCTTAGGAGGACAAAGCCAGATTATAGCACAAGCCATTCTGCAAGGCTTACTGAGGATGTGCTAGCAGATGATAGGGATGACTATGATTATTTGATGCAAACTTCCACGGTATGGTAACAAAGGATTTCTGTCTTAGCCCTTTGTATAACATGTTCTTGCTTGTAAAAGTTTCAGAAACAAAATTTTTGCCCAAAAATTAAATTTAAACATGTGTTTTATGTTTGGTTTGGTTTGACATGACTGTCAATTCAAGCCAGTTTCCATAGAGAAAACCGTAAATTAAGTTGAATCTTAGTTAACTTGAGCACGTTTATTCTTTTTTTTAAAGAGATGACTGCTTTTTGGATTTTAGAATAAGAAATTGTGAATTAAGAGTAATATTTACTCTTTTTTTTTTTTTATTTTATATATACAGTACTATTATTCAGTGAGAATATTTCCTGGTCAAGAACCTGCTAATGTTTGGGTAGGCTGGATTACATCTGACTTTCATCAGTATGACACAAGCTTTGACTTGGACAGAGTGCGTACTGTTACAGTAACACTAGGAGATGAAAAAGGAAAGGTCCATGAGAGGTTAGTTACAATATTCTTAAAAGCATACCAATTTTACCATTCTCAAAAGTAACAATTTATAGGTTGTAAATCCACTGAATTTAACGTAATTGGCCTTACGTGGGGCTTTTTTGTTGTTGCTTTTTTTTTTCACTTGTCCTCTTTTAACTTTGGCATTCTCTCCTACTGCTTGTAAAGAAACAGACGAATAATGATCTAATCAAATCAATAGACTCTGAAAAATAGAAAGTTAATGCAACTTTTATATGTAGTTTGAGTCATTCAGACAGTGATCCTGTAACTGTTGGTTTTTGATACTAAGTGAAGCAAAATGGCCTTATTTTTGGAATATTTATTTTGATTTTGAGAAACCAAGAACTAATATGAGAATGCCTTTCAGCATTTCAGCTTGTGTTCTGTGTCAGAAACTGTTATGCCTAACACTAAGCAATTTAAACCATTACTTTTCAAAATTATTTTTGTCTCTTGAAATTTCACAACAGATTTGAGCTCCTTTGTGTTTTGTCATCTTCATTTTAATTATTAAATCTAAGTTTCATTGAATTTTGTCATTGATTAGGGTGATTGCACTTTCCTGGTGCTGTTTGATGTAAAAGTTCTTAGCTGACTAGATCTATAGTCTATCCATATCTCCATCTATAAATCTATTTGTTTTTTGAAATTCAGTATAAAACGCAGCAACTGCTATATGGTATGCGCAGGAGAGAGCATGAGCCCTGGGCAAGGACGTAATAATAATGGTCTGGAGATTGGTTGCTTAGTTGATGCTGCCAGTGGCCTGCTGACCTTCACAGCTAATGGCAAAGAACTGGGCACATACTATCAGGCGAGTATTTTTTGATGGTGTCTTCCAATGTGAAGGGAAGCAACTGAATCCTCAGATTGCATTTTATTAGAAAGTTTGTTGTAAGATTGGAAGGAAAAGTAAATACCATTGTTGAAATAGTAATTTTCCCCTTTTATTTGTATTTTCTGGAGTTTTATTCAAAGGTTTTTATTTAATGGCTTTCAATATAGTTATTCTTTCAATATATACACACAATAATATATAATGGTTTTTGCTGTCTTAAGTGATTAAATGTTTTTACATGTTTGATTGTAGGTTGAACCAAGTACAAAGTTATTTCCTGCTGTATTTGCTCAGGCTACAAGCCCCAATGTTTTCCAGTTTGAGTTGGGTAGAATAAAGGTAAATAATGTTGGGATTTTGTTTTGTTGTTGTGTTTTTGCAGGTTTAGAAATAATAAGTGGTATCAGATTTTCTTTTCTGTGGGTTTTTTTCCGTAAATGTTGCATTCATTGTATTTGTGGTATTGAGCCGATATTTATTATTCCAAGTGTTTGCTTAGTGCTATTTCAATTCTTAATTTGTTCACTTGAAATATAGTATATTGGATGAAAAGGACTTTGGAAGCTTTGGAAGAAGATATTGCAAAGTCCCATTGAAGTTTCTAAATCTCATCCTTCATGATGAAATGAAGTCACTTGGATCAGGAGGGCAAATATTTTATTCTGTAAACAGAACATGGATGACCAATGTTACCTGCAGGTTAGGTTAGAGTCTTAAAAGAGTTTTGAGATATATTTAAAGAGCACACTCAATAAGACTGGAATTGACTTTTGTGCTTTGTATATATGAATGACTTAGAAATTAAGAGGTGAAAGAAGAGTCAGATTCAGATATCTGGTCCAAGGAAGAGAACACATTCGATTGAAGCCTCTCTTCCAAATATAGCTATTTAATAATATATATCTATATTGTGGAAGATGTTTGCCGACAGTTACCAATGGATTGTACAAAATACTGAAAACTTCATGTACTGTATGTTGAATATATTTCTTGAGAAATATTATTCCTTGTTTGGTAAAGATGATGAAACTGATTGTCTCTTACATTGGAATTCTCCAGAATGTAATGCCATTATCTGCTGGCTTATTCAAAAGTGAACACAAAAACCCAGTCTCCCAGTGTCCTCCACGTCTCCATGTCCAGTTTCTGACTCACGTGCTTTGGAGTAGAGTGCCAAACCACTTCTTGAAAGTTGATGTCTCTAGGATCAGCGAACGTCAAGGCTGGATGATACAATGCTTGAATCCTTTGCAGTTCATGGCCCTTCACATTCCTGAAGAAAACAGGTTAATACTGTTCATATATGAATAAGTTTATCTGGTTAAACTGGGGTTATGATGTTAGGTATGTAATAAAGTTTTCTGGAAGTGAAGCCCAAGTTCTTCATCTCATTTTTTTTCTCTGTATTTATAACACAAGTAAATAACGAGTAATGTGTTTTGATTTAGATAATACTAAAAATTTACTCTGATTTTATTTTTTAAAGTTTTAAACCCTACATCCTCCTACTTTTCCTCCAAACCCTTTAACAGACTGTGTAGTTTTTGAATTAAAAAGTAATATTGTTTATAAATTATTAAAAATAATCTGCAAGGTGGGCAAAGATCCATTTCTCTTCTTAGGTTTGCAGCATATTAGGAAAGTTGGAAACTGAAAAAGCCCATCCCTATAAATGATACTGTGTTAATGTTATCCATAGGAAGAATTCATTCTCTTAAGTGAGTTTTTGCACTGAAATATACTGTATTGTTCTTTTCTCTGCAGAACAATTGATATTTTAGAGCTGACAGAACAAGAAGAACTGCTGAAATTTCACTACCATACTCTCCGATTATATTCAGCTGTGTGTGCTTTAGGGAACAACCGAGTGGCCCATGCTATGTGTAGCCATGTGGATGAATCTCAGCTTCTGTATGCTATTGAGAATAAATATATGCCAGGATTATTGCGTGCAGGATATTATGACTTACTCATAGACATCCATCTCAATACCTATGCAACTGCCAGGTTAATGATGAATAATGAATTTATTGTTCCAATGACTGATGAGACCAAGAGTATTACCTTGTTTCCTGATGAGAACAAGAAACATGGCCTCCCTGGTATAGGACTCAGTACTTCCTTGAGGCCAAGAATGCAGTTCTCCTCACCGAGTTTTGTAAGCATTAACAGTGAGTGCTTTCAGTTTAGTCCTGAATTCCCGCTAGAAATCTTAAAGGCCAAAACAATAGAGATGCTGACTGAAGCTGTTCAGGAGGGCAGCCTCCACGTCAGAGACCCAGTTGGAGGTTCCACTGAATTTCTGTTTGTCCCCCTCATCAAGCTCTTTTACACCCTCCTAATTATGGGAATCTTCCACAACGGGGATCTTAAACACATCTTACAGTTGATTGAGCCACGGGTTTTTAAAGAAGCTGCGAATCTGGAGGATGAAAGGGATCTCTCAGAGAAGGAGCTGAGTTCAGATGAGCTCAAGTCAGAAGGAGAGGAAGAAACCAGAGGAGAGCAAGTGCCAAAGGAAGGACTCCTTCAGATGAAACTTCCTGAACCTGTTAAACTACAGGTAACTCCTGTGTTAATGGTCGTTCCTGTTTCTTCCCAGATCCTTTCTTCTTTCCCTGGTAATTTGTCTTTCAAGGAACACAGTAATTGAATCGTAGTTAAATAGAGAGTTTATTTCCTTGAGGGAAATGAGAAGATTTAGTATCTTTCTAATTGCATGAACTTTTTCACAGTGAATCAAACATCTGTTTTGTGAAATTGAATTACTTTCTTAATGAAATTAACAGGATTTTTTTCTTGTTTGTTCATTCGGACAGAAAAGAAGTGCATATGCAGCAAGGAGTAAATCTATTGTCCTTTATATTTTTATGTCCATAAATCTCTTGCAGATGGAAGATATTTCTGGTTTAGGATGTATTGATGATCACTTCAGATGCAGTAAATAACTAAAATGAAAATTTGAAATCTATTTATTTGACAGCAACTGCTTCTGTAAGGAATTTAACCTTATTTACATTAATTTACAGAGAAGTCTTCTTGGCTTGATTTTTATGATACTGTTTTCTCAGATGTGTCATCTACTCCAGTACCTGTGTGATTGCCAGGTACGACACCGAATAGAAGCCATTGTAGCATTTTCAGATGATTTTGTGGCCAAGCTTCAAGAGAATCAGCGCTTCCGGTACAATGAAGTGATGCAGGCCTTAAACATGTCTGCTGCCTTGACAGCTAGAAAAACAAAGGAATTTCGATCCCCACCTCAGGAGCAGGTATAGTTTACAACTAACTGTAATTTTTTTTGTTTTATTCCATGTATAGCAGAGTTCCTTTTTATTTCCAAGATTTTCCTTTAGAAATAAGTGTTGTTTGCTTTTCCTTTGTGTTCTATGTCTTAAGATTAACATGCTGCTGAACTTCAAAGATGATAAAACTGATTGTCCTTGCCCTGAAGAAATTAGGGATCAACTCCTGGATTTCCATGAAGACCTAATGACACATTGTGGTAAGTCCTGTTATTGAACATTTTTCCTTATAGTAGCTTTAGAAACTGTCTTTCTAGATAATTTTAGGGAAATAAAAGCAATGAACTAGTGTAGAGGTTGCACTATAACAACAATAAATACTGACAAATAGAAATACAGAGTGTGCAGTTAAAAATATATATGTATTCTTCTCCTCAAATGTGGTCAAACTATCAAACTAGTGTAGAATGCAGTATGTTTTGCTTCATGAAGGAAAACGTTTTGTTTTTTTTTCCAACTATACAAGTCATTAGGAATTCATTCTATGTATTGAGTAAGTCTAGCTCATCTGTTTTTCAAGCAGTTCCATTCGATCATCTCCTCATCTTTGTTCGCACATGTGTCAGTATAGGGTATCTTTGTTTTAAGAAATGGAGTATGACTATCTAACAAGATAACATAATATTAATGGGTCAGTCTTCTAAGACATGATTAAACATGTATACCTGTTGAAAATTCAGAAAAATTCAAAAGAAGCAGTTTAATTTATGTACTTTTGATTTCTTCACTGTATTTCCAAAATACAATTATTAATTTCCTTGCCATATTAAAATGAGAAATACGTTAAAAAAATTAAATACAAAAATATCCATGAAAAACAAAGCAGCAAAAATTTTATATTATACATTATACCTTATATTTTAAATGTCAGGCTCATATCTGTGAATCAGTAATAATGTAGTTTTATTTAGAGTATGTGCTTTGTTGCTTTGCTGTTTGAAGGATACCTATCCTTTCATTTCACTTCAATATACTACTTAAAAAAGCAAAATGAAAGAGACACTACCAGATGGCATAAGCAAACAGGCAGCTCAACATCATGCCTGGTCAGCTAGAAGAAGCTAATATAGGAATGTGTGGTAATGTATCTTTTAAAGTAATTCTCCTGTCGAGGGAGGAATTTTGAGTAGGAGCATCTCAGCACTTTTCCTACTGAATTCCATTCCTTACTGATCGCAGTTTAACCAGAAATAATGCTTTTAATTATTTACTTCACTACACATTAAAATATACAAATAAATAAAGATGTCATCAGTATCTGACATCATAACACATGAATTTCCTCTATTGGTAGAGTAAGGACAGCTGATATCCTGTCTATCATGAGACAATTTGGTTGGATTTATCCATGTCAAGATTGAACTTCTGTTACTGAGAAAATTATGGACACATTAAAGTATCAAACACCATTGAAAAACTTTTTTGCAGTCTCCTTCTCAAACTAGGTTCAAGAATGAATTCAGACTTGTTTACTGAGTGCTTTTTCACTTTGGATCTTCAGAGATATTAAGTGCAGAGATGTCTTTTGACAACCTGTTGTAAGATTTGAGTATCATAATGATAAGTTTTAGAATCTTACATGTTTTAGTTTCACAAGTGTATCTTGTTCACTTCAGAAAGAGCATGGTTATACTGCCCTGACATCTTCCTGGTAGATTTTGATCAACAGCTATTCTGTTCTGCAGGATACCAACTTCAGCTCCTTCATCCTCTCCTTGTAGGATAGTAGTCCAGCTACTAATAATCCTGGTGGGCATTTTTTGGGTGCTCTCCAGGTTTTCAGTGTTTTTCTAGTACTGGGTAGCCCTAACCTACTATTTCAGATGTTGTTTCATGGATTCTGAACACTGAGTCATTTCCCTTGAGCTGCTGATTATGTTTCTGCTAATACAGGATATTTTTATCTCTCTTTGCTCTCACAGTGCCCTGCTGACTGGTGTTTAGCATGTTGTTCAACAAGACCTCCTAGGTTCATTTGCAAAGGTTTTTTAACGACTTCAAACCAATTGTTACTGTCACACTTAGTAGGTCTGTCTATGATGAAGAGCTTTATTTTTTCTTGCTGAACTTAATGAGTTTCCTGCCAGCTCATTCCTATACCTAGCTGACCTTCCCTTGACTGTATTCTGTGCTCCCCCTCCATTTGCTATAAATCAAAATCTTGAAAAGTGTATTCACTTCAAATTAAATATTTTTATTCTGAATGAAAAAAAAAGGGAGAAAAAAAAATTATCAGTTGAGAGAAAACAAAGATGAAATAAATGTTATTTAGAAAAAACATAGGAAAGGTGAATGGGCTTCATTGTTCTCTTAATTTTTCAATATTTCTTAGAGTTGAGTTATGTAAAGATGCTTTATAAAATTTCTTGGCCTAGTTTTGTCATTATTTTTCTTTTCTTTACAGAGAATTAGTAATTTGCATAATCTACAAGTAGAAGATTAATTTTATGGGTCAGACAATGTGTTACAGTTGAGTACAATAAATTAGTCTGTATTCAAAACATGTATACTGCAAAGTAAGTTAAACAGTTATATATGTCAAGTTTCATGTTTCTTGGAGTAGTTAGACACAGTTCATATCTAGTGAAATGACTGAAATAATTCTACTGACAGTTAGCAAATCACTGATGTACTACTACAGCTTGGGGAAGGGAAAACAGACATTTCATATGATTAATTTCAGAGCAGCTTTGCATTCTAACTGGTTAGACATTTCAGTATACTCACTGTTAATCTGTTTCAAGAGATTGCCATCCAAACCATTGTGTAATTGTGATTCCATGTTAAATTTGAATTTACTGATAATTCTTGGTAGTTTAACACTTGCTAGTAACACTCCTAAAGGACTAAATATAATAAAATAACTTCTAATGGAAATGGAACTGTTCTGAATGTTTAAAAAAAAAAAAAAACAAGAACAAGCCTCCCCAAAAAATTGAATGGCATTTTTACTTCGAGCTTATTTTATTGTGAGTAATGTGTGCAGATCATGCATTGTATGCATGAAAGAAGAAAGTAAAAAGTGGTATAATGAGCTCTCCTATACAAGAGTAAATCCAGTGAGAAGCCACAAAGATGTTTTAATTCTTGGAGCACCCTTTGTACAACAAAAAGCCAAGAGGGCTTGATTACTGTGAAGTTAAGGCTCATGGAAGGAATTGTATCAATACATAAAAAAAAAATACAGAATATTCTATCTGAAATTGAAGTGTTTATTATTATCATTACTATTATTTTAATTTTTATTGTAAGGATAATAGGTGGAACTCAAGAACAATTTGATCAAAAATATTGTGCAGTCTCCATCCTGAGAGATTCAGAACCTGAATTGATTTGTCCTGAGCAATCTGCCATAGTTGACCAGTTGACCCTCCTTTGAACAGAGGCTAGAGTAGAAGAACTCCAGAGTCTTGCTCCAACCTCAGCAAGTCTGTGGTTCTGTGAAGTGTCACGTAATTTTTTTTCTTACACTTCTAGAGCTTGCTATAAAGTATATCACATGAAAGAGTTCACTGTGGCTACTATCTTCTGACTAGTCATTAGAAATTATACTTGTAATTTGAGTTCTTTCACTTCTGTGATTTGTTTTACCTAAAAAAATCTCATTCTCTTTGCTTGCTATCATTTGAATCCTACTGTGTCTATAGGCAGTGTATATATACAGTTCTGAGCACAGTTCCAAAACATAGGAATCAACTTTAATGTGAAAACATCTGAAGTGAATTGAGCAGAGAAATATATTTTGCTATGTATTTTATGTATCACAGTACACAATTTCCACAGTAGGTTAATAGAATAACATGATCCTTGTCTGCATTTTCCTGCCTAGTACGTAGACTTCATCTGCACTTTTCCCAAAGCTTCTTGTTAAACTTATGTCAATTTTTTTTTTTATAGTTCTGGTAGAACAGAACCAGTGTAGTTCAGTTTGATTGTTTCTGTAGACAAAATAAAAAGTATTCTGCAACTTGTTTAAATGTATTATTTTACTATTTGTTATATATTTATGATTCCAGGAATTGAACTGGGTGAAGATGGAACTTTGGATGGAAATAATGATTTAACCATTAGGGGTCGCCTCCTATACCTAATGGAAAAAGTTACATATCTGAAGAAGAAGCAAGCTGAGAAGCCAGTTGATGATGATGCTAAGACATCCTGTAAGCAACATTAAATCACAGTTTATTGTGTCTGAATTCCAAATAACTAGAGCAGTGGAGAAGAAAGTTCCATTTTCAGCAAAAATTAGATGGATTTTTAGTGAAACATCTGTGCACCTCAATATTTGTAGCTCTGACTCTAAACAAGCTCAGCTGGAACAATATTTTACTTATATTTTATGATAAGCAGATTTTCTTCCCCAGTGGGATGTATTGGAAACTTCTATTGTGGGTTGTTTTGTTGTTGGTGGTTTGTTTTTTTTTCCCCCACACTTAATCCTCATTTTTTTTATATAATTTTTATAGAACATTTCTTGATTTTTGTTGAGTAAATGCAGACTAATTGTAGCAAGGTCCTCTTTATGAGAACTTGCTTGTAAAATCTGCACCAAATCGGTATTTGCATGAAAGTTGCCAACTAAAAAAGACTGCACAATTAGACCATAATTTACAAAGCTACTCATGGAGAAAGTCTCTCCATCCAGCCTAAAATTAAAAACTTGTTGCTTTGTAATTTTTCTGTCACTTTCTACTCTTCCATCTTTATAAGAGTCATTACTAGTGACATCCAAATTCTATTTGTGGCACATGGATTATGGAAGTGGCATCCAAGTTGTGCTTGCATCCAATGGATGATGGAATGTTATTTACTGTTTTACATGTCAGTTGTGATTTCTTTTTATTTTTTGCCTTTATTATGGTCATAGTACCATGGAATCATAGAATTGTTTGAAAAGTGTGGATCCTACAGTGATCAGGAACACCTACAGCTAGATCAGGCTGCTTAGAGTCCTGTCTTTCCTGACTTTGCATGTCTACAG
Source organism: Phasianus colchicus (assembly GCF_987193195.1). Lineage (NCBI taxonomy): Eukaryota > Metazoa > Chordata > Aves > Galliformes > Phasianidae > Phasianus > Phasianus colchicus. The sequence continues at coordinate 37,089,762 of NC_143437.1, read as the reverse complement.
GGATGGGGTATCCACCTCCTCTTTGGGCAACCTGTGCCAGTGCTTGATCACCCTTACCATATAAAACTTTTTTCTTATGTCTAGTCTAAAGGTCCCCTCTTTTAGTTTGAAACCATTTCCCTTTGTCCTATATTTATCTCTGCTAAATAGACTGTCCCCTTCTTTTTTATAGCCCCCTGTTTAGATATTGAAAGGTATCCCCAGAGCCTTATCTTCTCTAGACTGAACAGTCCCATCTCTCAATTTGCCCTCAGCATCCTTTGGACCATTTTTGTTGCACTCCTCTGGATGCTATCCAACAGGTCCATGTCTCTCCTGTACTGAGGACTCTACATCTGGATACAGTAGCCCTGGTGAGATATCACCATTCTGAGTAAAGGGCTAGGATCACTTCCCTCAACCTGTTGGCCACCCTTCTTTTCATGCAGGCTGGCATTCTGGACTGAGAGCACATTGCTGGCTCATGTCCAGCTTACCATCTGTCAGTATCCCCAAGTCCTTTTTATCAGGGCTTTTTGTCCCCTGGCTTGTGTTGATAGTGGGGATTGCCACAACCTGGTTGCAAGACCTTGCATTCATATTTGTTGAACCTCGTGAGATTCACCTGCACTCTCTGCTTGAGACTCTTTGGATGGCATCCTGTCCCTCAAATGTGTTGACTGCACTCCATAGCTTGGTTTTATCCACAAACTTACTGAAGTGCAAGTAATTGCACTTCATTCTAGTGTTGATGTCACTGAAAATGTTAAAGAACAATGGTCTAGATGCTGATCCCTGAGGGATGCCACTTGTCATTGATCTCTATCCAAACATTGATCCTTTGACCACTACTCACTGGATACTATCTGGTGGTTCTCTCAAGTATTCTAATTTTTGAACCTGCTGTGCTACTACTAGGAGTGAACTTTTAGTTAAATATTTGGCTACTCTACTAGCAGGAATCAATTTCTGGCCTTGTGGATTAATTATCCTGAGTTTGGGAGAAACTTGGTTTTATTTGATGACTAAATAGAATACCTAGGGAAACTGGACTGTTAACTTGATTGTTTAATGTTAGTGCTTAATATTATGGGCTATGATTTCCCTGTGATTCTATATAATGAAAAATCAACTTAACTGCCAGATATTAGTGTTAACTTAGTGATAAGTGAAATATTTTTTCTCCTCCTAAAACCATGCTTTCTAGCTTTGCAGATTTTAACTTATTTCAGTTATCATAGTGATGATTACAGACTAGGTATAAGCAGAGTGCCCTGTCTCTAGAGGTGTTCAAGGCCAGATTGAATGGGGCCCTGGGCAGCCTGGTCTAGTATTAAATGGGGAGGTTGGTGGCCCTGGATGTGGCAGGGGAATTGGAGATTCATTATCCTGAAAGTCCCTTCCAACCCTGGCCATTCTGTGGTTCTGTGACAAATCCTACAATTTCCTTGTTTCATTTTTCTTGCAGTAAAGTTAGAACTCTACACAATATATTTGTTTCTCTAACATATTTGTTAATACAAAGACAATATTATATTGGACTAGTACCACTCAACCCATCAGAGCAAAAAAGCATACACCTGATTCTATGATTCTGTTTTCAACATGATGGCTAGGCTATTTAGATTCAGCATTGCAAAAAAGATATGGATCCACAAGTAACTGGAATGCAGTATTGCATTTATTAAAATAAGGAGGGAAACTGGTAGGCTGCTCCTGTGATACATCACAAAGAACAACTGCAGCATAATATTGTGTTTGTCTCTTTTTGTTATTGTTGGTTTCAGTTCCGGTACTTTCTGAAATATCAGCCAGGACACATTTCATTATTTTATTTATTTTTAAGGACTTTTAGCCTAAAAAATGCTATGTGCTATTATAATGGAAATATCCAGAGTTCAGTAGTTCAATAGTAGTAGAGAAACTGTGCTCTTTTTTATATTTTTCTCTTACGTTGTATTGCCATATAATAGCACAGATTCTTTTCTTTGTTAAACTAAATATTTTCTTCTTCTTGGTCAGTATCTTTTTTTGAGTGCTTTCTCTTTTTTTTTTTTTGTTTGCATTTAGACTGAAATTACACCTAGTTTACTCCAAATTTGTTACATTCATCATAAAAATTTCTAATTTGAAAACATTTTCTATATTTGTGCTACATAAACAATCTTTTTCAGTACCAGAATATTTATCTGCCAGTTCATTGAACTTCAGCAGCGATTATAAAACTTCTCTTATCAAACTTTCTCTATTATCCACTTGACATAGAAGAAAATTGATTAGTTAGATAACTACCAAAGGCAACATTTTCTAGTGTACAACTTGAGGGTCCTAGATTACTTAAGTCTTCCAAACCTAAATGGAAGTTCCCTTAAACAGGGAAAAAAAATCAGTATTCACTTGTTTTCAATAAATACTTTGTCTTAACTCTTTGTTCATGCGTAATTTTTCTAAATTGTGGTATCAAATCTTAACTGATATTATATATTTTATGTGCTTTAATATACAGAATTTATCCAAATCTTTGCAATGGATAAATTTGTCTGATCAGGTATTCTGGATATAGATTCTGGATATGAATTTCTTATTTAGAACTTGAATTCAAACTGCAAACATCAATTTCCCATTTATTTGATTGGAGCCTTTTCATTTATTTCTTTTGATGGCCATTTTCATTTAGTAATAGATTAAATTTAATTGTTTCGTTTTGAAAATTACAAAAATTTTGACTGGATATGCATCTTAGCTCCATAAATAAACGATGCCACATCTTCATTTGCCACAGTATAATTTTCCTTATGTTTGCAATAATATGTATAAAAGAAATAAAAAGAGATGAATTCCTTCAAAAGTCTAAAAAAGAATATATATAAATAAATCTGTTCATTTTGTGAAAAGCTTGTGTCTTCATGCTTCTTTTAGGTTATTAGATTTATTCCCTGTATTTTGATTTTAAGTGGGGACTTTTTTTGTTGAGTTGCTTCTGCTTTTCCAGTCGGATTATACTTTTCTTTAGTGGTTTGCTGTAGAAATCCCTAAAAAAACCTGCTTCAGGGACTATGTTCAGAGATATGAGAAACTAATGGTAATTTTGTGATTTGTATATTTTCTTCACAGCTACTCTTCAGCAATTGATTTCAGATACAATGGTGCGCTGGGCCCAGGAATCAGTAATAGAAGACCCAGATTTAGTCAGGGCCATGTTTGTACTGCTCCATCGCCAATATGATGGTATTGGTGGCTTGGTTCGAGCCCTACCAAAGACTTACACCATAAATAGTGTGTCCGTGGAAGATACAATCAATCTCCTGGCATCCCTTGGCCAAATCCGTTCCTTGCTCAGTGTCAGGATGGGGAAGGAGGAAGAGAAACTTATGATTCGTGGATTAGGGTGGGTAATGTCGCTTAATGTACAGATACTTATCAGCTGTCTCGCTTATATTAATAAAGTTGTATGAAACATGAATGTAAGTAGTCTACATAGATGTAAATGTAGACTTTGGCATTAGTTGTGTAGGATCTTCAGTTGTAGCATTATATGCCTCAGTTTTGGAGAGTAGCAAGTGATATGTCAGGTTTTTCTTGTGAGAAGAGTTCAAAATATAGAAATTGGGAAAAAAAAAAAAAAAAAGAATCACGAAGTCCAACTCCTGGCTCCACACAGAACCATCCAAAAATCAAACCTGAGTCTGAGAGCATTGTCCAAAATGCTTCTTGAACTTTGTCATCTTGGTGCTGTGACCACTACTGTGAGGCGCCTATTCTAGTGGCTGGTGAAGAACCTTTTCCTAATAACTAGCCCGAATGTCTCTGTGCACGGCTGCACAGCTTCATGCTATTCCCTCATGTCCATATGTAAGAAAAATATGTAGAAATAAATATACAAAATATGTACAGAAATATGTTTTGTTGTCATATTTTAAATATTATGGCTGTGAAAATGGACAACTTGACAGAAGATTTTATGTGACTGCAGGGACTAGAAACTGTTGACCCATACAAATCCCTAGAGCTTTCAGCAAATGGAGTCGAATATACAAATGTCTGCACATATGACATCTTTCTATTGTGCTATATGTAGCTGTTACAATTTGAATTATGAAGTAGTTCCACGCAGTATGATTTTTTCATAATTATTTCACTAAAATATAGCTTAATAGGAACTGCAGTTGGAGAAAGCTGTATAAAGAAAACATAATCAGCTCTACAAGCGAAAAGTTTATTTTTTTTATCAGTTTTCTTTTTTTCCAAAGAGGCATTATCATATCAGGGATATCTGGTGAGATTAAACGTCATTATGTTTTAGAAATTTCCAAACAACTGTAGCAATGACCAGAAAAGAGACTGGATTTTTCAAAGAATGACAGAAATACATGAAGAGAAGTTTTGGTTGTGCAAAGAAAAACATTTTTGCTTTTTTCCCCCTGCTTACTGAAAATCTAAAATATGCAAATAATTTGTATAAATAATTTTTGCTGATTCATTATGAACTACTTTGTACAGCAGGTCCAATTGATTTTCCATTCGATGTATTTGATGTGAGGCTTGGTAAAGGGGAAAGTCGCCTGTTCACAGGCAAAATAAAATGGCATTTCTATATCCACTTTTGTACTTGTAAATTTGAATTGTTTTGTTTCATTAACCTAAGACTCAAACGAGTGAGTGATTTTTAGACTCTGATGTGGTCATGTGTGGGGTGGGAGGTGGGAAGCCAATCTCAATAGTTTTCATTTCATATTCTGCTTTCTTTTTGTTAGCGTTTGTTTTCCTTACCATTTTTGTACTACAAAGGAATTTATGAGTCAGGCTGATTTAATTCTAACAGTCTGGGGATATGTGAAATTTTGTTATAGGGAAAATAAAGAGCTATTTTCTGCTAAGATAGTTTACTTGCAGCCTGTTTCTCACACCATTCTTAATAGCTTATATCATAGTTCTGCAGCTCTACATTTGGTTCTTTTATAGCCTAACCTGAGCTCCAGCTGCTATTTAGAAATGCCAAGTGTTTTACTGTGAGTGGAAGACATTTCTTTCTCCCAGATGAAAAATGGAAGACTCACTTGTTCCTCCTTAAGAACTGTTCCCACAGAAATGCCATTGAGTTTTTCTGGAATGTGACATTTCTCAATTAAGTCAGCAATTATGTGCTTTCTGAAATAATTGCTGGATAGTCAATGGGTGATATTTTGAGTTTCTGCATTTAATTATTCCCATGAAAAAAAGCTGCTAAATAGGAATTTAGTATGCTCTGTCAGAATTCCATCATTGAGTTCTTCTTTCGCATTATTTAACATTATTGCAGAAAGGAAATGTGGTATTGGTAGTTTTTGGAGTCAGGCTCCAGGTTTTATCATCTCTGGCCTATTTGGACAACAGTATTTCCTATAGTGACTTGCTAGTTCTTTTCTACCATGACCTGCTTGTCTTTACATTTAATTCTGGATTATGCATGATTTCATGACTAACTACAGTTGTTAGAAATGTAATTACTTTCTAAAATGCACATTTTTATTGGACATAGCACAAATAAAAAATAAAATATTGATGTTATAATACTCAGGACTGATTTCTAAGTATGTAAACCTATTCTGCAGAAATATGTAGAAGTCCTTCTGACTACTAATTCATGAACTAACATTAACATTGGTTAATGTTTCTGATGTTTAGAGGGTAGCTGGATCTACATTTTCTTTTTTAGTATCTTTTCTTCTTAATCTTGAAGGCAGATGTCAAGCATTTTGAGGCTGCAAATATTCTGAAAAGAGTGCTTTATCAGAAAATATGAATTAGTTGAATATAGACTTGAAGCTAATATTATATCATACTTTTGTCAGAAAGTAATTTTAGCTTGGGAATGGAAGTAGACAAGCATCATGCTCAGGTGTAATCAAGTGGTGATTAGAACAGTAGCTTTCATATGGAAAATATGGAAAAAGCATAAAAAAATGTGCATAAAAAAATGGAATATTTTGTAGTGGTGGTAAAGGGCAGGGCAGAGGTAAGGTGAAGAAAGGATGAGAGAGACTGAACCTGGAGAAGTTCCCAAGGTAATTCTTCACTGTAGATGATGATGAATCACTTCAGATGGTGAAGAATTACACAGTACATCACCTTTGCAAATAACACAATAACAAAACTAGTCACAAAATTGTAATCTGTTTTTTTTTTCTTTTGTTTTCCTGTAGAGACATCATGAATAATAAAGTATTTTATCAACATCCCAATCTCATGAGAGCTTTAGGCATGCATGAGACCGTCATGGAAGTGATGGTAAATGTACTTGGTGGAGGAGAATCCAAGGTAAAGCAGTTTACTCTTAGAAGACAGAGAATTTAAAATATAGCTGTTCAAAGCCTTATCCTGTAAGGTGCCAAGCACTCATTGGAGGTACTGAGACCACAACCTTTTACTAATTTTCAATAGCACAATAATTATCATTATGTTTTTAGAAAATTCCATTCTTCTGTTCTAGAAAAAGATGGATTTAGCACTAAATTCAGATGCTTTCAAGAAAAAAATGCATCAATACCACTTCATATGTTTAATGGATTTTAAAGGGATTTGAAGAATCTTTTTCAAAATTAATTAAAAATGGATGAAATATCACTTTGTAAATCTGAACATTCACGTTATTTCATGTTTGAATCTAGAATTTGTGTGAATCCAGCTCTTATTTTCAAGTTGATAATCAGATTTGTGTTATTCAGTGAGCTATTAACGGGCTTGGAGCTCTGCTGAGTTCAGGGTGAAACCTTAAAATATCCTTACTGGTATGCATTGAATACTATGCATAAATACTAGTATGTTAAATGACTGTTACGTAAATAATCTCTTGCAACTTTTATGCTTGTTTTAGAGGTTGAGCTTTAGTCTGTTTTCACTTGATTTTTAGGAAATCACTTTCCCAAAAATGGTGGCAAACTGCTGTCGTTTCCTATGTTATTTTTGCCGCATTAGTAGGCAGAATCAAAAAGCTATGTTTGATCATCTTAGCTATTTATTGGAAAATAGCAGTGTTGGCCTTGGTAAGTAATGTGTGTGGTTTGTGATGTTCTGAACAAAAACTGTTCTTTTTCTCTTCTCCCCCTGCTCACCGTCTCATTTTTTTTTTTTTCTCTGTTCCTCTGTGCTTTGTTTTTGTTTGTTTGTTTGTTTTTGTCTCAAAGCTTCTGCTTTACCTAATTAAAAAATATCTTCATTAACTTTATAGCTAACTCCAGAGAAAACCACAATATTAACATTGAGTTGAGGTAATATTGTATACACCTGGTGGTATATGCCTGGACATTAAGGAAGAATTAGTGTTTAGTTGAATTGTTTATGGAGGAGAATAAAATCTTGATTTTGATAAAGAGGATCATGGATGAATGTTGGCAGTCTTTAACTGGCTCATTTCTCACTGCTGAGGCTTGCTGTACTGTTTGATTCTTTTGAGTTTTCAGTATATTTCTATACCAGTGGGTCAAATACAAAGCTCATTTTGACTATGAGTACATAGGTGCCCAGAATTAAACTTTACAATTTTCCTAAAATGTTAGCTTTTCTTTGCTAGGCTGCTGTGTTACAGAGAAGATGTTTTCTTCCTTCATTTAATTTAGTCATTTTAGTGCAGAATGTATATAAAAAAGTCTTATTTAAATATAAATACAGGACAGAAAAATAAACCAAAATTCCTTTTGGAGAGAAAATGCCAAAGTCAAATGCATTTGGAATGTTAGTAAGAAACTATTAGCTTTTACTGATACTATATTGACTGCTGTTTTAACAGAAATAAATAACATGTTCTAATATTTTGAAGCTGAAAGATATGTTCAGTTTCAGTATATTAGATAAAATGTCATTCTTTTGGACATAAAATTTTCTTCATCTTTTCCTCAAAACAAAGTAATCTCAGTTAAGAATATTGTAAAGAATAACATTTTTAAACAAATTTTGTGATGAGAATGGGAATGTGTGGGACAGGTTTTCTAGCATAAACATCTAAGTTGTGTTTTTGATTCCTATTAATGTTACGTTTCATATGAGTGCAAGATGATTATAAATTGAGTGTTTTAACTGATACATTTATAGTAATGTGCTGACTAATTACAGAATGTTATATTTTATTAACTAGTTTTCGTTATTATACTATTAAATTGTTAGCTTCTATTAAATTACTACTGAAACAAAATGTTATTTCAACAGCCTCTCCTTCTATGCGAGGATCAACTCCTTTAGATGTTGCAGCAGCATCTGTGATGGATAACAATGAACTTGCACTAGCTTTAAGGGAGCCTGATCTGGAGAAGGTTGGTAGCTACTTTATCATGCATATTTTTATACCTTCTGGAAAGGCAAAGATTCCTTTGCTCAGGCCTGTAAAAAGTAGAACGGTATAATCAAAATCCAAGAGAAAATTATATGGAAATTTTAAATAACCTTTGGAGGAAGATTATCAGAATCTGATTGTTTGCTCTTTCTGCTGATGTTCTGGATGATTGAACTTTGAGTTTATGGTTATTACATGTGCAGGAAATACTGACAGGAATTGATTCAAGGGCAATAGTGGCATCCACCCTCAACAAAACACCACTGATAAAATCTTCCTTTGTTTTTCTGTTTTGATGATTACTCTTTTGGGAAGATTATAGAACAAATCATGCTAGAAGTAATTTCTGAAAACCTGAAAGACAAGAAGGTGATTGGGAGTAGCCAGGAGGGGCTTACTGAGGGTAGATAGTGCCTTAAAATTCAGAAAGGAGAGAGAGAAGTAAAAACTACTACTGTAGCTGCCAGTCCGAATTATAGTGAATATAAAACAAATTCATGTTTAAAAAGTAAGAAAGAAAAAAAAGAGTGAAAAGCAAATTTAAAATAAAAGAGCGCACCTGTAAGTTACATATGATATAAGTTTTCAAAGATGGGTAGATATAGTAGGGGACTGTCACCAAGCTGACTAATACTTAATGCTCATGATTGGAAGAGAAATGTAGAGACCAAAGCAGTGATGTATAAAGAGACAAAGTGAAGGCTTTGCAGTTAGTAGTGGTGGAAATAAGGGAATGTTGGGAAGGCGAGCTAAGAAATAAGTTGTTCTTCTGTCTTGCCTAAAATATCATTTGGTTACATTCACAGAATCACAGAATGGCCAGGATTGGAAGGGACCTCAAGGATCATGAATCTCCAACCCCCCTGCCACATGCAGGGCCACCAACCTCCCCACTCAATACTAGACCAGGCTGCCCAGGGCCCCATCCAATCTGGCCTTGAACACCTCTAGGGACAGGGCATCCACAACCTCTCTGGGCAGCCTGTTCCAGCACCTCACCACTCTCATAGTAAAGAACTTCCCTCTGACATCCAACCTAATCCCTCAACTTAAAACCATTTCCCCTTGTCTTGCTGTTATCTACCCTTTCAAAGAGTTGATTCCCCTCCTATTTGTTGGCTTCCTTCAGGTACTGAAAGGCTGCAATGAGATCACCCTGCAGTCTTCTTTTCTCCAGTCTGAACAAGCCCAGCTCCCTCAGCATGTCTTCGTAGGGGAAGTGCTCCAGTCCCCTGACCATCTTTGTGGCTCTCCTCTGGACTCTCTCCAACAGCTCTCTGTCTTTCTTGTACTGGGGGCTCCAGATGGGGCCTCACAGAGCAGAGTAGAGAGGGACAATCACCTCCCTGTCTCTGCTTGCTGGCCACCCCTCTTCTGATGGAGCCCAGGATACCATTAGCTTTCTGAGCTGCAAGGGCACACTGCTGGCTCATGTTAAGCTTTTCATTCATCAAGACCGCCAGGTCCTTTTCTGCAGGGCTGCTTTCAAGGACCGCCCCTTCCTGTATAGATGCCTGGGATTCTTATGGCCCAAGTTTTAAGCCTTGCATTTTGCTGTGTTGAATCTCATTAGGTTCACCTGGGCCCACCTTTCAAGCCTGTTGAGGTCCCTCTGAATGGCAGCCCTTTCTTCCACCGTGTCAACCACACCACTCAGCTTGGTGTTGTCAGGAAACTTGCTGAGGGTGCATTCAATTCTGTCATCGATGTCATTGATAAAGATGTTAAGATGTTCAGGATAACAGAATGTAGAAGTCAAGTTCAAGACAATATAAGTGGAGACTTCGCTTTGCAACTTTACTTCTCTCTCTGTCTCTCTCTCTTTTTTTTTTTTACAAGAAATATCTTTTTTTTTTTAACCTTATCTTGCTTTATAGGTGGTTCGATACTTGGCTGGATGTGGATTGCAGAGTTGTCCTTTGTTGATTTCTAAAGGCTATCCAGACATTGGATGGAATCCAGTTGAAGGAGAGAGATATTTGGATTTTCTTCGTTTTGCTGTATTTTGCAATGGTAGTATAAAAGCCTTTCAGTTTTATAACTTCCTCTAATGTCTGAATAAATAGCTGCATTAAATATTTCATTTAAAATAACACTGCAAGCCAATGTATTAAGATAAATTTATGGTACAGTTCGAGTAAGACTATGCAAGGCATGTAGTGACGTAGATGCCCATTTCACAGATCTGGTAGGCTCCTTTAAGCCTACTCCCTGATTGTTAGACCTATCTTTAGTCCTTGGAATGGATGCATCTCCTTTGGAAGTGGAGCAAATTCCCCTAAATCTAATTAAGATAAAATTTATGCTAGATGTAGAGCCAAAGACCCATCATTTGCTTAAGATTTGAACAGTCCAGCTTGTGTTAGGCAGCTATAGTGCTCCTGTCATTAGCACTCTCACTTCAAATCACTCATGTTTTGTAATTTTGAATAGAATCACATATTTGATTTCATAGCTTTGAATAATAATTAGAGGGATATATTTGTGTGTTTACACAATTTTGTCATGATATTTAAACAGGTTTGTATTTAAGTGTCTACTTAACCTTGCATCCTGCATTTCTGTGTAACTTTTTCTAATTGTAGATAGAAACTTAAATTTTAATATTTCATGTGATAGGAGAGAGTGTGGAGGAAAATGCTAATGTTGTAGTCAGACTGCTTATTCGTCGACCGGAATGTTTTGGTCCAGCTCTAAGAGGAGAAGGAGGCAACGGTCTACTTGCTGCCATGGAGGAAGCAATACAAATATCAGAAGATCCAACAAGAGATGGACCTTCCCCAATTAATGGATCTAGTAGAATCCTGTAGGTGCAGTGTAATTGCTTACATCGTCATCATATTTATATATCAGTTTCATAATCCTAGTCATGAAATGACTTCTTTATTTTAACACACAAATTATTGACTAGATTCTTCCATAGAGAGTAGAGAATGATGTTTTATCAAGTACTGCTTTTCCCACAGTTAGATTTAAATGGCTTTATGTAAATATTATATCCTCTTCAGAATTCTTTTTGCTCAGTTAAGAATTGGTCCTCTGATTGGATGAGACAGATAAATTATTACAATGGAGATGTCACAACAGTCTTCTAGCTACAAATTCCATTCTGTGCATGTCCACTAACAGTGCACTGGATATGAGGAAGCCACCACGTAAAAGCTGTAGCAGCTATAAGAAGTTTTTTATTTATTGCTGATGTAAAAACCTTCTCCTATTTATTTTTTCATCGTTTAATTGTCGTATCGATTAACTAATTACAGTGAAATGGAAGAACAAGAAGATGACACCATTCATATGGGGAATGCAATCATGACCTTTTACGCTGCTTTGATTGATCTCTTAGGACGCTGTGCCCCTGAAATGCATGTAAGTTTTGTTTATTCACATATTGGAAAGTGCAGACAGTTTTACTGGTTGATTGGTTTTCTGCTGTTGGGTTTTTCCATGAAGACGCATGGAATTGGGTACTAAAGCAGTTTTATGACTACATACTATCTCAGTATAGGTAATGTGTACCTTGAACAAAAACAGTGTACGCATAAGAACAAACAAAAGCACCAAAATAAGAAACACAAAAAACAACATCAAACCAACAACTGTTATACCTGAAAGCATTGTTCAGCCAGGAAGGGGAGAAAATATATATTTTTACATCTGAAAGTCTGCTTTTGTTTTTTATTTTTTTCTTCTACCATGTGCTACATTTTTGATGCTTTGTTCACCTGTTTTTCCAAACATTCAATTCTGAAAATGGGTCTAATCTTATAACAAAAAAAAACCCTTTAGATTTCTAGTCTTTCCATATCTGCATCCAAAACACAGCAATTAAGTATAGATTCTCTGAAATTTACAACACTAAACATAATGAGTTTGAGAGCCGTCATTCTTGTGTATTTATGGTTTGCAAAGTTTCCACGTTATGAACACATATACAAGATAAAAAGAAGACCTGTGTAATATTTTATTTATCTTTTCCTTAGCTAATACATGCTGGTAAAGGGGAGGCCATAAGAATCCGGTCAATTCTAAGGTCTTTGATTCCACTGGAAGATTTGGTGGGCGTAATTAGCATTCCATTCCACATGCCAACCATAGCTAAAGGTAAGATGATTATTGTACTGTTTTTCTCTCACCCAATTCTTAAATTTTATGATTAAACTGTATAGTAATATACATATTTCCTTCAGTATTTCATAGTATCCTAGAAATTATGCAATGTATAATTCATATTAGAAGTAAAATCACATTTCAAACGTGTTTCAAAAATGTTTCTGCATGCAACAGTTAATCATTCTGTGTATGCTTACATCACTAATGTAAATTTATTGAAGAGATTTTATGAAAGTCTGTTAAAAATCTGCAAATGTATACTTTTTTTCTAAAGTAATTAAAAAAAATAATCCTTGCATTTGTTGTTCTAATCCTACTGATCGTTTCTACCAGGTCTTACTAAGGCACCAGAGTTGTTCTTCAGCAACTATGGTGAAGTTATAGATATAGCATACATGTAATTCTGCTTACATAGAATTCCTTGCAATACTTGGGCATAAAGTGAACATTAATATAAAAAATATATGCTTTTTGGGGTATCTTTAGAAAAAACCTGGATTGTCTAAAAACTTTCAGCACAGGAATGCCAATAAGTTACAGTAGAAATGATTAAAAAAAAAAATCATTCTGTTATTACAATTATTTATCTGTATTCCAACTAGTAATAATATAGATCTAAAAGTGCTATCTAAATAGCATAGAGAACAGCTCACGGATACCAAATTATTTTATTTTGTTTTCAAAATGAAAATGTAAAGATTAAAAAAAAAAAATACTTCTATTAATTTTTTTCAGGTATTTTGAAAGTTTCCAGATAGAGAACTTTGTTGATTCATTGTCATGCATCACAGGTGTGCTTACCAGTGTCTAATTCCTGGGATGTTTGAGATGGAATTATTCTATTAGTTTCTAATTTTCTAATTTCTTACGAATTATGCATAGGTGGTCTAGAGATTAGTTAGTCTGATCTGAGTGTTTTTCATCTTGTTAGAATATCAACAGTTGGGAGTCTCTTTAAACACAAAGTATGAACAGAAAAGTACTTAAGGACTTAGAGTTCTGTCAGAGTAGAATTTGCCTTATGCATTCTTTTTCAGTTAACCACATTATGTTCCCATTGTGTAAACAAAGCCACGAGGAAGATAATTTCATATCTACAGAAACTTGAAACCTCCAAGGAGAAGTAGCATAAACAGCCTAGTTTGCTGTCGAAAGATGTTCCTTGTCATTGAAGTTTCATTTTTTCCTTTTAGATGGTACTGTGGTGGAACCTGACATGTCTGCGGGGTTTTGCCCAGATCACAAGGCAGCCATGGTTTTGTTCCTTGACAGGGTCTATGGAATTGAGGATCAGGATTTTCTTCTACATCTTCTTGAAGTTGGCTTTCTGCCAGATCTCCGTGCTGCTGCTTCTTTAGATACAGTAAGATTTTGAGACTTTTGTAAATTTTGTTCTTCTATCTTAGTGAACACTAAAACATTTTTCACCCCTCAGAGTTTTGTTGTTTTTTTCTTAAATTTTTTTTTCGTATTGTCTTCTGCTGACTGGGCTGCCTGTTGCTGATTAGTTTCAAGAATATTTGAAAATCAGTGAAAAGGGATTCTTCGGAATAATGCTTCGATTCATATAGTATCCCCTTTGATACCCATATCCATTGAGAACCAATGAACAGTAGATCAGCTGTGCCAGTAAAGAATGAAACTGCAAGTCTCTTCCCAGGGATTTTGCTTCAGGAATTCATTAGGGGCATGTGCTTTGTTTTTAACATCTCTTTTTTTTTTTTTTTTTTTTCCTTTTAACTTCTCCTAAAAATAGCTTTAGCTTTCTATACTTTTGAAAGTCTTTTTTTCCTCTATTTTTTCTTAGTTGGATTGATACAGAAAGGTCAAATCTAGAAAGAATATATGAGGGCTAAGACATGAAAATTGATTTCTCTGACCTTTTATTTAAACTTTTGTTTAATAATTATATTTTTATTTAAGAATAGGTGAGGATCTGTTCCCTGCTTTGAACTTCTGCTTGATTTTACTGGGTTTTGTAAATGCAAACTTTCTGAGATCAGATAATACCAGTAATGTTTTTGTAAACCACTGTATGACATTCTTCAATATAAATTTGAAAACTGTTTTGTTTTTGAAAAGCTATCTTCAGTTTCCAATTTCATTATTTTGATCATGCTTTCATTCATACAACCATAGAAAAAAAGTGCTATCTGTGAGGAGATGACAGAAACACAATAAGGAACTAGACATTCAGTATCCAGTGGGTTTCAAATCTGTATTTGTGCTTTAAGTATTTCCTCTTTTAATGGCTAAAAAGTAAAACAAACAAACAACAACAACAAAAAAACCTTTAATTTGTAACAACATTGACAAAACAAAACTAATTATTTTCTTGTTTACTTTGTAGGCTGCTTTAAGTGCTACAGATATGGCTTTAGCTCTGAATCGATACCTTTGCACAGCAGTCTTGCCTCTGTTGACCAGATGCGCCCCTCTTTTTGCTGGCACAGAGCACCATGCTTCCCTTATTGATTCCTTACTGCATACTGTGTACAGACTTTCAAAGGGCTGCTCTCTTACCAAAGCTCAGCGAGATTCCATTGAGGAGTGTTTACTTTCTATCTGTGGGTAAGAACATATTCTTGTCTGTAGAGGAATGTGAGTTGATAAACTGACCTCCATATAACATGGGAACACAGAACTGTGCCATCAGTAGCAAAATTAAGAATTTCTGCTGAAACATGATTGTGACATTTTAAAAATAATGGTTGTATTCTGCTTGCTATTTTATTAATTGCTTATATGTCTCTAGTTACTTTGCTTTACTGAGTTTTTAAAAATTATATGATGACAATGTTTTGGCATGGAAGATGTACTGCAAAAAACAAAGCTCTGGAAATGTTGAATTGTGCATTCAATGAAGTACAATTTGAATTTCCTCAGCCTTACAGGCTGGCAATGTGGTTTATGATCAATAGATCATACAGTTCAAAGAAGATATGTATTTTGTGTTACATTTGAAATCCTACTCAATGACTGGTATAGTCATATTTCATCATTGACACTTGATGGAGGAATTTCATCTTCTATCTACAAGTTTCAAAAACATTTAGTTACAATCACAGGTTTTTGTAGGTTTACAAGGTCAATTGTAATGCACTGTTGAATGTAATCCCTAATGACAGTTAGCGACATCTAGGCTTTCAAATCACCAGAGCTCTTTTAAATGCTTTACTGTAATTATTATTATTTTTTTTATATTTGTTCAGAAGTGGCATACAATTCATATTTTGAAGCTAAGAGAGAGGAACAAAAGTACCATACAAAAATTTGTTATATTTCACATTGATTGTTCTCTATACACGACCTTCTTAAGGACCAATAACAGAAATGAGTGTTCCCTATTTTTCTGGAACAATTCAATGTCTTTGTCATTCTGAAATACATATTGTATATATTTCCTCCATCCCTCCAGTTGGCACTCACTACTGCATGTCTGATTTAATACATCTGAAGAATTAGTGCTCATATGTCATTGTTAGTTAATAAGATATTTTTCAGTACCTTTGAGGTATGTTGTAAGAAATTCACATTATAGTTTCTGCTTGTGGACAGAGTGACCATAATATATAGTATGAGAATTCAGATATTTTTTTTCCTGATTTATTACATCTCTGTCTACAGGTCAGATGTTTTCCCGTGCTTCCTTAAAGGAGTTGATTTATGACATTCTGAGAAATTTTTCTTTGATACGTGCTTCTTTGCTCTCTTTTTGGACATAATCGTTCAGTGCTGCAAGCAAAATCCCATTACTTAATGAATCTGAATAATTTTAATGTAGAATAGAATTGACAGGTTGCTTTAATATATTTATTATTTATTAATTTATAAGCAACTGTGGTGATACACTCTGTTGAAATTGTCTGTCTGCTTTTAGGCAGTTGAGACCTTCTATGATGCAGCATTTGCTGAGAAGATTAGTATTTGATGTTCCCCTATTAAATGAACATGCAAAGATGCCTCTCAAGGTAAATGTATACTTTAATTTCAGTAGTATTCTTCTCTTGTAAGAAAATTAGTCTGATTTGCATCCATCCTTGTAGAGTGATGAAGTCCATATCTAATACATCTAATGTTTATAAGTCCTTCCCCTCTGTCCCCCCACCTTTTTTTTTTTTTTTTCTCCAAGACCGTATGGATACAGAATAGGGACATCTTTGGGGGGAAAAAAATGATGTAGAAGTGTATGTATGTGCACAAAGATAGTAACTGATAATTTGCTTGTACCTTTCATTTTGACATCTGTATTGTTTTTTGTTTCTCTTGGAATAAAGACTCTTCTTCTGTGGTTTGTGCTTGGAAATCTAAACAATATGTTTTTAATTAATCTTCCCTTTTGTCTTCAGCCCTCAACAGTTTTAATCTATATTTTCTTTCTGATTAATCATGCACAAGAAAAAATGTTGTTTTTTTTTTTTCCTTTACATTACAAACTCTTTAAAGGTTCTTCAGATTTCATTGCTGGTTATAAGAAATATATAATTTACTGCCTGTCATACTGGTGCTTTTCAGCAGCCCTTTTCAATGCTTTTCCACCAGCAGTTTGAATGAGATATGACATCGTTTCTTATTCAATGTTTCTTTTTGTTTCAAAAGCTACATATCAGGATTAATTGCATTATATATGTCTTGTTTGCTATAATACTCTTCAGAATTGTGCAGGATTTTACTATGCAAGTTTATGGATGTCAATGGGTGCAATTTTTTCCACATGGAGGAATATAATTCCACACCTTTGCCTATAGAATTCCATGTCAGACCATTTTGCCAGACTGCCCCTCTGCTGTTATCTCTTGCACAGTAACAAAATGTAACAGAATATTGGTGGAAATATTCAACCTCTACTGCAATACCACCACCATCTGCCTCTTATTTCATGAACTGACATAATAAAATAGGAGGCATTACTTTCAGATCATCCCTCATACTAATTGGTTATATGTATTGTTTTCTGATTCATGTCAAGTTTAGCAAAATTTCAGTGTTAAGAGTATATTGTTGATTAACAGAAAGTCCTCATTTTTGTACTTCAAGAACTTGTTTGTTTTACTTAATACCAGTCCCTATTTCTACAAACTGATATTATGAATGTCTGCACTTTTCCATGTTGTCATTTGTTTTCACTAGAAAAAAAAGAGAGCTTAGCAATGACTTACAATATTTTGCCATCATGCTTTGCAAATTGATGTTGAAACTGTTTTTTAAATTTTTTTCTTTTTTTTCTTTTTTTTCCCCCCCGAGGAACTGTTAAAATTAACACTGAATTGAAATTCTAGCTAACTTCTTCATAAAGAGCATCCTGTACCTTAGGAAAAGCTTTGTTTGTCTGCAGACTAACTTAGGTTAGTCTAGTTTTAATACTTACTTATATCAGACATTCATTATCATTTGGGATTGCCTTTCATAACAGATGACCAACTAATTTTTTCTCAACTTGTTTGTGACTCAGGGACGTAGACGATCCATTAAATGTAAAATCTGTTTTGGTTTGACAAATACCTGCTAGAAGGTCCTTGCACCATTTGACGTCTTAATAATCTGGAATTTTGTAACAATTAACAAGAAACCTGCATGTAATGAATGACAAAGAATAAAGCTCACTGCCAATTTTAAGAAAAGGCAGGAGGGTAGGCTGGTAGCAGGTTTTTACAGCTCACAGAAGAGATGAATCACACAGTTGAATATCTTTCAGACATGTGAAGTGTAACTGGGAGCTAGCTTGTATCATGATTCTCTTCTCCACCCTGCAGCAGTTTTTGGGATAGCAGAATGCTGATTGGGGTGAATTCTGTCAGGTTTCTTGTGGTGGTGGGAAACATGATGCTCTGTATATTTTCTGCATATGCCACTAATGTTAAAAGTAAAAACTGTTTTTCTTGTGTGTTTATCCACAAACAAATAGTAAGTGAAAATCACTGCTTCTTTGTAAAAGTTAAAATTCTTGTGGCAGTGCCTGTAGATGTTGAGTGCCAGAATTGGAGAACATCAGAAGTTATATTTTATTTGCTTTCAAAATATCTTCTGTTTTAGTTGCTGACAAATCATTATGAAAGATGCTGGAAGTATTATTGTTTACCAGGTGGATGGGGTAACTTTGGTGCTGCCTCAGAAGAAGAACTTCATTTATCCAGAAAGTTATTTTGGGGTATTTTTGATGCTTTGTCTCAAAAGGTAATTCATTTTACTATCCATCTACCGCTAATAAAAAATGTTTCTTTTCTGTAATCTGTAACTTTTACCTATCTTCTATTAACCTAGTGCTATCCACCTTAGAGTTAATAATGCATAGTGGAAATATAGACATTAGTAAAATCTCAGTCTTCTAGTTTAAATCTTCCTGTTACATATTCAGATAGGTATACCTATTTGTCTGTTCATTAAAATTAAATTTAAAAAAATCTATATCTAACATAGTAATCTTGAAGTATATCTATATAGGTCAATACTTCAGAGCCCTAAAAGCAAACTCAAGACTCTGAAGATAGCTGAAAGCTGCCTTTTCTGCCTCACACACTCTAGTTTCTTCAACCGGGGTTACTGTCCCTCCAAATAAACTTTTCAGAGAAGGATCTGCAGGTGCTGGTCAACAGTATGCACAGTATGCCCTGTAAATAGGACAAGCTGCGTTTTTGGGGTGCATTAAACAAAGCATAGCTAGCTGGTCAAAAGAGTGATTCTCCTGCTCATTTAGCAATGGTGCAGCTTCACCTTGAATGCTATGTACCATTCTGGTCTCCACCGTATAAAATGGATATTAAGGTACATGCTGTACATGCTACCAGCTGTAGTTCCATAATTTGTTTTGGGCAGTCAGTTGCTTTTATTTTCAGAAAAATTCAATTTCTCACTAAAAAAGCCATTCTATGGCTGCTTGGTTTCATATATATATCAGTTTTAGCAATGATGATGGTTGCTTTCTTTGACTATTCGTTTTATATCCTTTGTGTGGTCTACAGAAGTATGAACAAGAACTGTTCAAACTGGCTTTGCCTTGTTTGAGTGCAGTTGCAGGGGCATTACCTCCAGATTATATGGAATCAAATTATGTCAATATGATGGAAAAACAATCTTCAATGGATTCAGATGGAAACTTCAATCCCCAACCTGTTGATACTTCAAAGTAAGAAATTATTTTGTTGCAACTACTTTTTTTCCATGAGTATATGAAGAAAGGAGTCCACTGTTGGTAAGATGTGAAATCAGTCATGACTCTTCTGAATTCTCATCGTCTAGGTAAAATGTAGACCTTGCATTTTATTTTTATTTTCTTTTTAATGCATTTTCAGCCTGAAGATAGAGCTCTCCAGTTACCTTTGTGCATCTGCTGCTGACAGCTGAGCATGTTTTTAGGAGCTGGGAAAGTAGGAAGCTCTACGTCATCCCTGCCATTATGAACGTGTGCTAAGATTAGTATTCTATTGCCTGTGAATAGCCATGTACCTACAGAAAATGATAGTGATCATATGTTCATATAATCTCTTTTTTACTCTGAATAATGGGGAAATTAATAGGAAGACAGATCTTCATTCTCTCCCGAATGTGAGATTCTGCCCTTCTAAGTTCATAGAAAGAATAGGTATTGGAAAGAGATTTTTTGTCCTAATTTTTTTTTTACCACAACTGGGACCGTGTTTTCCTTTGTATAAAATAGTCTTACAGTGGTATGGTTGTTCACTGTAACTCAAAAAATACTACTTGTAGGAAATTTACTTCAGTTGCCCTTGTGGACTTTCTGTATTAACATTCAAAGAACAGAATGCAGTCAGTATATTCATACCTTTGATGCATAGTATATTGATACAGGTGTACACATGGAAATATGATAGCAGAAGCCATAGTATAGACTTGAGTGTAGGAATCACATTTGTCACCACTGAAATTCATCTATGAGGTATTTAATATATATATATAGAGAGAGAGAGAGAAAGATTTAACAAAATTTAGTGAGGGTATTATCAGTTAATTAATAAGAGATATGACTTCTGGTGTCCTTTCAGAGGAACATTGTAGATAGCCATAATATACTCAAAACGTCAGAAGATGTCCCTTAACAACACTAAAATCATTGGTCACCTCATTTCCTTAAGTTACTGTTTTGTGATGATTCAAGACAAAAAGAAAGCACTGCTTCCATCCGTGTCACTTCCAACCAGTTCTTTATTCTTCTTCATGTCAGTCCTGCAATCATTGCTTACCAGCCCTAGCCCTATTTATATAAAGCTATAAATAATGACCTTGTTGTGCTTGTCCACTTCTTATATTTCTGAAATTATGCAAATTATTATATCACCAGTATTTTCTTCTGAAATGCACACTTTCAAATAAACCAAAAAAACAATCTATTGATGATGCTGGATCAGTGCTTTCTGTCCTCTGTGTGTCTGGGTTCTTGCAAACTGTTATTCTGCCTGTATACAACATCATTTTGTTTTACATACCTGCTTTTTATCACTCTATAAATGAAAATCCGTGCTTTTCTGCTTTGCAGTAGATGGCGCTGTAACACGGTTGCTGCCAAAATTCTGTTTAAGGAGGGAAGATTATGCTATTTCTAAGTGATCAAGAATGCAGATAAATACTGATATTTGAACCATTTTTGGAAGAGGATTCTCTCTGTTTGCTCTCTTGTTTGATGGCCCAGGACAGCTGCTTTTCTTTTATTGCTTAACAAATTTTACTTAAGGGCTAGCATATCTTTTGCATATTTCTATTTTTGTGTGTTTTTTTTTTTTTTAAGTAATATTTTTAAGCTGTTCACTAAGGTGGTGGAAAATAAACAATTAATTTTCATAAATTAATGTTCTTCAAGTATGTAATAAAATTTATAGAAATATGTAAAATTCGTGATGCGTTACAATAAAGGACTGTTCTAGCTCTTAGTTTATTATGGATATGTATAATAAACTACTGCATTTCTGAAGCTATAGGTCGTATTTATATATTTAATCACAAAAAAAAAAAAAAGAATACTAGGAATAGAAATAAGTAACAAAAAGAGTAAGTGCTGGATATCCTTACTGAATTTTTCCTACACATGTGGGTCAAAAAGATTAAAATCCTGTAACAGCTGTAGTTTTCATTCCAGTCATGAAATAGGTCAGATTTCATCTTTGATATAACTGTGTCTTGGAGAAACTGTGTGTAAAGAAAGCATCGCACTAAAATGCTTTGAATTGGGGTATGCATTGCAACATTTTTAAAAAACTTCTAATTGAAACATATTTCAAGTTTAACATGTGTGATATTTTAGCTTTTTTTCCCCTTAACTTTCAGCATTACAATCCCTGAAAAACTAGAATATTTCATTAACAAATATGCGGAACACTCTCATGATAAATGGTCGATGGAAAAGGTAAAATCTCTCTTCCTTTTAATCCTATTATTAAATTTTAATTTATATCCACTTAATCTGAAAAAGATTTAAATCCGAATGTCATTGTTTTTCATAATATTCTAAGTTGTTATGCAGGTAAGAAATAAACAAAAATTTTCTTGAAATAAATTTTTGGCAGTGTAAGATTTCTGTAAGTTCACAGAAATATTTCAGGATAGTCTTTCAGCATTTCATTATTTTTATTGCTGATCATTAAGCTAATATATTTGGTTAATTGTTTGAGAGTTTTGCTGACTTTTTTATTTGTAAAAACATAAAATTTTAAAAAATACAGACACTTCTTGGATTTGTATGATTTCATGTAGTTTCTGGTGTCAAGTATTAAAAACTGTTCCTCAACTGTAACACACTATTCTGCTCTGTGGAGTTATCTAGAGGAAGTCAATAAAGACAAAATATCTTGAAATGTTTTCTTCAAGCAGTTATTAATTTTTAGAAAAGGTGTTTTTTAATAATTCTTTTCATTGCATGTGCATAATACAAAGATTCAGTGAGAAAATTGTAGAAAGGGCATTTTAAGAGAACAGACTGGCAGAAGCATTCTTCTACTCATTTGTACAAAGTAAAAATAGGATTTTTTATACTTTTTCCCTCTTTATGATTGTTTTCAGTTTGCCAATGGATGGACATATGGTGAAACATATTCTGAATCTGCAAAAGTGCAACCCTTAATGAAACAGTATAAATTACTCTCTGAAAAGGTGAGGAATTTTGTCATTCTTCTTGACCCAGAGTGACCAAATTTTTTTAGTTTTTTAATTTCTTTTAATGTGAAAATATCCCATTGCTTTTACATTCCTTTTTTTTTTTTTTTTTACACCACTCTTTTTTTTGTTTTTTAATAGTCCATCCCCTAGTGCGTTGTTGCATTCATCAAAATTATAGAAAGAAGGGATAGTTTTTTATTGTACACTAAACAGGCCATCAAAACAATTTTCTCTCATGGTTCAACATAACTGGCCTAATTTATAGTGAAACTCAAGTGTCATAACACCAGTATACTTTTAGAGAAAGGTCATCCGGGGATGCTTAGTGAAGATTAGATTTAAATTGAGTCTTTGTCTGTTCTTGTCCAGCATAGAATCACAGAATCATAAAATTTCTCAGGTTGGAAAAGACCTTCAAGTCCAACTAGGTTAGATTTGAAGACTGGAAAAGGGAGCAAGTTTGTAGGAGCTGGTTTTGTTCATCTTAAAGAAAGCTCAGAAGAGTCTAACCTCAGTCTTGTGTTACCTAAAAAATAGTTATAGAGAAAATAGTTATTTCTTTCATAGGCATGTACAGTGCCAAGGTGAAGCACTGGGGTATAAGTTGCTTCACCAGAAATACTTTCAGGACATCCTTCATTCCTTGAAAATTCTTTGAATTGGTTGGCTAGAGAAGTGGTAGACTGGAATTATTCAAGACATGGCACAGCAGATTAGATAACTATCTAGATAACTAGATAACTTAATCTTGATAACCTTGGTTAATTCAATTAGGTTAGGTAATCTGACTTTAGCACAAGGATGAGCCAGATGATCTCCAGGGTTCTCTTCTGATGTAGACTTTTTTTTATGGTTCTGTAATTATGTTGTTTTGTTTCATCTAGCAGAGAAAACACCATATTACTCCTGATAATTAACCAGTCTACCTTTGAGTTTGTATTGAGTTAATGCCATTAAGACTCTTATTTATCCCTGTGATCATCAGTTTCTTGCATGGCCGGAATTTTTCTCACCTATAAAATGATAAATAAACACAAATATTTTGTAGGCTTTATTTGCTTCATTGTAGTGCCCTTGTGTCATGATATCGATGCATTTCTTTTCATCTCATTATAATCAAGCAAAAGCACAATAGTTCAGTTTTTGCTCTGCACAGCTGTATGTTAAACAAGATAATCGCTGCCTGTGCATCCTTGTAGGAGAAAGAAATTTATCGATGGCCAATCAAAGAATCGCTAAAAACCATGCTGGCGTGGGGATGGCGGATTGAAAGGACACGGGAGGGAGATTCCATGGCATTGTATAATCGGACGCGTCGCATATCTCAAACCAGTCAAGTAAGTAATTTTGTTGAAACTTTAATAAAAAGTCATGCAAAATTTGCATTCCATTCTTTCATTTTTATAAGTGATAAAATAGTCCCATAGTGCCAAAACGTGAAAGGATTTTTTACAAGGGATCATACAACACCAAAGATTAGTTTGGGTTTCAGTGCACTGAAGCTTGACACTTCTTCACTGTTACAAAATACTGAGCTAACAAACATCTTAAAAAAAAAAAAAAAAAAAAAAAAAAAATTAAACTAGTTTTTTTTTATTTGATTTAAAATTTGCTAAATTATTTAGTAGTATGATTATATTGGGTATTGATGTTTTGGATTTTTTTGGTCATGGATGCCTTCAAATAACTAAACAAGTAAGGAAAGGTATACATATAATTGATTCTTATTTTGTCATTTTAAGAGAAGGAAATTGAGTACAAATATTAATGTTAATGAAACATAATGTTGACATGCATTCACAGCCAAACAATTCTGAAAATGTTAAAAACTTTTTTTTCTTTTTGATGGCCTTCTTAAATCAAAATGCTGCTAAGGTAGTATAATGCCAGTATTTCTCTCTTCTATCTTACAGCTGTATATACTTTGCAAAGTTAACTGAGTGGGGAGAGTAGCTCTTTCAGTTTTAGTCGTAAAGACATATGTGGAACCAGATCAGTGGAGGAAATAAGATGGAGGAGAAAAATCTCCACTTCTTTTCACTCATCTCTGCACAATTTGCATATGCAAGATTGGTAGTGCACCTGTGAAAAATAAGCAGTTGAACCTGCCCCTCCACTGTCTAGAAGTTAGAAAGTGAATATTATGTGATTTGATTTAGGATGAAGTAAAACTAAACTAAAAATTTAGTTTACAAATGATAATTTCATTCTGGAATTCTTCATTTCTTTCTTTTTTTTTCTTGTATTATTGCCCCCAAACAGTATAATGACATATTTTTGTATAAACTTCAAGCATAAGGAGCTTATTTAGAATTAGTAGCTTTATAATAGGGGTGAAATTACTCTAAAAAGAGCTTTTTTTGTATAAATTAGTCTTCCTATACCATAAAAAATTACTTAACTATACTAGGAGAGTTTCTGTAATCTAGAACACCATAGCATTTTAAGAGTATACTATCACATTAATAGTCACTGTATGTTTAAAATGTGCTATAATCACAGGCAAAATCTAGCATTTTCCCTTGTTCAGCTGAGAAATTGTTATGATGTTTAATCAGTAATGTTAATGTAATAATTGTTTACTTTAGGAAACACAGGAAAGCAATTATCAGATTTCTTTTGCTGCTTACTGCGTGTACGTCCATTGTATTATTGTCTTCTCTATCAGAAATACCTTTTTAAATGAACAACTTCTATGCCTCGCAAATACTCATATATGTGCTTCTAACTATGGTGCAAAACAAGGAGAAGAATTCTGTTCTTTTTAAAGGATGATATTCTTGTAGTGGACATGAGTATACCTATTACAGCAAAATCCAAAGAGGAAGGGCACAGTAATTCACTTTTTCTAGCCACATTTCCTGCAGCAATGGTTTTGCCATCCAGATAATCTCCATCATTGTTTATCCTTCTTTGATGTTTTATCAAAGAACCTTTGAACAAGCCTGTGACAAATTTAGGCAGTTGAGAGAATGACAGAATGATGGTATTTTCTGGCTGAGGAAGAGGACTTAGAGTCATGTATCTTGTTTAGTAAATAATATAGGTAGAAATAGAGTTGAATAGAAAAACAGGAAGCTTGATTTTTTTTTTTTTTTTTGCCTGAATTCAAGGTTTGGCCTGCTTTGTCTTTCTTTGGAAAAAAATAGAAAATGCGGAGATATAAATTAAAACTTTAGTACAGAATTATTCACAGTGAGTTCATGTCTTAAACGTTTTTTCAAGTGAAATTTGCTTTTAAATGAGTGGTGTTTACACCTTTTCCCTACATCCAGCTTCAATTTACTGCTATTGGTATGTTTTCAATTGGGCCATATAGGGAGTTCTTTTGCCTTCTAAAGTGATTTTCTTTTCTTAAGTTCTTTCATTACTTTCAGTATCTTGTTAAAGTTCACTTCTTCACATCAAGTACTTACAAATATTTATATACAACTCCAACACAACAACAACTCCACTGTTTTGCATGTTTGTCATTCAGATCTCTGTAGATGCAGCCCATGGTTACAGTCCTCGAGCAATTGACATGAGCAATGTTACCCTCTCCAGAGATGTGCACGTAAGTCAGAAGCACTTTTTAACCCTTTTGATAGTTAAAATGGTGGTTCTTTT
Organism: Phasianus colchicus; assembly: GCF_987193195.1. Lineage (NCBI taxonomy): Eukaryota > Metazoa > Chordata > Aves > Galliformes > Phasianidae > Phasianus > Phasianus colchicus. The sequence goes on along the minus strand of NC_143437.1, from coordinate 37,063,652 downwards.
TTTTTTTTTCCTCACCATTGCTCTTTGATTCTCTTTTATTTTTTAAAAAAGCAGTTTTTTTCTGAAATGCTCCAAAATTTCTTTTATTCCCAGATTACTTTTCCAAGCCTTGTTTGCAAACATCTTTCATTCTAAAGACAGTTCTGTTTAGAACAGTTTGGAAAATCACTTTTTTTTTTTTTCTGTTTGCTATTAATTTCACCACCAGCTTCCCCAAGTATTTTCTCATTGCTCATTTTTCTAAATTGCATCAGGAACTATTGACGTGACTTGTAATAAGAGATCGTGAGCAGGATTTTGACAGGTCTATCACTAGTTTGCTGTTATTTGGAACATTACTTTTTAGTTGGTAAACAAATGATGTTTCTGCCTTTAGAAAGTTAAGTTTTGTAGTGGTATTTGATGGAGCATGGTGCCAGGTTTTAAAGTCTACTGCTTTACTCTGAGTACAGTTTCAATATTATTTAGACATGTACTAGATCAGTTTAAATTACCATGAGATTTGGCACCAGCATAGTGATGGCAACATGGTGTTCAAAGCTAGTTATAAAAAACTTTTGAAATGCGGGGACTTTGCCTGTGCTGAGCTCTGTTGCAGTACAGTGAAAAAATCAGCAGTAATAAAGTAATTGGCTAACTACTTACTGAAGAATTCTGTTACCATAGGTCCATGAAATATGAAGAGTGAAATTTAGAGAAATTCTAAAGCTGCTTATGTTTAGTGGGTATAGAGTCATGAACACAGGAGGGGAGAGTTTATGTTGTTTTCTCATGCTGTGCTAGTAGTTCCTATTACTTATAGAATGGAGAGCTTTTCTGTGTCATTTGAGATATTTTTTTAGTTGACTGCTCTGACAAGCAGTTTGCTGATAAGAAGTTTGCTGTTCTTTATTTCCGTTTTGAAGTCCTTAGGAGGGTTCTTGCTCTCTTTGTTTTGAGAATCAAGTTCCTGTCTGACATACCAGTACTCTTCCTTCTCTATGTGATTCCTTTTGTTTGGTTTTAACAGTTCTTTTTTTGGCAACTGGTCCCTAATTCCTGCCTGCCCATCCTATGGAAATGCTGTATCATGATAAAAACTCTTATTTTTTTTTAATCATTACAGTGTCACTGCATTTAAACTGCAAATACACAAAAATTGTCATTATATCAACTAGAAATTTGTCCTTCCTTGGGAGCTGACTATTGCAACTCATTGTAAGTTCTCCATTTTTCTAAGGCTATGGCAGAGATGATGGCTGAAAACTACCATAACATATGGGCAAAGAAAAAGAAAATGGAGCTTGAAGCAAAAGGTAACATGAACTATAAGTATTTACTGCATTCTAAATTCTGTTTGATTATCTTAAAGCCCAAACTGGAGAAAACGTATGAGACAGGCTGCCTGAGCTACCACTGCTATAATACAAGAAGAAATCAAAAATCATGAATAACGATTAAGATAAATTAATATATTTTCCTTTTGGTTTTTATCTCTAAGACTATTGCTGATTGGGCTCTGATTTTTTTTTGGAGTACTGCTTTTTACTACAGATAGATCTAGAAGAATGTTTTGAATTGACAAATGAATAAATCTAGAGTAGATTCTTGATTCCACATAAAACAAATTGATTGTGATCTGTTATCTCTATTTACCAAATGATGAATTTTGTGATATACTGTGTGACTGCTGTTTCTTCTGTATTAGATAAATTTGTTCAACTATATGTAAAGGATTTTTTTTTTTTTGGACATAACATTTGCACATCTCCAATACTTGGAGAAACAACAAATTCTAATTTGCAGATGACTGAGTATAGGATTTTGTGTTATCCAAATGGGCAAAGTATAATATTATGCAACTAATTTGATTTTTTTTTTCATGTGCTGCATTTTTTTTTTATTTGTAAATCTCCACCAAATTTTATGGTAATTAAGATTTTAGGAAAAAGTTTGTTTACTTTTTGGCTTTCATGTATATACTATGTCCTATATAAGTGAACTACATCACTTTCTTGGATTTTAGTTGTTTATATATCTTGCTAAGTTATATGAATCCTTGTGGTTTAACACAGCAGCTATCGAAGCACCATACAGACTTTCACTCACTCCTCTTCTGTCCCAACAGGACTGAGGGAGAATAATAAAGAAAAAGTAGATCTTGTAGGTTCAGATAAAAGCTATTTACTAATACAAAAGAGTGAAATGATAGTAATGATAATTACTGTCAGAATGACAGTTCTTGGTTTCGGTATGAAATTCTTATTTACTGAAGTACATTCAGTTACATTAAACCAAGTTGCAATGATAATGCATGTTCATAACAGTTAAGCACTTTATCATATTTCACTTTTTTTTTTTTCTTTCAATAAGATAGCAGGTCTATGTTTAGTCTAGATTATCATTGTCTATTCCAGCCTTAATGTTTTCATGATTCCAAGTCCAACATATTTTCCTAGTTTTTGCAGCAGCTGTTTATATTAAAAGCGTGTATGTAGCCATGCCTAAAGTTTATATCTAAATATTTTACAGAAATATAGGTTGTTTTTTTTGTAAAGAAACAGAAAAATGAATTGTTGGTACTTCAGGCTAGACTGTACCGTAGCATGCTGTGTGATTACAACAGTATTTTTGCATATCAGGTAATATTGTGTCAATAGATGCTCCTAAACTGCCTTTTAATTCTCATGATATTCCATAGTAGGAGGAGGAAACCATCCCCTTCTTGTTCCTTATGATACACTCACAGCCAAAGAAAAAGCTAAGGACAGAGAAAAAGCACAGGATATTCTGAAATTTCTACAGATTAATGGATATGTAGTCTCCAGGTAATAAAACTATATTGTATCATCAGCAATGTTCTTTTTTATAGCAGAAACATGCAGTACAAAGACAGATACATTTAGTAGGTACATGTGCCCTAAGTCGCAAAATAACTATTTGTAGACATTGTGCCTCTAACAGTGGAGTGCCAAACTACCTTACTGGTAAAGCATAACGTCCTTATGCTCAGTCATTAAAGCGAAAAACAAAGCTTATGTTGTTACCAGATTACTAATAGAAGACAAAAGCCTACATCACAAATCCTATTTTTAATCCTAAATTAACTATCCACTGGTTAATTGTTGGTTTGTTGAAAGAAGATGGACTTTTGGAACCTGGTCCAAAAGATAAAGTAACATTTTAGTAGTTCTTTTTGTTTTTACTCTGAATTTTCACAAATGCTAGATAGCTGTTAAAAATTTCTTCTTTACAAATACAATTTTAGTCAAAACTCATGATGACGGAGACTAACTTTTTTTCAGGCATGATTGTTTAAAGCAAAGTGCTTTGGCAGTTTTGATATTCCCTCAGCCAAAAATCAATCAATGGAAGACATTAAGACATTAAAGATGGAAATACCTTACAAATAAGGGAAAGTAATTGAAATAATATTAAATTAGTCTGAGTCATGAGTTCTTTTTCTGTAACCTTCTACCTGGGAAACTTGAATTACATCTTAACAAATTGCTTAAAACCTAAATAAGTGTAAGAGAACTGTTTAATTTTAAACAGAACAATTCCTATATTAGTGAGCAGTTTATTATTACTAGAGAAAATGGCCTCAGACAAGGTAAGACTGTTTTTATTCCTTCTGCCAAGTTAAAAATTGACTTGCTCTTATTTCAGAGGACTTAAGGACCTGGAATTGGACACACCTTCCATTGAGAAACGCTTTGCCTACAGTTTCCTCCAGCAGCTTATAAGATATGTAGATGAAGCTCATCAGTACATTTTGGAATTTGGTACAGTACTACTTGTATAATTTTCTAACAATTCCCAAGATGTTTGAAATCATAAAAACAACTTAAAAATTTCAAAAAAATAAATTCTTTGACCAGGACTTTTTGCTCTAACTTTCTGCAGTCGATGATGATAATGAATTTTGGAAAGTTATGTATTTCACATTCATTCTAGTTTCCCACATTCATTCTTCAGACAAGTATTCTGCCAAAATTTATAATGACTTTCATTGTTTGAAAAACAAAATAAGATATTCCCTTGAATTTATAAACAAATTGATAACCTTTCACATGTGAGCATTGGTATTTACTATTCACATCTATTCTCTTTTTCACAGAGAAGATTAAACCAGTCATTTGTACACATTTCAACTGTTTTTCTGGAGGAGAAACATCTCCGTGAAGGAAAAATCTGTTTTTCTTAAAGTAACAGTTTGGCCCATATCAGATTCTTACGAGAGCAGTAAAAAGGAAAGAACTGGACCAAGAAGCAGCTTTTGTTTGACCTTGGAATTGCAAAGCCACATGATGCATCTTGTACATCATGTCAGGGCATGCATGCTGTAATTGAAAATATTAAGGAGCAGCAGAAAGATTGAATAAACCAGTGCTCATCCAAATACATGACTGATTTTAAAGTGAAAATTATCAAGTTTATGAGTGATTATGTTTAATGATTGCCTACATTACCAAAAATCTAGCTTTCATAAATCACATGGTTGCTTCTGCTATTACTGCCTAATAATCATGGCTTCATTTTCTACTTAATTAGATAGATTTGGCACGACTGCAAAAGTTGAAATGAATGAATGCTGGAAAACTAGAAACACTGGTAGGACAAACGCTATTCTTGTAGTTCTGTGAATAAGCAGAAAGAAGTTAATGAATAAAGGATAAATGTTTCTGTATGCTGAATTCTCTTAGAAACAATATGCAAGTATTATAGCAATAGGGGAAGAGAAGTAAGCTTAATTTCTGTTGGGTAAATTTAATAATTCATTTTGTTGTTTAAACAAAGTCTGTACAAATGCAATAATTTTTGTTTGTTTCTTTTTTATACTACAGGAGAAATATGTTCATTTAGAATCAGATTTCAGTCTTCCAAAAGTGTTGCCAATAAGTAGAAAAATACAAATGTACAATCAGATTTTCATCTTGTATAAATTTTTGTATCTCTTTGAACTATGAGGTGCCTTCACATCTATAGATATTTGGACAGTTTTTCTTTGTGCATTTTATTTGTTGTTTCTTTTCTTCTCATGAGGTAGTCAAAAAATGCATCTTTAACCTGTATGTTCATTATTTGTAGTATAATAAATCAATATGTAAAGACCACCGATATTTTTTATCTGTATTGTACATTTGCTAAGAAAAAATGCGGAGTAGACTATAATTAGGATTTGTAATAGGAAATGTAATTTTCTTCTCTCTTCAGATGGTGGCAGCAGAGGCAAAGGAGAGCATTTCCCATATGAACAAGAAATCAAGTTTTTTGCCAAAGTACAGTATATCTTTGCATATTATTTGTCAACATAGTAAGTAGTTGAGAAAGGATATGTTAGTGAACATGATTATCATTGTTTTATTTGCACCCTTCTGTGTTAACGTCATTGTTTTAATAATTGAAAGCAATAGTAATAAAAAATAGCTTGAAAATACTAGGGATGAAGTATAATCATGATAAAAATTACAGGATTCTATTCTTACTGTCTTTATTCTCTTACTCTATTCTATGTAATTAATCATGTGAATTTATAACCTCCCTACATTTTCTGTTTACTAACAGTGTAGTTCAATAGTTTCTTTTACAGTATTTAGGCAGCTAAATGTGAGCAGTGTTTACTGGAACCAGCCAGTTGTGTGTATCTTTCAGTGTTACCTTCCTTATCTGTTTCCTTGTTTTAAAACAATGCTGATGTCTTCTTCATAGAATCACAAAATGGTTGAGGGTCGGAAGAGACCTCTGGAAATTATCTAGTCTAAGCCTACTGCACAGGCAGGATCGAATAGGGCAAAGTTCTCAGAACTGTCCAGATGGCTTCTGTGTATCTCCAAGGAGGGAGACTCCACAGCCTGTCAGAGCAACATTTACTCATCTTAGTCAACCTCACAGTTGTGGTTTTTTGTTGTTTGTTTTAAAAAAGTCTTTCCTTATATTTGGACAGAACCTTCTGTGTTTCATCTTGCAACCTTTACAACTCTACCTAACTCAGCTCAGGTTGCTATTTGATTTCTTTGCAGCAGAGACACTGTTGATTTATAGTCAACTTGATGTCCATCTGTACCCCAGGTCTTCCTCTGCAGAGCTATTTTCCAGGCAGTCAGCCCTTACTATTTATTGATCCCTGGGGTTATTCCTCCCCAGATGCAGGACTTTTCACATTCCATTGTTGATCTTTGAAGTTCCTGACAGCCCAGTACTCCTTCATATGCCAAGGAGAATTTAAGAAAACCTGATTCTTGCTTCAGCACTAAAAAGCTTGTCTGGATCTTGCATGTTCAAAGTTCCTTTTCAGTTCATTAGTGAATACGCACAGGTAGGTATTTGCAGTGTTTTCTAATCCTCTTATATTTGCAGTAAATTGTAATCTCTTCCAGTACTTCCATAATGTACTATTTTCTGTGCTCATTGACTTTGTCACTGTAGTGAACCATGTACCCGAAAGGAAGCAATCATAAGAAAACTTCTGTGGAAACCCTTAATGAGCAAGGGTTTTTGGAGTTCTGTTTGAGAGCATGTAGTATTAAGTGCCATTAGTGTACAGACAGTTCCAAGGGCTTTTTTTAATGAAACCTCCCTACACTAAAGGCATGAACAGTAATAGTTGTGTCCATTTATGTAGTATTGAACAAATATTAAATTGTGAGGTAAAATGAAATGATGCTTCCTGTTTTATATTCCTCCTAAAGAAAACACAGATCTAAAAAAGATAATGTAAATATTTTTTTTGCTGCTTTTCGTGATGATATTTTAAGCATCTTAGATAATAAAGAAATTTTTTTTAGAAAATAGATACTAGATCAATATATTTGAAAGAGAAAAGACATTTGAAATCTCCTGTCTTCAGCGATGACTTACAAAGAGTAATAGAGGACACAGCTAAGAAAGCACTGAGATAACTGCTTCTTTCTGATGTAATTTCAGGTTGTGCTCCCTTTGATTGATCAGTATTTCAAAAATCATCGCTTGTATTTCTTATCTGCAGCAAGTAGGCCTCTCAGCAGTGGAGGCCATGCCTCTAATAAGGAGAAAGAAATGGTGACAAGGTAAATTTTAAAATAATATTAATTTGTATATGTATATGTGTCATTAAATGGTGCAATTTGTTGTGGGGAGGCGAGAAGTGGGAGGCTGAGAAACATTTTTACAAAAACAAAAATTAACCTTTTTTCACTGTCTTTTCTTTTTGAGAAAATTCATTGTGTGAAATGAGGAAGAGTCCAGAATTAAGGTTATGTGATGTTTTAAAGGTAGTGATGGTGATTTTCAAATGTAGGGAACTTAATTTATGAGAAACAATACATCTGTTGTATGAGATATATAATTGTGTATCGGTTCTCACTGTTGGAAATGGGTATGTTTTGAAGCAACTATTCTTGCAACATTTTATTTAGATTTAAAGGAAAATTTTTCACTAACTGAATTTCAGAAAGGTATCATTATTATTGTCCCCATAAAAAGTAAAATGAGAGTTATGTTCTTTCTCGTCTGAAGTTATCCATTATTAGACTTCTCGTCTGAAGTTATCCATTATTAGACTATCTTCCCAAAATGTTTTCACTTAATCTCATTTCTGGTTGAATTGAAACCCATTTTTCCTGTTTATAATGAGGACTACAAATTTAACACAGGACCATCTGTGTACCTGCATGGTACTGGTGTCACGGATGCCCCCATGGTTGTTATTGGGTACTGAACCAGGCAAAACTAAATTGTAGCTCTTCACAGTAGATAGGCAATTGATCATCATACATATATGAGGGGGTTTGCAAGATTGTGTGAATATTGAGTAGAGTTTCTAGCAGCAATACTGGGCATTAAAAGTTGCTTTTGACTGACATCTCATGAGATGATTTGATCTGGTAGCTTGACTGAATGGCCTTCCTCAAAGAACTGAACAATTATTTTATAATGCATGCATCTAGAGCTCCTGTATTTCTGTCTATAATATACTGGATTAGAACATTTTAGCAGTTGTTAAGTAAAGACTCTTCAATAAATCCCATGTCAAAAAAGGAAATATCAACGATTCTGTATGGATTCAGGAATTCTGCACTTATGCTGTCTAGCTGTATGCATGACATTCTTGAACATGTTGCTCATCAAAAGATCAGAGATGCTGCTGAACACAATTCAGGTTTTTTCCATCTAGAAGTGTCAGACAAAGTCAATAAAACACATGCAAATCTGGATAAATCTTGTGGAGTTCATTTCTTAACTGATAGGCTAATACAACTGCATTACGTAATCCATTTTTGAAAGTGTTTTTTTGGGCTGCTTTAATAGTTTGACAACATTTTTGTTTCTCCCATGCTCTCCAGATTGTAGGAAATTTTTGAAAGCTGAATTTTGGGTCTTCTGTTGAGTTTTTGTTTGGGTGAAAATCTTATCTAGACTTTCCTTTGAATTAAGGGCAGTTTCTGACTTCTGTCTTTTTCCAATGAAGATAAACTTACACTCTTTAAACTATGAAGCAGTATCATTTTGATTGTCAGCAAGTGCTACAACCATTCTTAGTTTTAGCAAACACATTAAATCTACACCAGTTCTAGGGGAACACATGAATCATACCTCTTTCTGAAATATCATGGAATTATCTTTTATGTATTTGTAACCAGCCTCTTCGGGAATCATTTTTTTGCATTTTTTCTCCATTATGTTACCTTAGAATCCTTGTATTTTTGCAGTTGTGTCAAATTAGTTCTGGACATGAGTCCAGAAGTACTAAGTAAGTACTAACCATTTGGAAACTGTTTTTTTGTACTTTTTTTTTCTTTTTTTCCCCTGAACTTACACTTGTTACACTGGAGATAACAGATTCAGTTTGATTTAGTGGAAACAGCATCTGCTGAATGTTACAGTAAGTTGAGTAGCATTTGTGTGCTGAAAGAAAAGATAGATTGAAAGCTGATTAATGTCATTATGGGAAGGGAAACAGGATTTGTAAAATGATAATATACCTGTATACAGCTTTTCTTGTTGGACTGGATGAACCAGAATCCTTATAGAAGAATATGTAGTATATGTCTGCCTTGTGGTATAGGTGAACAGAGAGCTTGCACCATGCACCAATTAGAATCTTTTCTAAAACAGGACAGTTGCTGTTGCTATAATGGATCACTATGCACTGGCTAATAACGTGGATTTGGCAGCACATTAATCTGACCATTCTGATTCTGGACATCACTGTTTCCATTTGTCACATGAGCTCTCATCTGTCAATGGAGCAACATGTGCAGATCTTATCCAAATACTGCAAACATGCTTATGTGTCTTTTGCTTTTAAATCAGTGGTTGCTAACTGACCCATATGACTGCAATTATAAAATAATTAAATAATAATTGAAATAGCTTAATGTGTAGGGTGCTCCAAAAGTAATTCTCCTATTTATTTCTCTGGAAACTACAGCAGATACAAAGAGCACAAGAACACGAGTTGATAGAGCACATTCTCAGCTACAAAACACTATTTTTCAACTTAGTCACCATCATTAGTTAAGCTTTTTCTCCAGGGATGAACAAGAATCTTCATACTATTCTTGTAAAAAATCTGCACCAATAAGGGTCACGCACTGTCACTATCACTGCTTCTGAAATGCACTGTGCTCACATCTACTATTTGGTTTTCTGAAACATTCAGCAGGTGTTGATGAATGTCAGCAGGTGCCATTTTTTCTGCATCGAGTCATGCAGTTATACGTAGTTGCTTCATATACGCTGACATGTAAGTATATACTTACATGTCAGATACCATGTGACAGACTGTCCTGCTGCAGAGCAATAAAATGTAATGGAATATTGGTGGAAGGTTCAGCCTGTACAGCCATATCACCACTTTCTGCCTCTGATGTCATGAACAGCATAATAAAATAAGGGTCATTACTTTTGGAGAAGCCCTCATAAACAGAGAGAGTATCGTTCACATCATTCTAGCAGATGAAGGTTTTTACAGCACAAAAATAGGACCAAAATTTATCACTGTTGGAGAAAATTCTCAGAGTGGACTGGGTTGTAAAGATTGCACAAATATCTCCTCCCATATTTGGAGGCCAGCTTAATATGGGTAGGGCAGTGTGCTTCTGCTTCTATGAATTAATGCAAAACTTCATTCTTTATTGTTTAGAATGGGACACTTCTCATCAGTGCAAAAAGTATTTTACACATATGAAATTAAATAATTGATATTCATTTGTGTTTACTTTTGACCATGTAAGGGCTAATTTTTCACATTAATTTATGTTGTTTCTCATGTTAAGTCGTATTGGAAAGCACTGTATTTAAAAGATTTATGCTGTGATCTCAAGATGGCGAGATCCAAGTTGGATTAGTTAAACATCTGCCATCAACCACTTCAATTAATTTGATTTCTTTACCTTTCATTTTCAAATTGTCAGTGACATCCTGAATAGCATCCTACCATATTTTACTTCTTAAAGCTTTAATGGTAATTTCCTTATGGGTTTTCATGTAAGACGCTTTTATATTAGTTAGCTTTGCTTTTAATTTGATTTAGTTTTTGTATTTTTTTTTTAATTACAATATGTGCTTGTTTAACCATGTTTGTTAAGGATATGCACTTAAAATTTCTTTCTTTAATACTCTGTCCCACATTCTGCTCAGATAATTGATTCTTTCTGCGTGACATCATGTTGCTTTTCCTGCTCATATATCAGCTGTTATTTTTTTCTTTCTTCCCCCTTCCTCCCTTTTATCTTCTTTTTTCCTTCTCTTTTATTTTTCTTTTGTCTTCAGCCTGTTCTGCAAACTTGGAGTTCTTGTCAGGCATAGGATTTCACTGTTTGGTAAGGAGACCCTTGACAAATACTAGCATGGCCATCTCTTGGTTTTATTTGCTATTTTTGCATTGCGTTATGTGTTGCTTTGTTGCATGCTGCATGGCTGCATGGCTGAAATGCACGGTCTTCACAGACCACTAATTGTTGAGGCTGGTAGATCACAGAATTTATTAAATGAAATCGAAAAGCTTTTGTAGTTACCAGTTTTTTGGGGTGGGGGATTATTTCATTTTCTCTATGTCTTAATATCTGGATTTCCTTCTTAAAAAAAAAAAATAAAAAAATCACTGAGTTAATTATAGTTACATATTATAATTCACTTAGAAAAAGCGGAGTATTAGAACTGCGCATTTGTATTGGAAACTTGTTACGAAAAATTAGTAGTGGGCTGAAATGCTTAGTAATGTTCTGTAGAAATCTTAAGTGTTCCCAGATGTGCTTTTATTCCACATACGCATGTCTACTATATCTCTGGTACTGTGTGAATCTATCAGGGGCTGGGTGTTTGTCTTACTTCGTATGAAAATCACTTAATTGAAGTTGATTTGAAGTCTCCATATAGTATAAGTACTACACGCAATGCCTGGCACAGTCATTACTCTGCAAATTTTTCTTATGCCATGATAATAGGACAGTTGAAATAGTGCATCCTATGACGTGTAGCATCTGTAATTAATGGGTGCACAGCAAAATTCAGCATTCATGCATATATCTAATTGGGTAATCATCTATCTGACTAAAATTTGATTAAGATAACATGCATCTAACTCAATTTCTACATATTTCATTCAATTTCATCAAAAAATGAAGAGAAGGAGCTAATTTGATGCAGCATTGTGGTGTTTAAAAAGCTTATAAACCATTACAAAAGCCATTAAGCTCAGAAGGAAGCGTAGAAGTTATTTGTGGACGTTGCTTTTAAATATGTTTTGGGATGAACTGAGTGGTTTTTATTGCTAAGTCAAAAGGTTGTAAAAAGAATTGAGTTATTTGTGCAGCTGTGCGGTGGTGTAGCTTTTTTCTGAAGGATGGAATATGTCACCAACCTGTGCATAAGCTATGGTTTGTACACAAGGTTATTTCTTCTAAAAATGAACTAGTTTAGGTATACTATTAAGTTTTTTATCAATATTTTGTTGTCGTCATTGCTGTGTGAATTTGTTTTTCTGATTATTTTTTTCTCCTAAAATGAATGACAATTCAAGTTCAACATTGAATTCAACATAATTTCTTTGAGTACTAAAGGGAAGACTATTTCATGTTTCAGCTTACTTAATTTCTGTTCTTGGGTTGGATTCAAATAGTAGGAGGAGCTAGAACAGCAGGTGTCAGATGGTGCATGATGTCTATCGTTTGGTTTTCAACTCAGGTTTCCTAGTATGCAGTAATTAAGTGAATACAAAATCTTTGTGCCAACACAGAAATATACTGTCGTTTTCCCATTAGTTATGACAAGATTACAATGAGACTCTGGAGCGTGGTTGCAACCGTGAACCTACTAACTCAAGTCAAAGTCATCTTACTGCTTGCCTGACTTTGACAATTAAATCATATTAGAAAATCTGACTGGATCAATAGGCCTGTGCAGAAGAGGAGAAAATGCTTTTGAGGCCAGCTCAGAGTACAGCTGGAGCCTAGAGGCTCTGTAAATGAACAAGAGTTGCTTGGTAATAAACTTTTCGGATGTTGTGAAATTTGCTATTTTATTGACATTCTTTACAAGCGTTTTATATTTATTGTGAATGCTGAAGATACAGCTGCATATATTAAAGTCATTAGTAAAAGTCCTGTACTGTAAATTCTATATAAGTCTTGATAAAATGAAAAGATAAAACAAAAATACCTTCTGGAGTGAATTTAGGTATCTGATCTGATATCTAAGATTTACAAAGATCATAGAACTGCAGTTCAGCATGGACTTATTATTTCTTGAAAGCATAAATTAGAATTTGAAAGTAGAATTTGACCCCAGTAATTTACTGTTTGTTTGAGAACTGCAATTTCTGCATCAGTAGGATTTGCATCTGAGAATTTGAATTTATATTTTCTCGATTTAAAAAGCAGGTTTCTGTGAGTGGCTTGATTCACTTTTTATACTTTTTATATATAAACCACTGGTGACACCTTATTTCTGTATGAATTCGTAATTAAAAACATCTGCATACAAGTAGTGCAGTGCTATGTTACGCGGAACAAAAGCCTGTTGAATAAGACATCAGAGAAGAATGGCCTGCTTTTGCTTCCTCATTTTGGCTAACTTTAGAAATTAATCAGAAAACCTCCAAAGAAAAGACAGAAGGCTTTATCTGCCTGATAGATCCTGAATTTGTTAGGGTCCTTCCCATCCTGGCATCAATAGCCATGGCATTTTCACAGTGAAGTAAAAATTCTTCCTTCCTGATACAAAAAAAAAAAGAATATTGCTGTCTAAAATACATAGGACATCACTTCAGATACTACATTGTGGTGCAGTTCTTGGGATCAGTGTTTATAGTAGCTATTGGGATACATTTAATCTCAGCCTCTTCAACTGATATTCTAGTATTTGCACATGTATCCAGTCTCCACTGATTTTTGTGGATGTTCAGTTATATGAAGATTTACATTAAAGACAGCTCTTGTTTAAGCTTTTATCCTCTGAATTGTATTTATCTGCTCTTTTCATGATTGAAAGGAATTTTATATACTACATATACATTTCTGCAATTAGAGTATTTCCTACCAAGCTTTCAGGCTTCTGATAAATAAAAATATATTTAATAAAAATAATGTTAATTTGATGAAGGTATGTATATACACATAAATTTTGGCAATACTAACAAAACTATTTTTATTAGAAACCCCCTAATTTCAGATCTTATAACTCAAGTTCCATAAAAAAGTGCTGCCTTCTTAACCTGAGCTCAGGTTGGAAGCAAACTGATTCTTGAGATGTTAACTTTAAAAGGATTCATTTCTTTTTTTAGTGAATTTTAAAAGTTCTACGTAAAATATGCAAAAACCCCACTACTTTTTGTTGTTGTTTGCTTTGATGAAAACAAGTAAATGCATGACATCAAACAAAAGTAAGACTCAGAATTGCCACAGAATCTAAACCTGCATTTCATAGCAAATTATATTTCCTAATTTTGTAACAAATCCTTTCTGAGATTATAAACAAAGGGAGATACTCCAGGAAGGATTTTTCATATAGTTTAGAAAGGCTGATTTCAGGGTTATGTTGATAAAAATGGCTAAACTGTAGTAAATCAATTTTTCATGGTCACAGAATTCTACTCTTATATCCAAGATGAACATGTGAAAGGCTTTTCCAGTTTGCTGAGCACAGTTATTATGTTTATTCCTAAGAAAAATGTTTTATCTCTCTGTTTCTTTTACAGTGGGTTAACTGGTTTCCCTCACTTGTTTCGTTAAATGAAATGTAGTAGTTTCTCATTAATTTGCCCATACCTGTCTAGCTTCCAAAATCTGCAAATTGCTAGGAACATTCAGCTATGTAAACCCACCTCTCGAACTGATTCATTTTTAAAAGTCTCCAAAATTTGCAAATTCTTCTTAAATAGGGAAAAGAGTTTGTATTATGTTGCTAAACTACTGCTACAGCTATTTATGGCAGATGTAGAAATATTCTTCAGAGCTGATTTCCAGTAAATTTAAACTAAATGATTCCAAACCGAATGTATGGTATTTTAACTAAGTGGGAGAGTGATTAAAACTGTAGTTTGTTACTACAAAACAAAATAATACTAAAATTTCAGGAGATTCAAAACTGTTATTCATCTTGCTTGAGTTAAACTAGTTGTAGAAATCTTGTTTTGGGGTGAGGCACTGGAGCGCTGGCTGTTTTAAACATGTTACCTTGCATAACGTTGTAATATTGGTTTAGAACATATTTTTCATACCTCAATAGATTTTACAATAATTTTATTACGGGAGGGGAAAAAAAACCCAAATCCTTCAGCGTTTCAGGTAACCAATGTTACTTTCTGGGAAATGGAATAAGTATCTCTGTACTCCACTGTAGCTCACAGAATATGCACACTTTGCATGACAGTTTAATCTACAGTCTATACTAGGGTCGTCTCGAGTGCTTTCCTCTATCTCTACTGTCATTACCATGGTCCTGAAATATCTTCTTCGTCAGTGCTGGCATTCATGTCACAAGAGCAGTAAAATAATAAAGAGAAAACATAGGAATTGTCAAAAATAGGAGCTGACAAAAACCTTAATCTTTACGGGTACAGTTACTTTTTTTTGTGTAGGATTCATTTGTGATTCCCCAGCTTTGTCATTTGGTTGTTATGTCATTGCATGACCATTAGTGCCAATGCAAAGAGGATGGGTCTGCATGGCTGACGGCAGTCATAAAAGCTGTGGTTCAGGTTTGTTTAATCTGCTGTGGGTCTACACTGCAACAGTACCCCCTAAATTTGGTAAAATGGGACAGCATTCATAGTACTGCGATAAACCTCCCACTCCTTCCTTGCAGCTTATCTTTTTAAATTTTTACTTCAGTGAAACAGCTGCTGCTTTAAATTTTATGTTTGCTGACATTTTCAAGTGAAATAACCACTGGTGATATAGTACAGCTGACCATATTTTCAGAAATCTATCTTAAGCTTTCAGTCTGTTTCATTTATTTATTCATTTTTGAATTGAGAAGCTTGAACTATAGGGAAGGAGAAAAAATTATTTTCATTTTTGCAATGATTTAAATTTCAAAAAAATTATATAAACTGTGGGTCAAATTTTTAAGTCCAAATCTGTCCTGGATTTCAAATGTGAACTTAGAGGTGGCATATAGATGCCAGCATCAGAGGCTGTGCATGTTCATACAAGGCATGTGTGTAAGTTCTCTTTTTACATCCATAACTGTAATGTATATAATGGCAGAAACTGTTACTCATGTAGAAAGCAGATCTGCTTCTTCTATAAATAGTTACAGCCTATTGGTAACTCTAGGGAGCTAACCTTTTTGGTGATGTTTTTTAAGAGTCTTCTCTTCAGGTCAGAGTTGCAAGAGCAGCTTTTAACTAGCTTTTATTTTCCTGAGAGGAGGAAGATAAGTGTTCTGATAAACTTGAATCAATTAAAACAAAGTTTATAAAATTAAATGAAAACTGGACAATACACTATAACTCTAATTAACCCCACTCTTAAGTGCTTCCTTCTTGATTGCCTCAGCTATTTGATGAGAGATGCTTAACTGCCTCTACTTACTGAATTTGTGTGAACAAGGATAAGACAACAAACTGCATGTTTTTTAACTTGCCTGTCAAAATTTTTAAAAAGTTGAATTCCTCTTCTTCTATATAATTTACTCCTTCATTAAAACCAAAGACACGATTAGCAGACTGTAGGTATGCTCTAAAGTATGCTCAGCTAAATTGGTGGGTAATTTTCCTTCCTATTTAGGAAATGATGCAACATCAATAGTCAACTGTCTTCACATATTGGGCCAGACCTTGGATGCCAGGTAATACTGAACATATTTCCTAAAGTACAAAGAGTATAACCTAAAAGAAAACAGTATCCAGTCAGATTTGTATAAGGCTACAGCATTTCAATGGTCAGGAAAGAAGTTACAGTACTGAAAATGATTTCCACTTTCAAAATAGGTTAATTACTTGTTTTACGTATCTAGATTCTGTCAGAACAGTATTTGTAAGTTACACTTCAAGTTTCAGTTCAGATCAGTGGTGTCAAGGAACTGCTGACTTGTTCTTCCATCTGCTTATAATCATGTGATTGTCTCAAAACCACGATAACATTAAAAACATTGTTTATGCTGCTTATTAAAAAGTAAATAAATCAGGAGTTAAGTGCACCTAGAGTGCACTGAATCTGTCTCTATGTCTTCATTGCCAAATTAATTCAGGTTGTATTTTGAGCAAATTATTCCCTGTCTTAAAAAGGATCTGAATTTTTACAATGTAAAACCAAATAAAAATCCTTATGTTGTGTGCCTATGAAACATTTTTTTCATTAGCTTGGTCTGCTATGAGGAGATTTTATAATCTTGGAAGATAAAAGATTTTTCTTCAGATCTTTGTCATCTATTTCATAGAAACCAAGACTAGACTTTATTCCATGCTTGTCTAATGAAATATTCTGCTTCATTTTCTTTGCATGTTATATACAGAACTGTGATGAAAACTGGTCTGGAGTCTGTTAAGATGGCATTGAGAGCATTTTTGGACAATGCTGCTGAGGATCTGGAGAAAACAATGGAAAATCTTAAGCAAGGCCAGTTTACACACAGCAGAAACCAGCCCAAGGGAGTTACACAAATCATTAATTATACCACAGTGGCTCTCCTTCCAGTGCTATCTTCATTATTTGAACATATTGGACAGCATCAGTTTGGGGAAGATTTGATATGTACGTATAATTTAGAAATGCTATGGAATTAATATATTCATAATATATAGTAAGTATTAATAGGCTCTCATTTCAATTAGAGAAGGGCAAAATTTTGAGTAAACCTTTGTGATAAATGGTCTAGAACAGTCTGCAGGTTTTAGTGGACTTTCTGTAAATTTTTAGATGTGGCTATGAAGGCTTAATTTTTGTATTGTCTCTACTATAGATTCACTGTTATTTTGTCACTGAGGAAAGTTACTTGAAGTTAATAGTTAATTTGTCTTTGCTCTGTTCATAACTGAAGATACACTGCTCAAGCAATGATTTCCTGTTATACATTCCCCATCTACCAGTGTCTGTGTCCAGGTGCATCTCAGATCATAAACAAAAGTGGAAAAAATCATTATTTAAAAGTCTTAAAGAATTGTTTTTGAAATTTAGGAGTTGTACTAATGGATTACATAAATAAATGGACATAAATATCCAGTTCTTTTAATAAATTATTTATGTAAAATTCAGGAATTTCCAACAGTATCCAGAAAAAGTGATCTATTACTACCTCATTATAAATATTGTTTTTTCAAGCATGAATATGCTTTGTTTATTTTTTGTCCTCTGATATTTTGTGTTTTGGATCTTAATGACAAGATTTTCATACTTTCTTCCTAGTGAGGTTTTTTTCATCATTTATTCCACATATCTCATGTTGGTGTTAAACTCTCAATATTAGAATTCATAAACTCAGAAAGCTATTATGCCTAAAAATTATGCCTCAGAAAAACCCAAATTATGCCTAATTATAAGATTATTTTATTTGTAATATTCTGATGAAAGGTATCTTGACCTGGTGCTTGTATTGCATTCACAGAGTAGTACATAGCATGGTCATGTACAAAGGTGCATTAGTGTACCCAAGGTTGTTGTTATTACATAAAAATACTCAGGTCTAAAAGATGAACAGAACTATAAACACTATAAAGAATGAGACTGTGTTGCTTTGATGAAGCCTCTTCTAGGCTTTTGCAGCACATTATGTATAACTTGTGTTTTAGTTCCAAAATTTAATTGCATCTTAGGTAAAAATTATGGCACTGTGGTATAGAATACAAAAGTTGTAAAATAAAAATATGGAAAGAATTGGAGTGTTGTCCTTCTTGATGGTACTTATATTGTTGTGACACTAGTACTACATATTATACTGGAAACTCTTTTTTTCAAATTGATGTTAAGAGGAACCTCATTTTCATGATTGAAATGTTTTTAATTTTGAAATATGATTTGGTGAAGTATTCAGAAGAACCGATGGGATTATTTCTCTTTTTTAATCCTTTGTTGGTCTAAAATGTAAATTGAGTAGATGCTATTAACTGCTATATTGGTCTAAATTTTAAAAGATATGAACTGTGATTAAAATAATTAAATACATATGTAATACCATTTTGTTTCCCATGTGTTGTATTAAATTCACTGGTGTTACATTTGTAAATCAATCTTAAAATTATTATTTTTTTTATGCTCTCAAGTACTTTATTTGGTTTGCCATGCAATTTTTCGAAGTGAAAGTGCTCAAGAAAAACTAGAGAAGATACGTTGATGCATTTTCTATAGCAATTAATGGTTATGCAATTAGAAGTTGTTCCTTCAGCGTTGCTATGCCATTAGTTTCTATTGTGACACTGAACGTTTAGAAGACTGTTTTTGTGTTTAGAGAATGGTTGCTATAGATTGTCCTTGATAGCTTAATGTCACTAATGCAGTTGTTGACAAAAGAATTTTAATGAAGTTTTCTCTTGATACCTATCATTTTTTCATTTCTTCAGTGGAAGATGTTCAAGTGTCTTGTTACAGAATATTGTCCAGTTTGTATGCTCTGGGAACCAGCAAAAGTATATACGTAGAGCGGTAAGATGAAAAATTTTTTCATCTATTTTTATTATCTGTATTTATATTCCATTTATTGAATATACGTACTCCAGAAAAGAATACAGGGAGATGTGGTTTTTGGAAACATGCATTGACAGAAAAAAAAATGTGCTCAGCTGAGCGGAATCTGCAGAACTTATTGCATTATACTTAAAACATTATATTATACATTGTCAAAATATATTACTTAATTCAACTAAAAATTACAGACAAAATAGTCTGATTTGATTAAAAGCATCATGATTTAAGGTCCAACTGAGGAACTATAAAAATATGACACTCAGTTCATCTATAGTTTTTATTTTATCTAAGTAAAAGTTAATTTTATCACTCAAATACAGTGTTAGCCTTATGTGCTCTTGACACATCAGTCTATTCAGTGAATTTTTTCTTAATTATAAAATCAGCAAAGCTGATAGAAATGTGATAGAACAGATGTCATTATTGTAACGGCTTTGTGTTTTCCCTGCATATTCCTCACTTGCTTTCCACAAAGTAGTCCATCTTTGACATTTTATGTCATGACATTTAATTCATCTATTAGCGGAGTTTGCTGTACTTTTCATTTTCTATCACCTTTTCTTGTGTTGATAACCTTAATAATGTACAGACTTATATCTTTGAGATGAGCACCTAAGGATAATCTGAAGACTGATTTACAACTACAACAGAGTGTATTCATTCAACAAAGTGTGTAACTTTAATGATGTTTATTAACAGGCAACGATCAGCACTAGGAGAATGCTTGGCTGCTTTCTCAGGTGCCTTTCCAGTGGCTTTTTTGGAAACTCACTTGAACAAACATAACATCTACTCAATTTACAATACCAAGAATGCAAGAGACAGAGCAGGTATTTTCAAAATCTCACTTGATGCTTATTAAAAGACAAAGTTCACTATGAATGTTTCTTTCATTAGTAAATGTATTTTTGCATACAGTTCGTTGTGCAAGAATTTTATTTTATTCTCTTAATTGCATTCTACTTTTCAAAAATGAATGGGCAAATTTTAGTAAAACTGATTGTTTTAAATTTTAAACATACTGATATTTTCATTTTGAGATACTATACCCAAAACATGACTTCAGAATCTATTTGTTATAAGGACTTTATACATTGTTAGCATCTCAGGTATAGTGTATTTGATGCTGAAGTTATATATTCTAATCAGTAACTAGTACCTCAGTTTTTGTATGCAATATTGAATCCCTAAAACACACATACTTGCAATCGAAGCGGAATATCTTTGCCTGTATACATAAAAAAATATAAAGTAAATGTAGTACAGCATAGTATATAAGCTGTTTTTTCTTTGTTGCAAATATGAGACTCAGAATAGATACATTCCAGTTGCGCTAAATATGTTTATTTTGTGCATATCTTTATGTTCCACTTTTGAAACTCTTGATGTCTTCATGCTAAAACAGTTGTGGAATAAAGACCTTTGTGCCACTTTTTCCAGAGGTAAACAGAAGTTATGATAGAACTGTAGAATCCTACGTGTGTGAATTGTAACACAGATTTGTATAATGACAGTGCATAGTGCCAGCTTATAATGTCGTAACTTTTATAACTTCACCTGTATTTAAAAAGAAGGACAGATATGAGACATTTTTGGAATAGTTATAATATCTTATCGTGCAAGTATGAATGCCCATGTTTACTTATCATGTATATTCCAGCTCTTCTTATGTATGTAGCAAGGCAATAAGCTTTGTTTTCTTTGATTTTCAAAGACATCTAAATTGATTTTACAAAATTGCATTGAGCTATTAATAAGGACACTAAAATGAATTTGTAAAATCTATTTGAGCCTAGCTAAAAGAAAATAATGTTTTTGGAAAAATACTATATCTAGCCTTAATCTGTGTTGGTCCGGTTTTATTCATTGGTTGTAGGCTACATTTTCAATATATAGATATCTATTTTTCTCACTGCATATCTATATCAGGATGTCAGTCACTCATGAGCTAATGGATGTACTTAAAGTTAACTGTACATGAAAGAAATTGCCAGCAGAAAAAAAAAAAAAAAAAAAAAGGAAATTGCAGATCCCTTTCAGAGGAAAGAACTGACAATTCAAGGTCTACCATTATAATCAAAAATTCTTCAAAAGTCATTTTCCCAAAATCTTTTCTATTCAGTATTTCAGGGAATGCTTTTCTTTTTGCTATTAATAAAGCCATTTCTCATGTTATGTATTGTGGAGAGATATTCATTATATTAATACTTCTTCAACTGCAAAGCTCATGTTGATTGGAATTTTGAAATTTAATCTTCATTTCATTGTTAAAACTTCCATTTTTACTATAAAAAGATTTGTTATGGAAGCCTATATATAGCCAGTTTATTGCTAAATAGTGTGAAAGCACCTATCATTTTATTTTATTTTTTAATTTTTCCTTTGTATCAGAAAGGAATAAATGCAAATGGAGAAAAAAAAAAAGTGGTATTGAGTATCACTTGGAGAGAATTATTTGCTTTCTGTGACTTAGTGTATTAATTTTGGCTTGTTTTTCTTTTTAATAGTTCTTAATTTACCTACTAGTGTAGAAGAAGTTTGCCCAAATATTCCTTCCTTGGTGAAGCTAATGGAAGAAATTGTGGAACTGGCAGAATCTGGTATTCGCTACACACAAATGCCACATATAATGGAAGTGATATTGCCTATGCTTTGTAGTTACATGTCACACTGGTGGGAGCATGGGCCAGAAAACAATCCTGACAAAGCTGAAGTGTGTTGTACAGCCTTGACATCAGAGCACATGAACACTCTGTTGGGTAACATATTGAAAATCATCTATAACAACCTTGGTATTGATGAAGGAGCCTGGATGAAGAGGTTAGCAGGTAAGATGTAAAAACAAAAAGATAAATAAACATGTATATATAATTGGAATATATATCTATTTATATGCTCTGAATTACTCCGCATTTATCCTGTTGGAGTTGGTTTAGAATAATACTCATATATTTGATTTTTTTTTAAAATAAGAATCTTGACAAATTAGAACTACTAAGCATAAGGGAAGAATAGTATAAGCAGTATGTGTTAATCTCTTAATAAATAATTTAAGAAATATGTTAAACTGTATCTTTTTCTCAAGAATATACACACACACATTCAGCAGTATGTTGAATGTAGCACATTTTCATTATATACCAGGTTACCACTTCCAGGCATTAGGAAGTTTCTTGTTCTTTATGAGACCTTGATCCTTAAAAACCTGTTCTTCTGGCATTTCTGTTACAATGAAATGTGGAAATGCATGTCATTTTTTAAACATGGCATTACTTCTTTGTGACATTTAACTTTATTTTAATTTAGTTTATTTATCAGCGTTGTAATCTTTAAATAGAAGTCACAGTACTTCAGTGTTGTAATTTCTGTTTTTCAAATAGGCTTTTTTTTTATCATTTTTCAGTACTTACTGTAGTAGCTGGTTACAGTTTGGATTCCTAGTTTATTGAGATCTAGTAACATAATGAAGTCTAATGATAAGTTGGTACTGGATATGTTACAAATGGTTTTGCACTAATGGTCCCAGATGAATTTAAGTTCTAATTTTTATGAGTAGATTTGCAAAAAAATTTGCTAAGAAGTCTCTAATGATGGGTTGATGGGTAGTTGAATCAGTATCATTTCTGTCTATGCAAGCCTTCCGTTGTCCTACTGTCTATGAGAAATATAAGCAGGCTGTTTGAGTTGCTTTGTAAATACCTAGAGCATCCTTTCTAACCCTACTTTAGTCAAGCTGAAAAACAAGGTGCAAAAGAGGAACTAATGTCTTGTAAAATTTGTGTGAGCACTCTTTAGCTGTATAGGTATCTGCCCGTGCATACCATTAAACAATTTCCACAGTGTTCAACAAAATTATGCAGGTAATTATCAATACATTGCCAAAATATCTGTAAATAGGCACCTCAGGATTTATGATCTTGTAGGATTGGTCTTTTAAATTTTTTTTTGCCCCCATAGTTACAAAGTCAATTCACTGTGTGAAATCCTGACCACATTTAATTCTTGGCAAAACTTCTGCTGATTTCAATGGGGGCAGGATTTTACTCTCTACTCTAGAAATAAGACACAAGAAGGAGGGAAAAGTAAAAGTTTTGTTCATATTTTGTGGCCAGCTGTACATTATAATATTGATTGCCTTAAATAGTGTTTTCCCAGCCCATCATAAGCAAAGCGAAGCCACAGCTCTTAAAGACACACTTCCTGCCACTGATGGATAAGCTAAAGAAAAAAGCAGCAGTGGTTGTATCGGATGAAGAGCATCTAAGAGCAGAAGGCAGAGGTGACATGTCGGAGGCTGAACTGCTCATCCTAGATGAGTTCACCACTTTGGCACGGGACCTCTATGCCTTCTACCCTTTGTTGATTAGATTTGTGGACTATAACAGGTATGTGGAGAGGAATAGGTTAATAAATCTCATAAAATCTTGTTTATTGATACCATATCTTATACTTGGTATGCCCACTACTGAATTAAAGTAGCTTTTACTCAGCCTGCAAATCTTAAAGTTGATCAAGCTGATGCTTTACAGCTCAGAATAAACTAGAGCCTTTATCAGAAGAGGAAAAATAGTAGGTCCAATTTAAATGTGATAAGTTACAACTAGGTTTATAAGAATTTTAAGAGTTCTGAAATAGGACATCAAAAAGTCACTGCTACTAGAAAAGGATTTGCATGCTTGGTTTTGCTGGGTTTCATCCATGTAAAATGTTGAAAATGACGTTCAATTATAAAGCCAATAAGGATCATCAGCATTTCTGCCCTTTTACCAAATTTTAGGGCAAAATGGCTGAAAGAGCCCAACCCTGAAGCTGAAGAATTGTTCCGCATGGTGGCTGAAGTCTTTATTTACTGGTCAAAGTCTCATGTAAGTAATTCTTTGGTAAATATATTTTAAGGTAGTTTTTCTATTAGGCTGTCAATTGTATTACTTATTTTATTTGAATAAACAAGTTAATTTCAGAGTTAAAAATGTAGCTGTGGAGGTAGTAATAACTTTGTTTTTTTGATGCTTCTTAAATGTCGGCCTAGTTAGGGGGGATTGATGGGTGTTTCTGAAGCATAATAGCAATGACTGGATGTTTTTTGTGTATTGTATTATTGTATAATTACTATTAAGCTAATTCAGGCCTATGTCCTTGCCATATTTTTAATCAACTTCAAACCTGTTTTATAACCTGAGTCAGTGACTGCCACGTTAGAGATAGTTGTCTTGTTAAAAAAGATGACATTTTGTTAAATTCTATAGTCTACATACTTGAGCCTCTAGACAGAGTTAGAATAAAAATTACTTTGAAAAGATCCTCAGCAGTGCTAGTAGAAAGGTTTTCTGAAGGAAGTGCACAGCTCTACTTATAGTGACTTAATTTGTGTTGCAGCACAGACTTTAATAAATGTTAAATGTACATAATTCAATTATTAAGCATAGTTCTATAACTGGATTACATAAACACAAGCCAATAAGCTGGTATTCTATGAGCAAGTAGCAAGTACATCTTAAAAGCAATTTCCAAATATTTTACTTATATGATACCATTTAATGTTTGATAAAGTTAAGTATCTCTTCTTACCTGCACTTCTACCAAATATAGAATCC
Organism: Phasianus colchicus; assembly: GCF_987193195.1. Classification (NCBI taxonomy): domain Eukaryota; kingdom Metazoa; phylum Chordata; class Aves; order Galliformes; family Phasianidae; genus Phasianus; species Phasianus colchicus. The sequence goes on along the minus strand of NC_143437.1, from coordinate 37,038,973 downwards.
TTGTTTCTCAAGTCTGATTTCTGTCATGCAAGAACAAAGGAGTCTGAATGTAAGACCTAATTAGGCACTATCACTGATGGTGCAAAAATGAAAATGAAATATGATTCATGCAGTTACTGGAGCAAAAAGAAGAAAAAACTCAAAATAGAAAGAGACTAAACAATTTCAGGAATTTGATCTTGTTATGAACTCTTGTCTGCACTGAATTTCTTTTCTGCCATAAGTTTTTTCAAGTTTCAGAAGGAAGATGCTTTATTATTTTTGTTATTATTTTGTTATTGTGTCTGAATTTTACTTAATTTATTACAAAATTGCTGTACTCACTTTTCTCTATAAATAGGGTCTAGATCACCAAATTATTTGTGTGTTCATAAGTTCAGAGTTTAAATAAAACTTATGTATCTAAATAGTATTGGATCTTGTAATGCTAAAAATTGGAATGGATGATTTTATCAGTAAAGGAAAACTTAAACAAATTTTTATAGTGAATTAGAGATTTTTATCGTGTCTGTTTCATACCCAGGTAAATGTTTCCTTTTCTCTGGTGTAGAAAAATGACAATAGCAACACAAAACTTTGAGCCATGTAACATAAATAACAGAATTCATTGCTGTTCTTGATCATCCATTATATTTTTCTGTCCTTGTCTTATTTTTGTGAATTTTATTAATTTCCAATTCATTTATGTTTTTATTTGGATACTCTCCTCATATGTCGTCTGTGCTTTTAGCTGAGTTCTTCTGTGTGTTTCAGAATTTCAAAAGGGAAGAGCAGAACTTTGTGGTACAAAATGAAATCAACAATATGTCCTTCCTTATCAGTGACACCAAATCTAAGATGTCCAAGGTAGTGTAAATATTTGTTCTCTTTGCAAAGTAGAAGGAGACGAGAACTCCAGGGAAGCATTATTATTATTATTGTAAATGTTGTTTTTTGACCGCTTGTGAGAAGTTACAACACTGGGTTGAGAAGCAATAGGTAGTCATTTGAGAAACACGTTTGGACTTTGAAGATGCTGGTGTAAAATGTTGCATAAATAGCTATTTAGCTGCAAAGGAAGTAATGAATTTAATTTGTCAAGTTAGCTCAATAACTGTTTAATAATAGATTTATTTAATATTTGATAAGTTGTATTTTATTTTCCATCTTTGTCTTATGCTGTAGGCAGCAGTTTCTGACCAAGAGAGGAAGAAGATGAAGCGGAAAGGTGACCGGTACTCTATGCAGACCTCTCTCATTGTGGCAGCACTGAAGAGATTACTTCCTATTGGCCTAAATATTTGTGCTCCTGGAGACCAAGATCTAATTGCACTGGCCAAAAACCGATTCAGCATGGTAGGTGCTCACGTGGCATTTCTAAAAGAATTATTGTTTTACTAATGACATTTTTCAGTTTTTTGCCTCGCTCTCATTTTCACAGTATGGCACAAATACTATACAATCTTTGTTTTCCTACAACAAGAGCATTTTAACTGGGAAATATTTGATCATGTTTCATGATAAACAAGGCTATATAGAAAATATTCTAAAATTTTGTAAATGTTGCTTGACATTGCTCTTCTGACTTTCAACTTCCTAGACGAAGTGTCTGCCCTCACTATTTTCCAGTGTCTTCAGCCTAGAAAGTGAAAAATTAAGGCTAGAATTACAAATGGAACATTCATATTAATTCTACTTGATATGTAATCTTTTTCATTTTAATGTTGCTAACTAATATATAGTTAGAATTCTTATTCATAATAAAGACTAATTTTGCTGTATAAAGGCACAATGGGTGATGATAGCAGTAATCTATGCATTGTTCTCATATTGAAGGCAAAAAAATGTTTGAACTTGTGCATGTTTAATTTTTAAATGATCAGTAAATTGGCAGAGATAATATTCTTAAATTAAAACAGTTATTTCTTACTCTTAATTTTTTATACTGAATTGTTTTCTGAAGTTTATATTTGGAAATTCATGTGAGAACTAAATGTCAATTTCATTTGGTCAAGCTTTGTTCAAAGTTGTAGTGTGTTTATATTTATATATATATATGCATATGTATAAGACAGTATTTTTTATTTCAAATGCAATTTTAGTCTGAGTTAATATGAATAAATATGCGTGGTGGCATCCAGAATGTGTTCCTGTGAGTTTTGAATATGGCTACCTCATCTAAAAAGACATATTTCCAATGAAATTTTCCTCACTTTTCCTCATTTTTTTCCTCATTGTCAATTTTAATTATCATCTGGACTGAATTGAAGCTTAATGTTTATACAGCACTGCCTTCCATGCCTGATTCACATCATTTATAATTTCTTCACAGAAAGATACTGAGGATGAGGTACGAGATATCATTCGCAGTAATCTTCATCTCCAGGGCAAGGTAATTTATAAGTAGTTTTTAAAGATACAATCTTTCTTCCATTGAATTTATTCATTGGTACCATATGATGAGAACCTGCCTCAGTTATTTAGGATAACTTGTAACCTCTTTTTCTCTTTGGTCAGGTAACTTTTTAATTTCAATATTTAAATTTTAGTTATTTAAGTGCTTATGTATGCATTTTGTAATATAGCCATGGCCTTTTGAATTCCTATGAACACAATTAATATGAAACTGGGCATGTAAACAAGGTCTATCACAGTTTAAACTCTACCTTCTAAATATTTGAGATAGAATCTGCAAATGATGTTACCTTATATCAGTTTGAATTGAATGGGAAAAGGAAGCTACTACTTTTGCATATTCTGTGAAGTAAAAAATCACGATGTTCTGTCCCTATCTTTTAGCTCATGGAAAGGAAAGTATTTTTGAAGCAGTATAGATTATTATTTTTTATGGAATTCCAATCTTAACTGATCTATAGTACACAATGATTGATTTTCTTGTTGTAAATTTATAAGGATTGATTCTGATTTTCCTCATAGTAAATGAGTGAAGAATGACATTTAAATGAGACAACACTGTATTTAGCTAACAAAGCCAAATAGCTGTTGTATCTCGCTTTATTTTCTGACTTCCCTTTATTTGAGATCGTATTGCTTTACTAGCTATGAAAACCCTGGTTTTGACCTGTATGGGAATGTTCAGCACATTTAACTGTGGGCAGAACACAGCATTCCTAGGGTTTCAACATTTACTATTACGTTTGTTAGCTTTATGTGGTTTATTAGCTATTTATAAGTTGCTATTTCTCAGTGGCTTGAAATATATCTTATCTTGAATCATTTAGTGATGATGTATTTTCTAGAGTTCAAAGTAAAAATGTCTAATTTAATTATTTAAAGATACAATGCCTAACATTAATTTCAGTACTTATAGTCAGTTACTCTGCAATTCTCTGATGTCATTAGTATTTGGTCATTATATCCTGTGACAGAATTGAGTACACATCAGATGCAGTCAGATATCATGCTTCCTGTTAAAAAAGTGCTAATGCGCAATATGCATACACTGTCCTTCTGTACATGATGCAGTTGGATATAAAAGAAATATAAGCTGAATTAATAGCTTCAATTATTATTTGATGTTAATAGTTAATATGTAACTTTGTTGTAATGATGTTTGTGTAAGATGGATCTCAGAACAGAGGAACCTAACACTATGGAAAGTCTAATGTTCTTTCAAGGAGTTCTGTTAGCATAGCAGTAGTCTTTCCAATCGATGTTTTCATATTGATCACTTTGGTTTCTCACAGACACTGTGTTCAGTCATTTGTATTATATGTGATTTATCTTGATTTCTTTTTGAAAACGACATTTTTTAATAATCTTGCTCTTAAATCTTTAGCTATAAATGTTGCAATGTCTATTTCATGCATTTGTCTTCACTCTATTTCTGTCTTTCCTTTCCTTGCATGCCTGCATGCTGTTAGTCAGTACTGAGCCTTTTATTTCAAGAAATTCATGCTGAAATCTGCATTCATTTTGGCACGGATGAAGCTTGAGTCACCAAAATCTTCTTCCAGCCATTCTAATTCACACCTTGAAATGTCAAGTACTCATACCCTTAGAATATTACCTATACAAAAAATCCGTACCTTGGTAGAATGTGAGGAGTCCTCAGATCAAAAGACATCTCTCCCTGTGCTTAAAAAGTCTTTTGTGGACTATCCTTCCATGATGATACAGTCAAATACACAAATGTGGATGTGACAGTTGTTAAGAAAAGGAAAAGCTAAAAGGTGGAAGAAAAGACTGCCAATTGTAGCTTTCTAGGTTGTGATAAGTGATTATTTAGTGACTGTGTAAGTTTATAATCATTCATGGAACTCCAGTAAATTGTGCATTAGAAGATGTTTTCTGGAGATGAATGAGCATTATCGTCTCTTTTTAGACACAAATTGACATCTGGATCCACAAAAATATTTTAGTAAAGTAAAGGTTGAGTTTAAGCCTTATTTGGATTTTTGGGGCTTAGTCTCCCAAAGTGTGTCACTTACACCTAAATTGCACAGTCGGGAATTGGATCACTGGTCACAGCTCTCAATAAAATGGTTAATGCATTCCATTTGTCTTCAGTGCCACTGGCACAAAAAATAGTTCTTTTAATGTGTGTTTCATTGGTGTTGTATAGTAGGAGCACTGAGGAGACAAAATATATATATATATATATATATATATATAAAAAATAAAAAGGAGATGGGTAATAATAAAATTGAGAGTCAAAGATCACTAAAATGGAGAAAAATAGAAAGAGAAAAATTAGAAAGTGTTTTACTTCATACAGCTTTTTATAATTTGTAGGTCAATCAGCAAATGCATCTTCAATTAATTTTTCTTAAATTAGCATTAATTTCTTTAGTAATCAGTAAAAATAGGATTTTCTAATAACTGAAAATAGTTTAAATGCAAAAAAACAGAAATAATACTTATTTCCATGACTAATACTCAAAACTAAGTTACAAATAACAAAGCAACAATATCATTGTTATTTATTTTAGTAACTGGACAGTTGGTGTATAAAATTGTCTATCTACCTCATTTTCATTACTTTTCCTTAGATAGTATATTCATCACTGATAATAGTTGGCCCATGATCGTTTGTTCTTTATATGATTATAATTATTTTAGTTGCTTGAAAGCTGTTAAAAAATATTGCACAAATCAGTCTGTAGTTTTGTTTCTTGCGTTCTTCCAGTGAACACAGTGGACACTTTGTGGATTAGCCATTTAAGGGTATGGTTCAGCAATATAAAGTGTTTCTTTTGTCCTTTGAAACGATTTCTGTGTTAATTGAACTGTTTACCGCTCTACTTCAATCATTGGTTACATGTGAAATTTTTTTTCCTGCAGCTTGAGGATCCCGCCATTAGATGGCAGATGGCACTTTACAAAGATTTACCTAACAGGACTGAAGATTCATCAGATCCAGAGAAGACCGTGGAAAGAGTTCTTGATATAGCTAATGTACTGTTTCATCTGGAACAGGTTAGGGATATTTTCCCAATTTCATTGCTTCTTATTCTAAACAAAAGTGTTGTACTTTCACCTGACATATTTTATATTCTTTTTTCTTTCATTTGATAGCTACTTAACATATCTTCCCTTGTGGTTTTTAATGCAATATCTTGTGGTCGTATTAATCATGTAATGGTTTTTCAGCATCTCCAACAATCATTTATTTGGAAAGGATCTAGTAACATCTATGCTTCAGATTCTTTCTGGTGTATTGCAGTTAACAGGAAGTGATCACTAAATTGTCCCTGCACAAAGAAATGCAAGTAAAAACAAGATTACTGAAAAAAATGTCTTTTTTTCCCAAGATTCTTCAATTATGGAAATACAAGAAACTTAAACTATGTTAGTTAAGTTGTTTAGTTAAGTTTGTTCTAGTTGAAGTTGCATATTTTAGCTATATAAAGTTGGAGATGAAGTCTCCAACTTTGCATGAAGTCAGATGATTTGATGTATAACTTTTCTATTGATAACTTTAGAGATCAACTGCATAGAGCTATTTACTATATATCAATTAGAAAAAAATCTAAGTGCATACTACAAATCAAAGACTACTTGAAAAATTTAGTTTTCATGTTTCACTTACTGCTATGTTTTTTTCACTTTTCTGTGGTTTCAATATTTTGTTGGCTTTTTTGTTTTTTTTTACCACTTTGCTTATTTGTTTTTGTTTATTTTATATTTTTTTCAATTATTAGTTTAGAGAGTGTGTCCCATAGCTTTATTTCTCTTCTGTAGACAATTGCCCAGGTGTAGTGGTGCTTTTTTTTTAAGATTTGTTTTGTTAGATTTTCTTTTTTTCTCTTGCCAAAATTGATAATCCTATGTCTTTATAATATTATTTATTATAATGAACACTGGGACTGTTTCTATGATAATCTGGGGTAGTCCTTTGTTCTCCACATACAGTCACTCTGACCTTATGGTACTTGCAAAGATCAGTACTTCAGCTATTTTCTTTGTGTTTTCTTTCCATGAACTATTAATTTATTTGTTTTTATTGTTTTCAGAGATCTGCTTGTGTAGGCCGAGGCTATTTCTTCTGGGAAAGTATAGAGAATTTTATAGTTGTTTGTGAAGACATTACTAATTATCTAACTTACACATTTGGATTTGTCTGATTTCTAAATTGCTAGTACTGACTTTGTGTGTTTGCTGTGATTACTTTTCTATGTTTTCTCATAACAAACTTATAACTTGCTTTTTATCTTTTGAAAGGAAGTTATTTTAGAATGTCATCATTTAATCTTACAATTCCCCAGTTTTACTTTGTGGCATTTTCAGTCTATTTAATTAAATGTTTATTGTCTAACTGTGAATTATTTTTTGTATTTCACTAAACTAGTGAAATTGTCTTTGATAACTATGTTTTCATGTTTGAATATTGAGTGTTTATAAACGTTGTTATCACTACATATTCTAAGACAAAATATTTCATTTTATTATAAGTGAGAATCACCAAGTCTTTCAGCTAATGCTAATTTCCATTGACTGTTCCAATGTTCAGATGTTGCTGGGAGCCAGAAAAGCTAATATTCCACTAGCAGAACTGTCTAAAAAATGAAGTAAAAGCCCCTCAGTTCCTCACTCTGAACCTTATTGGATTTGTGAAGGTTAAATCAAATCAATGTTTATTAAGCAGAAGTGAAGTAAATCACAAAAACTATGAGTAGACCATTGAAAAGGATTGCACGGCCTACAATCATTGTTCCCAGTTATCCGGTCAGGCTATGCACTTAAGCATGCTGTTGGTCTTCTGGACCACAGTGAGAAACAGGTGAGAAACAGATCCGTCATTGTATCTCTCCTGTTGGGGCTGTCTACTACCTGGTCCAGGAAGTTATCCTCAGTGCATTTCAGGAGCCGCATGGATTGCCTATAGCTCACCATGCTAATTTTCCAGCAGATGTCTAAGTGGCTGAAGTCCTCCAGCAGGACAAGAGCCTGCGATTGCAATGTCTCCTGTAGATGAAGGAAGAAGGCTTTATCAACACGGTCTGCCTGATCAAGCAGCCTGTAGCATGCACCAACCTCAAGGCTCCCTTTGTTGCCTCAGTCTCTAACTCTCACCCAGAGGCATTTAACTTGCTTATGGCCATTCTTTAGGGACAGCTCTTCACACAATTCCTTTCTCTCTCTTTCTTCTCTCCTTCTACATCTGTCCCTTCTGAACAACTTGGAGCTACCAATAGCCACATTCCACTCATGGAAGTCATACCACCAGGTTTCAGTGGTGGCAGCTGCAATGTGTAGTTTTCTATGGTATTTATATTCATGAAAGTGATCTAGTTCTAAGTAAATCACTGTACCTATGTCTCATTTTAAAATATAATTACTTTCCACTGTAGCTGGTTATGATAAACATTACAAATAAAAGCTTGATGGTGTTCAGAAAAATTCCCTCTGGGCCACTGTGGAGGTGTGCACTCTAAGTATGTAAGGAGTTGTGTACAAAAGAAATAGAGTGAAATTTCTATGTACTAAAATGTAAGATTTCCTAACAGGTGGGCTTGATGATACTACTCTATCTGAAAGATCTAAGTATTAGGGTTGAATAAAAAAGGGGAATATCCATGCCATAAAAGGAAAGAGAGTTTGATTTGATGTGTTTGAGTTGTTGTTTTTTCTTCTTTTTAAATTCTCATCACTTGAACTCTGTCTAGAACACATTTTCCCATCTATAATTTTTGTTATCTTTCCAATTGATTTGTTATCTAACATTTTTGTTGTTATTACTATGCTCAGGGAGTAGAGATACTGTGACATTGTTTATTTTTCCATATATATTTTATATAACAGGTTGAACATCCTCAGCGGTCCAAAAAAGCAGTTTGGCATAAGCTGCTGTCTAAACAGAGGAAAAGAGCAGTAGTTGCTTGCTTTAGAATGGCACCATTATATAACCTGCCAAGGTAAGAACTATATCTGTTCTATCATTGCCAAATGTGTTTATGTACTTAAAATGCTATTTGGTGAGATCTAAAGGAAGAAAAATATGCAAGCAATATCTGAGAAGCTACGTGATAATGCACAGTTTATGGTGCTTTCTTTTAATAGATCTCATTCCTTTCTTTATTATACATTCTGAAAAAAATGACAAAATATCATTTTAAATCTGTGGTTCTCTACTCTCGAACTTGATAGGACCTTTTTGTCCTGTTATGCTCTCTTTTTTGAAAAGTGGATGCGTTTCACAGGAGATAAATAAAAAAATGGTCATATTGGGGTCACTGTATTATAATCTCAGGAGGTGAATTTCCTCCTAAAATGTAGTATAACTCTGGTTATGTACTTTTTAGGAAAGATAGGCTTGAAATGCAAGATGGTTGAGGCACTCTGTGAGATAGCAATTGTAATGAATCAAGCTCTGCCTAGGGATGAATGATGAACAAGTTGAGAGCTTATGGGTGAGAATAATGGGAAAAGCTAATACAGGTGACACCATTGTGGGTGTTTACTACAGGCTGCCTGATCAAGAGGAGGAAGTTGATGAGCCCTTCTACAGACAGCTGAAAGCAGTCTCATGATCCTGGGCACTGGTTCTTATGGGGGACTTCAATCATCCTGATATTTGTTCGATAAACAACACTGCCAAGCACACACAGTCCAGCAAGTTCCTGCAATGCACTGAAGATAACTTTCTGATGCAGGTGGTGGAGAAGCCAACAAGGAGAGGTGTGCTGCTGGACCTTGTTCTTACTAACAAGGAAGGTCTGGGTGGGGATGTAAAGGTTGGGGGCAGTTTGGGATGTAGCAATCATGATATAGTGGAATTCAGAATCTTGTGTTGAAAAAGCAAAGCAGTAAGTAGGACTGGAACCCTGGACTTCAGAAGAGATAAATTTGACTTCTTCAAGGACCTACTTGAAAGTATCCCATGAGTAAGAGCCTTGTAAGGTAAGGGGACCCAAGAGAGTTGGTTGATGTTCATGTACACCTCCTTCCAAGATCAAGATTGGTGCATCTCTAAGAATAAGAAATCAGGAAAAGGTGCCAGGAGGCTCACATGGAGGAGCAAGGAGTTCATGGAAGAGCTCAAATGAAAAAAGCAATTCTACAGACAGTGGAAAAGGGATCTGGCCTCTTGGGAGGAATATAGAAACGTGGTGGGATGCCACAAGGAAGGCTAAGGCCCACTTGGAATTAAATCTGGCAAGGGCGGTCAAGGAAATGAGGCTTCTTCAAGTATGTCAGTAGCAAAAGGAACATTAGAGAGAATGTGATTCTGCTCCTGAATGAGGTGGGTGCCCTGGTAATGAGCACTGAGAAGGTAGAGTTACTGAATATGTTTTGCTTCAGTTTTTACTGCTAAGACTGTTTCTTGGGAATCTCAGATTGTGGACATAAGAGAGAGTCTGGAGTATTGAAGACTAATGCTTGGCTGAGAAGGAACTGATCACAAAGTGGACATAAGAGAGAGTCTGGGTATTGAAGACTTCCGCTTGGTTGAGAAGGAACTGATCACGAAGTGTATAGCCGAAGCGAACATGCAAAAATCCATGGGCCCCAGCGAGATACACCCATGTATGCTGAGGGAGCTGACAGAAGTGACTGCCAAACTGCTCTCAGTCATCTTTGAAAGGTCTTGGAAAATGGAAGATGTGCCTGAAGGCTAAAGGATAGCCAGTGTCACACCAGTTTTCAAAAAGGGCAAGAAGGAACTAGGAAACTACAGGCCAGTCAGCTTCACCTCCATCCCTGGAAAGGTGATACAACTACTTGTTCTGGGTGTCATCTCCAAGAAATTGGAAGAGAATAAGGTTACGAGTAGTCATCAGTATGGATTCACCAAGGGATTCACCATGCTTAACCAACCTGGTAGCTTTCTCTAGTGTCATCACTGTCTGGGTAGATGCAGGGTGAGCAGTGAATGTTGCATACCTTGACTTTGGCAAGGCAGTTGACACTGTCTCCCACAACATCTTAGTAATGAAGCTTAGGAAGTGTGGGTTAGATGAGTGGATAGTTAGGTGGATTGAGAACTGGCTGAACAGCAGAGCTCAGAGGGTTTTGATAGGCAGGGTAGTCTGGTTGGAGTCTGGTGACTAGTGGTGTTCCTTAAGAGTTGCTTCTGGGTCTGGTCTAGTTGAACATCTTCATTAATGATCTGGGTGAAGGCACAGAGTTCACCCTCAGCATGTTTCCTGTTGATACAGAGCTGTAAGGAGTGGCTGACATGCCAGAAGGCAGTGCTGCTTTTCAACAAGATGTAGGCAAGTTGGGGAGTTGGGTGGGGAGGAACCTGCTAAGATTCAACAAGAGAAAGTGTAGGGTCTTCACCTGGGGACAAATAACCATGTGCCTGACCTGCTAGAAAGGAGCTTTACAGAGAAGGAGCTGGGAGTCCTGGTGGACAACAGGCCATGAGTCAGCAGTGTGCCCTTGTGGCCAAGAAGGCCAATGGTGTCTTGGGGTACATTAAGAAGAACACAGTCGATATGTTGAGGGAGTTAATCTTCCCCCTCTACTCTTCCCTGTTGAAGCCAATCTGGAGTACTATCCTGTTCTGGTTTCCCTAAATCAAAATAGGTTGGGATATCTAGAAAGAGTCCAGTGGAGGCCTGAGAAGATGATGAGGGCTCTGGATCATCTTTTTTATGAGGAAACACTCAGAAACCTGAGTCTGTTCAGCCTAGAAAAGAGAAGGCTGAGAGGTGATCTCATCAATGTTTATAAATAACTAAAGTGTGGGAGTCAAATGGATGGGGCCAGGCTGTTTTCAGTGGTGTTCAACTACAGTAAAGGGGACAGTGAACACAAACTGGAGTTTTGCAGAAAGTTCCATACAAACATGAGGAAGAACTTCTTTATTGTGAGGGTGATGGAGCACTGGAACAGGCTGCTCAGGGAGACTGTGGAGGCTCCTCCTCTTTAGATATTCAAGACTTGCCTGAACACTTTTCCTTCTAAATCTACTGTAGGGAACCTGCTTTTAGCAGAGGATTTGGACTTGGTGATCTCCAGAGTTCCTGTTAAACCCCTATATTTCTGTGATTCTATAATATCTTTCAGGAGGATCTGTTCCAGGCACAAAGGAGAGGTTCACTGGTCTGTAGTTCCCTGGGTCTTTCTTTCTCCCTTTCTTAAAAATGGGTTGTCTTTCCAGTCAACAGGGACTTTGCCTGACAGCCACAACTTTTCAAATGTGATGGAGAATGTCTTGGCAATCACATCTGCCATTTCTTTCAGGATTTCAGGGTGCATGTCACTGGACCTTGTAGAATTATGCTTATTCAGTTTTGGGAGGTAGTGTATTGGACTTACTCTTCTCTTACAGTAGGAGAGATTTTTCTCCCACAGTCCCACCTAGGGGTTCACAGATGTGAATTCAGAGAATGTGTGAGAAATGAGAATCCTGACTGCCACCGAAGATGACTGAGGCAAAGAACTTCAGTACCTCAGCCATCTCCATGTCTGTTATAGTCAGTTTTCCCTTCTCATTTATGAGACAAATTACACTCTTTGGCCAGTCTCTTCTGATAAATGTACCTGTAGAGAATCCCTTTTTGTTATTTTTCACATCCCTTGCCAAATTCAGTTCCATTTTGTCTTGGCTCTCTGGATCCTAGCTTTGCATGTCTGGACAGCAACACCTATTCTTCCCAGACACCTATCCCTACTTCCACTGCTTGAATATGTCATTCTTTATTTCTGTTTGACCAGCAAGTCCTTCCTAAGCAATGCTGATTTTTTTGCCTTCTCTGCTTGTTTTCCTATACTGGCGGACAGAGAGCTCTTGTGTCCTCAGAAGAGTGTCCTTAGAGTTTCCAGCTCTGCTCTGCTCCTTTTTCTCTAGGGACAGCTTTCCAGGGGGTCTCATCTGGCAATTCCTTAAACAGCTGGAATTTTGCTCTCCTGAAGTTCAGGGTCCTGACTTTGTTTTTTGGCAGGCCTATCTTCCTCAATATCGCAAACTCAACCAGGCCATTCTCACTACAGCCTAAAGTGTCTCCAATCTTAACATCTTTCTTGAGCTCCTTTACATTAGTTATCAGTGGGTCCAGTAACACTCATCTTCTGGTTGATTTGTCTAATAGTTGGATGAGTAAGTTGCTCCCAACACACTCTATGAGCCTCTGGAATTGCTTGCAGCCTGCTATATTGCATTTCCAGGAGTCATCTGGGTGTTTGAAATCCTCCATCAAGATAAGAGCCCGTGAGCACAGTTCTCGTAATTGAATCAAGAAGGCCTCATGTACAACCTCTCCCTGATCAGGCGACCTGTAATAGACCACAGCCATCAGATGTCCTTTATTAGTCTGGTCCCTGATTTTCACCCATCCATCCCCTGAAATTCTGTGATAACTATTGAATTACCTCTATTATTTGATGCAATATGTTCTATACACAGGAAATAAACTGAATAAACTGGTACTATTTATCTGAAAAGTAGTCTATCTTGAACTTTGAGGAAGAGCATTTCTGTTTTTCTGTTAGGAAATTATGCACATACTGTAGTTGTTTCACACCTATTCCAGAGGTTCCTGTATTTTTCTTTTGTTCAAGAGAGTTTAGAATCTATAGTCAAATGAGTCTTAAAGTCCTAAGATATTCAAAGGAATGAATGTGCAGAAAAAGCAAAGCAATCTGTGTTTCATGCAGTTGCTAAATAGTTTCCAGAACAATTATATCTGATATTTTCAACATAAAGTAGTTCTTACTAAGAATGCATATTGTTGTTATCACATTTAATATGGTGTATGAGTCTGTCCTGGGAAACACAAGGGTATGCAATATCATACTAACCTGAAATGAAGTTTTCTTGGCAGCTGAAAATAGAACAAAGCTAATTCCATTTGTAGCCTCTTACTTCCAATGAATAGATCACCTGTATGTGACTAACATTCCTATATACTTCAATTGTACTTCTCCATTTTCAGTATATAAAACTGAGAGTTACTTTAGATAATTAAGTAATAAAATTCTTCATGGATGCATGTTTTTCACATGGTCTGCTTTGTATTGTATACTTAGGGGAAAAGAAACCACACAGCTCATTCAAAATCAAACAATTTAAGATTTTAATTGTTTAGATGTTAATGATTAGACTTAAACAATTAAAAAAGTTTGTGAGCATAATCCAATGTTATCCATTGCCGTTATCTTAGTATTGAAATTAAAATAATATTTCATTTTATAATAAAATTCACTAATGTGACAAAGTGATTTATTTCTTTAAAGTTCTATTTGTTATCTTTTACAGAAAACATTGTTATTATATTTTAATATAAAGTTTACAAATATTAATGTGTAACTCTTTTGAATAGAAAATTTGAATGTGAAGAGCAATTTTAAAATCAATGCTTATGGCATGGTTTCCAATAGAAATTCTGCTTCCTTTTTAAATGGTAGCCGCAATGTATGGACAGTTCTTCAAAATGAAATTTATATTGACCAGATCTTCTTTTTATGAACTTAAAACTTTTGTTTTAACTATCCTTTATAGGCACCGAGCTGTCAATCTCTTTCTTCAAGGATATGATAAATCTTGGATTGAAACAGAGGAACACTATTTTGAAGACAAACTGATAGAAGATTTAGCAGTATGTCTGGGTGCAAAGGGTTTTGGGAATGTATTATGGATTAATATTCATCTTGTACAATCATAAGTTTCTGAGATGTGTAAGAGGTTATCTGAGCTATCTCTACTCAAAAGTGTGAGATGTAACCAAGACATTCTGATACATATTAAAAATCACAAAAACACTGGAGATTACAGAATTTCCTTAGGCACTCTACCTCGGGGCTTCAGTAATGCCATTATAAAACTTTTTGTCTATGCCAGCTGCTGACATTGCCTTTCTTCACCTGCCCTGTGCAGAAGGGGAACAGTTCGTTGCCTTCTTTCTTCACAGTTAATTTTTATGTTTTTGAAGACCCTGTTAAAGCCATTTAAGTCAAAAGACTAGAGTAGGAAACTAGAGGAGTTCTAGTCTTAGATGAGGCAGTTCCTCAGATACAGATGTGAGAAGGTTGTTTGCTGGACTTATCAGTGCATAAGAGTCCTATTGAATTGCTGGTCATGGAAATAAGGATTTTTACCATCAGTCAAGTGTTAGACTCAATTCCTGATAATCCCTGGGATGATTTTCAGTAGAGGCTTTGTCCTCATCTTTTTATAATCATCTCTCAGAAATCTAGTTTTATGTGAGGGTTGGTAAGAACTGAGATAGGGAATGACTGTGCTGGGAAGTTTTTTTCCATCTCTGTCAGGGCCAAGTCAGTCTTCTTACAATAAAGAGGGCCAAGGCTCATCAGGAAGGGGAGGAAGGAAAGAGCCTTGGATTGTGTTTAAAGTTAAAAGGCCTGGTGTTTCTGAACTGTTCAGATATCGAGTAGAAAATGGAAACAAGCCAGGGCTCAGAGAGTGTAGCCAGGAATTCTCATTTTTTAGCTCTCTCTAGTCAGCAACTATAATGTACTATGCCTTAGTATGTTGTTTCACAGTACTGAGAATTTTGGGCTCTCTTTTCTGTTAAGAGGAAATAGTTTAAAAGAAGAAATGCAATGAAAACTCTCTTTGAAAATGCTCTCCTTCCTGACTTTGCCAGATTCAGACCATCCAGGCCTGTGGAAAGGGCATTTTCTGTATGTAAGAGATGAATGTTTCAGTACATGATTAGGCTAACACAGATCTACTTCCTGAATCTTCTGTCTAAAAGTCTTTTTATACAAATTTGGTAATACCTTTCCTGTATATGAAAAAACTATACGTGAGTACTCTATTTAAGGAATTTAATTCTGGTTGTCCTTAATTCTGATTCAACAGATCAAGCCTCTAGTGAAGCTAGGTTTTTAGAGTTGGAAATTAAAATCATAGAAAAAATTTAAAATTCTTTTGTTTACATTGGTTTTAGGAAATTTTGAACTTACGTGATAAATTTGTTATTAGTTCATTGGTAGGCATCACTGAACCATAATGACTTATGGGAACAATGTGTTTAATAGAAGATTAATAATGAGATTTCTTTAAAAGTTACTCTTTTAGATCTTAACATTTAGAAATGGCAACTAAAACTTCCATGACTTTTTTCTTTCTTATTTTAAGTGCACTTTAAACTTTTTAAATTTAAATAACTATAGGGCAAATGTCTCAAAACACTAAAATTTGAGAAAGCGTATTTTCTCAGAAATGCTAGGAAATGCTTTAGCTTAGTCAGTGGAGAATTTTATCCTCCATTTAATTTGAATTAAATCTGGAAACTAATAACTTTCATTAAATATTAACAGAACTTTTGCCATTTTCTTCATCAATTTTTGTAATATTAGAGAAGTTTTTTTGAATGATAATGTTATGGAATGCTGCCATTTAATTAAAGAGAAAGATTAGCATCCTAAATGAAATTGAAATAAAGAGCAGAAGGGCATCCCCCATAATGGTAAGATGTAATTCCAATTATATTTTGCTGTGTTCAGATTTTGTTACTGATACTGAAAATATGATCATGTCAAGTGAACTTTCCATGCCCAGCATAACTGTCTTTACCTATAATAGAAGTAGGCTAGTTAGTGAAACAGTCATTGTGATTATATGTCAAGGAGAAGTGAATTCTCACCTACAATTTATGTTTCGTAGAACTGAGAGGAAAACGATAACTTCACAGACATATATGAAGTGTAATACACAGAGACATCTAAAAGCGTTCACAGAGGAACATTTTTGAGGCAGCTTCTTGGCAATAACCAATCCTTTTTCCTTACACCTCTTATGTGGCCAGTTCTTGTTGATAATAGATAACATCTGTTATAATTTTAACGTTATAATATTTCTTTTTTAATCCTACAGTCATGACAATGCATGCAATTCTTTTTATCTGTATTGTATTGTATACTGCTAGGTGAAAAACAGAGGAAGAGTAGGCATAATTTATGTAACCAATTTTATGTGACCTGCAAAATGCTTTGTAAAAGAAAAATTAAAGAACTGAAGCAATGAAAAACATAGTCTGAAATATCTTTTGGGAAAAGACAGGAAGTCAGAGGTCAGAATTTACATAGATCCTTTTCAAAACATTGCTTCAGTCATTGCCATCATGATATGTAGGAGAAATTTTCTTTCTACAGGAAGCTAACTTGAGCTATCTAAACCAGAAAGCAAAATAAACATGGGGTGGGGATATACAAATAATTGATTAATATAAAACATATATTATACATTGTTGACTTGTCACCGTGTAAGATTCTTCATTATTGTTGGTAGATGTGGCTCCTTCTGGCTAACGCTATTGGTGAGCTTCAAGTTTGAATAGTGTTCCTCAGGGAACATTATACCTGCCATAGCAATTCCCAGGAGTTTAACTTGTCACCTTGTCACTGATGAAGCTTGTTAACATAGAGAGAAACAGACTACTGTTTCGGAATTTGAAAATGAGAGTTGATTTCTATGAAGAGAGGAGTTCTCAAGCTTTGCACATAATGTAGTCTTCTTGGTGTAGTTGCTTGTCTCCTGACTGACCACGTCAAGATAATGTATGCAAGTGTTTAATGCTTAAGAAAGAGAAAAATAATTTTTACAATAGATAATTTAATATACTTTTTTTTCTTAACCTTTATATTATTTTTTTCCCTGAAGAAACCTGGAGAGGAACCACCAGAAGAAGATGAAAGCCTTAAAAGAGTGGATCCATTGCATCAACTTATTCTGCTATTCAGTCGAACAGCCTTAACTGAAAAATGGTAGGGATAGTGTGAAATGGTATGCTGGGTGTATGTATTTTTAGATTACTTTTGAAGTTATCTGTCTTTAAGTCAAATTGCATGGTTTAGACCAGAACATGTAGATATGTACACACGGTGAGTTTAGATTACACTGAAACCTCTCTAGTCTGTGGTAATATGTAAAGACATTTTAACATGATAAAATAAGATAATAAGATTTAATGAGTTTCACAGAGACGCGCAGATGTCTCATAAACTTTGTCATAGACATGGATGCTGTACTTCCGGCAGGGTTCAGGAATTATCATCTCTTCTGAGTTCCTTTTTGAAAATGATACTCTGATTATTAATTATACTTCAAGAAATAATTGAAAAATTAACCATGCTCTCTTCATTGGAATCTGTTTTTTTTGATATCTGTGCACTGTGTTTGCAGGTAGCCTTACTTTTCATTTTGTATTAGTTAATCAAGTCCTCATTTTTAATAAACATTTTTGTAATTATGAGCATGGAAATACTGGAAAAGTGGATGGAAAGTGATTTTTAAGGTGCTTAAAAATATTTTGGAGTGCCATTTCTACTATTATTGCTCTAATCTTCTTTCTTTTCTCTTTCCCCAGCAAATTGGAGGAAGATTTTCTCTATATGGCTTACGCTGACATTATGGCAAAGGTGACTTTTTCATTACCTCTTACATCCTTTTTGTTTTAATAACATTAATGATGAGGATCAAGAGAAATTCTGTATTTGGTCAACTAATCCTTAGCCTTTCTTGAACTTATTAGTAAATGTTTTCTTTTTGTGTATTATCAGAGTTGCCATGATGAAGAAGATGATGATGGTGAAGAAGAAGTGAAGAGCTTTGAAGTAAGATTATACTTCTGTTTCTTTGGTGATATTTTTCTTGTTGATATTTGTTTTTCTTTCTGTATTTTTTTTCTTCTCACGATAGACATTTTTCATAGCTTCCAATTGACATTTGTTTCTTGGTTCATGGCTTACTGCAGCTTATTATGGCAGTGAACTGCATGTCAGAAACTTAATTGGCAAATATGAGTCATCATATTCACAGCAGTAAAACAGAAGCAGATGTTTTGTCACAAAAAGAAGGTTTATGTAAATGTAGTAGTTTAACACATCTTGCATGTTTAGTTGATTTAC
Source organism: Phasianus colchicus (assembly GCF_987193195.1). Classification (NCBI taxonomy): domain Eukaryota; kingdom Metazoa; phylum Chordata; class Aves; order Galliformes; family Phasianidae; genus Phasianus; species Phasianus colchicus. The sequence continues at coordinate 37,020,709 of NC_143437.1, read as the reverse complement.
TTTAACTGTTTAGTTGCTAAAGAGAAATATTACGGTATTTTATTCTAGAAGTCTGATAGTAACAGACTGTATCTTGCAACATATCAGATTCTTCAGTTTTTACATCATAAAAATACTGAAATAATGAAGAAACAGAAGCCATTCATATTCAGTACCAGTAATTTATGTAGTATTTTTATTTTTATATATACAGTAGTATTTCTTAATAAAAGATTATTTTTTAATTTTTTTAAGAACACTGCCGAGCATCATCTTATCTTGAAAATAGGAAAGCTGTATTTATTGTGGATTAATATAGAGCTTTTTGTTCTATCCTCTGTAAGAGGAAACACAAATACATTAGTTTATTTCAACAGTAAAGGATGTGAGCTCATTTGCTCTGTGATCTATCTCTATTTTTCCACGAAGAAAATGAAAATCAAGAGAAATTTGTTATTCTGAGGGACAGCGAAGAGTTAACTTGTGAAAACTTTGAGGATATATGATTCTGACATTAAAAGCTGTCTTGTATTTGCTAATCAATTAATACTTGTATTTAGTACATATACTAAAGCACAGAAACAAGAAATGCATGATTTTATTATTTTTTAATATTTATAGATATAATGATTTATCTGATATGAAACTACGTATGCTGTTTAGATTTTTGAGGAGGGCTTTGGGGCATGCTTACAATTAACTCTCATTGTTTTGTACATATGAGATGCTATGTATATTTCTTACATGCTGTATGAGATAACAAGGAACTGCTGTAGTGTATGTTCCCTGTTTTGCAATATACAGAAGTTAGAAAAAATACCAGTACCTTTTTGTCCCTCCAGAATTGTAGAACAACTGAATTACAGACTAAACTAACATATCATTTTCTGTTTTGTGATAAATAACTAAGTGTGATTCCAAATTTCCATGCTCCTTTTTTTTAGTTTTATTTTTGGAAATGCAATGTGTGACATTATCATTGACTAAACAAATTTCCGTAAGTTTTTGTCAGTATGCTAATGCATGTTTATTAGATATTTAAAAGACTTATGTTTATAAATGCAAAAGTGTATATATGGAAAGTCATTGAGTTGAATGTACAACATTACAAGTAAGGGTTTAATTAGTGCTCCTTATCTGAATTATACTGAGTTTTTTGTTTAGTATTCAAATTTACCTTTTGAAAGATTATTCTTATTTGTTTACATTATTTTTTTTCTGTATCTATGAAACTTCTACTCAGATAATACATTAGCCCTTCAAAAAACAATTTTGTATATGTATTTGGTCAGTCACCTGCAGAAAAAAAAATTTGGACTTCTTTTTCTTATTGCTATTTCGCTTCTTGTTGTTGCCCTTCCTTAAGGTCACAGGATCCCAGCGCAGCAAGGTAAAACAAAAAAATGTGTGTGTATTTGTCTGGGTCTAGTTTTGTGACTTTTAGGCCCAACATCTTGAATAATTTCATCTAAAAGGTCTTGAAAACATTTCTAACATTTTTGTTCCAGCATGACATCTATCCACCCAACCCTTCTTGTGCGCAGAATCTTATTAAAGACAGCAAGAATTATTTAGGAGAAGTTCATACAAAAACACATTGCCATTTTGGGGAAAACAGTCTCATTTGGGTTGTTCATACTGTTTTATTTACCTTGCTTTTTGTGCTTTAGTTATCTTTTTTTCTGGTTATAATTTAATTTGAATGATTTATCTGATATACATCGCTCTGGAGGGAAACTCCTCTGAAGGCCCTTGTCTTCTGTATCTTAGCAGATGTGCATTTATGATAAAATAGCGGAATTGTTCATCCAATATTTGTCACAGTGATCAGTTATATTGTAGCTTATCTATGGTTTAGATCATTTGGAGTAGATGGAGATCTTAGCCTTCAGTGTCATTATACTTGATAAAAACTCCCTAACTACTCCATAACTGCAGTGATTCCTTGTTGTTCCACGCTTTCTCTAAAATCTTAGAGGCAATTGCTGTAAAATTTTGCAGTTGTAATTAGTATAGTGACTCAGTTTCTTACCTATTCTTATATGACTCTCAACAAAAGTGTCACCTGCCATTTCTAAAAGATTGGCCCATAGTTCAAGCACAATCTTACCAGTATACTTCATGCGAGTAGAAGTCTCAGTTTTCATTGTTGAATCAAACTGCTTGCTGATAATACTGCAAAGCTGATGTTTTGAGCAGAGCTTTAGTGTGTGTGGTAGCTAATTTTTGGTTCTGAGGCTTTTAAATGTGCTTATTTGGTTTGTGGCTAATGGGGGCTAGACTAAATAGAGATGACTTCAGAGAGGAATGCACAGATTTGCCTAATGGTGAGGTTCCCAGCAGTGGTTTCAGAATTCAGTGTAATATGGCAATATGGGGATCTAGACTTCTCCACTGAAAAAAATCAAGATCTTTGTGGTTTTCGGTTTGCACTTACTAACAATCAGCTGGCAAAGGAAAGAATTTCCCATAGAACTTCAGAAAGCAAAGTTGTACTTCAAGATCTATTTCATTCTTACTCCTTTGAAAGTTTGCTCTGTTCTCTTACACCTTCATACATTAAAAGCATTAATCTAGAAGATGAATGTACTCATACAGACTTGCAAAGAATTGTTTAAAAAGTATTATAACTGCTATGAACACATCATACATACTAAAAAAGCCCAGAAGAAGGTATGTAGTCAGTCTATGTAGTACATCTTTATTTCTTCTGCTGAACTATTCAAACACCACTTGTCTGGCACTTTGCCTACATGGTTTCCATACACTAAATGTTATATGTTCCTTAAAAATGAATCTGTTTTTCTGATGGAGAAGTATTTTCAAAAGGAAAAAGATACAAATTGTTGCTTCCTTCATGCATGACAGGAAACTGTTGTAAATTTGTAAGACTATATATGCCAAGTGTATGTGTGCCATTGTGTATTTCTGTCTGTCTGCTTGCCTATCTTGAAGTACAGTGTTATGTCCGTACTGGGTCCTGTCCTGTTCAAGATCTTTACTGATTACTTGGATGAGGTATTAATTTCACTCTCAGTAAGTTTGCAGATCACACCAACTTGGCAGGATGTATTGATCTGCCTGGGGGTAGTAGGGCCTTACAGAGAGGGATCTGGATAGGCTAGATTGCTCAATTGAGGCCATTGGGAAGAAATTCAACAAGAGCAAGTACCTTGTCCTGCACTTTGGCCACAACAACCCCACTTAGTTTTACAGGCTTGGAGCAGAGTGACTGGAAGACTGTGTAGAGGAAATGGACCTGAGGATGTTGGTTGAGGCTTGTCTGAACATGAGCCAGCACTGTGCTCCGATGGGCAAGAAGGCCAATGGCATCCTGGATTGTATCAGAAATAGTGTTGCCAGGAAGGAGCAGGGAAGTGATTATCCCCCTATACTCAGCCCTGGTGAGGCTGCAACTCAAGTCTGTTCAGTTTTGGGCCCCTCACTACAAGAAAGACACTGGGGCAGTGTGTTCAGAGAAGGGCAGTGAAGCTGGTGAGGGGTCTGGAGGGCAAGCCTTGTGAGGAGTGGCTGAGGGAACTGTGGTTGTTCAGTCTGAAGAAGAGGAGGCTTGGGGAGACCTTATTGCTCTCTACAACTGCCTGAAGGGAGGCTTTGTTGAGGCAGAGATCAGCCTCTTCTGCCATGTAATTAGCAATCGGACTAGAAGGAATGGCCTCAAGTTGCACCAGCAAAGATTCAGTTTGGATGTTAAGAAAAATCTTCTCCAAAAGAACCAACCAGCACTGGAACGAACTGCCCAGAGAGGTGGTGGAATCGCTGTCCCTGAAGGCATTCAGGAAACATTTAGATGTTGTATTGAGGAATTGAGGTTTAGTGGGAAATATTGGTGGTAGGTGGGCAGTTGGACTGGATGATCTTGGAGGTTTTTTTCCAACCTTGCTGGTTCTATGATTATATTTTATTCCATGCCTGTATGCAAGTTTAAAAAAACTGACATTCAATCAGGATGGGAATAAAGCTTTCCTGGTCCTCTAGACTTTAAGAATGTGACTGATGTTTGAAGTACTAACTCTTTTCCCAGTCAGATCAAGCAGAAACCTTTGGACAAACTTAGAATGTGGCAAAAATGAGGAGTGCATTTTATCTGCAATTTTCATGCTCATACTTTATGCAGTGTAGTCTCATTTTTCTAAAAATAATCTGTTTCTGAATCATTATGTGGGCAGTCTGGATGCCAGAATACAGATAAGCAATAAAGTCATCTGTCCTTCACAAAATCACAGAATTGCTGGGGTTGCAAGGGACCTCAAGAAACCAGAGTCCAACACCCCTGCTAAAGCAGGTACCCTACAATAAGTCGCACAGGTGAGTGTCCAGATGGGCCTTGGGTATCTCCCTAGAAGGGGAGATTCCATAACCCCTCTGGGCAACCTGTTCCAGTGCTCTGTCACCTTTACCATAAAGAAGTTCTTCCGCATGTTTGTATGGAACTTCCTATGTTCAGGTGAAGTGTTTATAATGAAAGTGGTGAGGTTTTTTTTGGTTGTTATTACTTTTTTCTTTTTTTTTGATGTGTTGCTGAACATCATCTTTTTTAAACACTGTTAGCTAATGCATTCCAATTTAGATTTGTATATTGCATCTTTCTTTGACTGTAGACAGGGAACTACAAACTACCCTCATATTTCTTGAAGACCTAGCGTGTTCCACTGGTGGTTAATTGTTTCCTGTGCTGATTTTCTTAGTGGGTAAAGGAGCCATTATTTTGAAACTTGTTGATGTTTAACTAAACTATTTTTCTTTTTGCAACTGGTGTTTGGGTCACCTCAAATGAACCTTTAGTTTGAGTTCTTACTAGAGAATTTCTGCAGAGGTAAGAAAGGTACAAGATTAAAGTTTTCATTCTGTGTTTACCTGTAATCTCACTTAATTTTTGATTCGTAGTCCAGAGCTATGAGAATAATTTAGGAAATTTAGAAGGTATTTTCACAGTCTTGCCACTGATGAAGATGTTACCATGGGTCTGTTAATCTTGTGGTAGCATTTGGTCATTTCTCTGTTCTTTGAGCAGATTATATATTTCTGTACAGAATGGTATGCATATAAAGTTCAAATAAAACTGAGAATGTTGTTAAGAGAAGAGTCTTAAACTGGAGGACAAGAGACTACGTAGAGCGCATTCTGAAGGAGGCTTTCTATATGCTGACTGAGGAATTATGCCATTCACCCCTGGAGTCAGATTGTTGAAGGAATAATCTGCAGACGTTTTTTCATGAAAGGGGACAAGCTAGGAAGTTGTTATAGCCAGAGTGAATGGCTTTTCTGCCTTACACTTCAAAACACAAACAGATTTATACAGTGTCACTAGTTACATAATGTGTGACATTGTGTCTCTATTTTTTCTTGCGTCATGATGTTGATATTGTGCTATTTTTTATTTCCAGGACCTTCTTTGTCTTGTTTTCTTCCTGTGCTCCCCCAGTCAACCCGTGCCCATTTTCATCAATCACTTTTTTTCTTTAATCATAGACTTTAGCAGAAAATATTTTATGGTTTTTTTTTTCATCCAGCTAGAGAACTTGTGTCCACCACTGGACACAACCTTTCACTTGTCTTTTGCTTCTACCTATTTGCAGTGTTTGGATTCTCCATAATCTAGTTTGTAATATCACTGATCAGTGCAATTATTATAAGGTCAGATGTTTCTCAGTTTTTATTATATCCTGCTTTGGCATATATGAAGTAACATAACCTACAACCAATTGTGGGAAGTATACTACAAAGTCTTAAAGAGAATCTCTTTACAAAGTGAATGATATATCAAATACCTGTGGTTTTAGTCATGTTTCAATTCAGGAACATGGTAATAAATGATTATTTGAGTCTACTCATTAAGATAATTCATCATGTGTTCTGGCTGCTTTTATCTTCTGTGTCTATCAGCATTGCTTTATGCTAGTGTTCCAGCTGCATTGGTGTGGTACTTTGCAAGAGCACTGTCAGGCATTCCACAGGGTTCTGTGATGATTTTAGGTGCAGTAATTCGTTGATTATCTTGCCAAGCCTATTTCTCTGTGGAAGATATGGTGCTTCAGCTAAAGAATTCAGATCTAGTCATAGTGAAATATTGTAAATGATCCATTAAATTTGTGGAGTTTTTCATTTTTAATTAATATAGAGAGTTAAACATCTATTTCAACTATTCCAAATATGTCAGGTTTATTACCCACTGTTAAACAAAGAAGTAATGGCACAGTTTGGAAGTAATGTATGGTTTCATAGCTCTGATTTGTGTCAACAGAAAAAACAAACAAACAAACAAACAAAAAAATAGCTGGAAACTAGAACACAGATTTGAAAGATCCCAAATACAATTTTTTTCCTCTTTGATACTCATAACAATGTTAATTCCTATCTACCTGAATGAGAATTGATACAATGAGAGACATCATTATCGGTATAGCAAGAATATGTTAGCAGTAATGTATGAAAGAAAAGTTCATTGTGAGAGAGAAAAATATAATTGAATTTGACAGGGTAAACATGATGACATCAGTAAAGATACTGCTGCAAGCTGAAATGGAGAAATTTTTACAAAAAGGAAATGTGTAATGAGGGATTGTATGGAATATTTTTGAATTTATGAAGGTATTGAGTTAAAATAGAGTAGATCAAAGCATATGTTCACTTAGTAATATTTAATAATTCCCATTCTGTAGGAATTCTACCAGAATTACTGCATTCAAATTGAGTAGGTTTAGTTTTGAGGAAATTCAAAAGTGACTTAGAGACTGCATGTATCTAAGAATATGGCAGTTAATTAATGAAGCTGTTTATCACTTTTGGTGATGATGCTTAAAGAGCACTTTCAAAGAAGTATTTACTGATGTTTTACTAGTAGTATCAACTGATAGAAGGTTTGTAAATATGTGGTATTATGATATATTCATTAACTATGGAAAATACATAGAGGAAGAAAGTACAGCAGATTAGAGAGAAATGGCTTTAGAATTGCAAAGAACAGTTTTACTAAAAATTCACTTCTAAGATTTTTTTCTTTTCTAGGAATTCAGTAATTTTTCTTTTTAACTTATTACTGTCATCTGGACATTCAGAAATTCCTTTTTATTTTTCCCAATTTGTGTTTTTGGCTTTTTATTTAGTGATACTAATTTCTTAGTATCTTAGTGTGTGTATCTTAGTCTTAGTGTGACTAATTTCTTAGTATCACTAAAAAAAAAAGTTTGAGTCTCTGCTTTCAGTGTGATGGAAATACTTCTTTGTCATGGAAGCTTGCTGGAGAACATTGTAATGTGAGAATACATTTCTAAGTGATCAGCTTTTTTCCATATAAATGTAAAGCACTCAAGAAGCAGTAGACTTGTTTTTAAATTATTTATTTATTTATTTAGGTTAATTACTTCAAGTATTTCAGGTCTTATGAGATATTTTTACTTACTGTTGTGATGATTTTAGTGAATGCCAGAAAATTCAAGCCACTGGTTAGTTATTCTGGTAGTTTTCTTGATGTTAACTGGCAGGCACAATAAAGCACAAAACCCCAACCTGTTATCATAGGTAACTATTAGCAAAAAGTGTACCCTATAGAAAAATGGATAACCTGAGCAGCCAGCAGCTCTATTTGTGTTTCATACCTTCTATATTATGGATTACTTACTAAAAATCAGTGCTTGCCGTGTAGCAGGATTTATACTTCTCTGCTTTCCCAACCTGACTTACATGTTTATGTATTAATGTTGTGTAGGGAAAGCAACAGAGAAAATGCATTGACAAGCTGAAGAAGGCTACGTGCTATTTGGTAGGACTTATCACCAAATGAAGGATTGTTTTCAGAAGAAATGGTTGATTCTTTTTTTGAGTTTTGTTTTATTTTTGTCTACTCTGATTACCTAAACGGCTTGATATCTCATGGGAGATACTACCCTTTTGACTTCAAGTTCTTCAGCAATAGCTGTTTCTTCTGTTCTGCTAAAGTGTCATTGCCAGAATTGTGCAGACGTACTTTTTTAATCTGGAGATTACACAACTATATCCTTAGTGTACCCATTTTTAAGAACTCAAAAATATTGTATAATGAAAGTAGTATATCTAATGGTAGGCTTGTGAGTAATAAATCCTGCAATGAAAGACAACCTGAAAGATTGTTGGGTCTAAAACAAAAAGTAACTCTGAACAGGAAAAGGTTTTTTTTTTTTTTTTTTTTTTTTTTTTAAATAAACAGTGATTGACACAAAGGAAAATATTTTATTGTAGGTGTATTGAACCTGTGATGTCACAATTTTCTAGTGGTGTGTGTGTGTGTGCGTGCACACATAGGTTCATATGTGTGTATGTTTCTGTTTTGTTTTCATTGAACTCCGAGGAAGAGGTTTAAACATGAAGGCAAAACTTTTAAACTTTAGCATGGCTAAATATAAAGCAAAGCTGCCATTTTTTTTTTTATTTTATTTTTTTTACTTTTTTGTGCCTCCATCTAGCTCTGTCACTTAATTTAAGGAAAAAAGAAAAATACAATTTAACCATAGGAGAGCTAATAGTGTGAAAAAAAAACCCTGATGAATTTTGTTTCCGCAGCACGATAATATCAAAGATTTAAGAAACAAATTTGCCAGCCTCGGCGAGAACTCTCTGGTAACAGCATAAATGTCTGTGTTGGTTTGCTTTTGAGTTAAAAGTTTTCTTCATTCATTTAAACGCATTTCTCTTTTTCCCTCTTCTTTTTTCTTTTAATTTATTATTCATACTCTCTATATAGCAAGCCTTCATTTTTTAAACCTCTTCCATCTTCCAATGTCTTTTTTTCTGTAACTTTGATGGAAAGTTTATGGCAGCAAAGCTGTCATTCTGGCTACTTCTGCTGCAGCTGTTCCTGCTTTTAGGTCATACATGTTTTGGGCGTTGTGTTTTTGGACATGATACTAACTGATTGTGTCATGTTCCTGTTGAGTAAGCTTTCTACCACGCCATCTGATGGATTCACTGTCATAGGGCTCTATGCAACGTCCATTTTGCAACTTATACTGCTTAGTCATCCTCAATTCTCCAGCAGACTTCAATTAATTTTGTGAAACTTTAAATTCATCTGGAGTTAACTGTGCCTTTATGTTTGCTCCTTATGCTCTTCTTTGTTTTCTTTTTTTTTTTCAGTAGTATTTTAAATTATAAAGAACAAACTTCACCATTGCTCAAGCAGTGCCATGCAGTATTGTTTGTTGCCGCTATAGGATGTGAAATATAAAAGCACAGTGCATTCTGTCAAATACTCTTTTGGTAGGGTGGGCAATCTGTATTGTGTTGTAATGAGAAGTTGTGAAAAAAAATGTGAAATGCTTTGGTTACTGTGGTATTCAGTAAGAACTTGCAACTCAAGAGCCATGTGCTGAGCAGTATTAAGTTATGGTCCCACTGTAGAAGATTACTGAGTGTCAACTGTTGCACATATGTGCAAGTTTTATATATGTAGTATACATATAATGAACGTAGGCTTTGAACTAACCTAATTATTTACAATTGAAATAACTCTTTTCAGATAAACTACTTAAAACATATTAAAGAAAAATACCAAAGGGATAATCTTTCTTGAACATGTTAAATATCTGTTGGATAGCACTGTCTGTATTAAGTTGGTCCATGATGTTGCCATAGAGCCCATATACTAAGAGAAAACCAAAAACCTGAAGTTTTCATCTTAAATGACTGGAATTTTTATTCAGGAAAAAGAAATGGAAAAGCAAAAACTTCTGTATCAGCAAGCCAGACTGCATGACCGGGGTGCTGCTGAGATGGTTCTTCAGACAATCAGTGCTAGTAAAGGTAATTTTTTTTTTTTTTAATTGATTTCATAATATTTCTGATAAACTTAGAAATTGTAATTTTTAAAAAGTGCTCACAAAGGTCTTAACTCAAGCGAGCTAGCATGAAATGTACATGAGAAACAGAAATGTCCCTCCTGATAACTGCCATTTTAAGTCAGTGCATGGATAAGTTAATAGAAAATTCTTGTTTTAAAGTGTGATCTAAAATTATTTTTTATAATTTTAAGGTGAGATGGGGCCAATGGTTGCAGCTACCCTGAAGCTAGGAATTGCCATCTTAAATGGAGGAAATTCTACTGTTCAACAGGTACAGTATTCATCTATTTTCACTCATTCTAGTCAGTACAGAACTTTATTAAAAAGGTCCTTATTTTTGTAACGAATTTCATAGTAAGACTATTTTCAATTGCTATTTATACTCTTAAAGTCCTCCCCAAAAGAAAACAGTTTACAAAATAATACCTTGATTGTTAGATATATTATTTTTATCTATATACATAATTAATCTGCAGAATGCAAGGCTAAAATAAATGTTTTTCAGTTTGTCTGGAATGGAGAAACTTTATGTTAAATTGTTATGTCTTATGAAGAATTTTGTGAAATAATTTCTGAGGGGAGTTTGCTATTGTCTTGTAGACAGCAGGGAAAAATTGCTGGTCTCAGTATTCACAGAGAAATTTTTGCACATCAAAAGTCCTTAGCTTATACCTTGGACAGTCTTTTTGATAAAAGCAGAGAACTTAAACTTGATTTGTTTTGATTTGTTAGTTTATAGTCATTTAATGTAGAGAGGGGCAAGTCTTGTATTTTAACAGTGTTCTGTACTGTTGAAGAGAAGTGCCTCACACAGACTACATTCAGTGTTCTGTAGTAGTTCAAGATTCCTGAGTCTGGAAGGCTTCAGACTTGCCATTACTACATTGCTGTGGAATGATTTCAAGGAATACTTGAAATTGGGAATAGTTAGGCTCCTCTGTTAACAAGCCATTGAAGAAGTTGAGGAAAGCCAAAAAGATAACCATTTCTGAGGCTATCATTTCCAGGAAGTGACTTGAAAATACATGAATTATCTAGAGAAGTATCTACTTAAACATTTTCCAGTTCTTTGTTTTGTCCTGACAGTAAATGACTTAAAAAAATTATAATGTGTACATAGTTATTTAATCTGAATTTAAAATACAACAATTTAGTTTTTTAAAATAAATTTTAAAAAATTGTCAAAGTTTTTAATCAGAATGCAGGACAGTTATGAATCTGGTTAATATAGTAATCGTTGAGTCTAAGTTACGTATATATATATAAAATAAAAGCATCAATAGTATAATAAAAATTGCTATTTTTTCCAATTGCCTCGTTACTCCTTTCCTCAGGTGTTATGTTCACCTTTCCAATTTTCCTTTGGGCCCTAGCATGAACTCCTCAGTCTTCCTTGGGAATTATGGCAGGGGCAGAGGAAGACATGTGGAAGTAATTTTGAAAAGTCATCATCATTTGGCGTTCTTTAATACAATTAGTTTTCTGTTGATGGTATGGGTTCTTTTTCCACCATCTTCGATCTATGTAAGGTTGTGATAATACATTATGTCGATCTGATGTTTTTCTTTTTTGTTGGACTTTGCTTATTACCTTTTTTTCCTATTATTTTTGTTACTTGCAAATTATCTCATTCATGAAGTGAATTCTTACAGAATCACAGAATGGCCTAGGTTGGAAGAGACCTCAAGGATCATGAATCTCCAACCCCCCTCCAATAGGCAGGGCCACCAACCTCCACATGTAATACTAGACCAGGTTGCCCAGGGCCCCATCCAATTTGGCCTTGAACACCTCTAGAGATGGGGCATCTACAACCTCTGTGGTCAGCCTGTTCCAGTACCTCACCACTCTTGTTCCAGCTGAAATTGATCTTTGACCCCTGTGATTTTTTTCACATCTGGGCCTCCTGTATCTTCACTTCACAGCATATTCGTTCCAGAATCAGTGAATAAATTCTTGTTATTATAATCTATTATCAGAAGAGTAGTACTTATTACACTGCAGCTAAAACAAATGTAAAAACACTCTTCTGACTACTGATGTGCTATTGCATCTAAAATAAGCTAAAATAAATAAAGGCCATGACAATCCCAGTCTGGTGCTGAAATAGTAGTGAATAGAAATGTATTGCTGAGTAGTAGTAAGATCCTATTTATAATTAACACAAAAAAATTCTGGTGACTGAGTTGACTTTATTTTCCATGTTTTAAGGAGAAGGAAACAAAATGAATGTCATCTTCTTTCAAGGATTTGGGCCTTAAATGTTCTTTTTATTTCTATCACCTGCGCTTTTATCAACAAGACTCTTATTACATAATTTGTAAACATTAGAGATATTTTGAAAAACCAATATCACTAGTAATCTAGAATCAATATAGTATTATGTAAAGTAGAATAACGCATAATGTAAATATTAATTCTCTGCACATGTGGTCTGTTTCTACTGCAGAAAATGCTTGATTACCTCAAGGATAAGAAAGATGTGGGTTTCTTTCAGAGTCTTGCTGGTCTTATGCAGTCCTGTAGGTAAGAAATATCTACTTTAAAAATTCATTATTTTATATTTAAGTTTTATTCTGCGGGATATATTCTTTTAAAAAGAACTGGATTTTTTATTTTATTTATTTATTTATTTATTTTGTTAACAATACCCAGTGAGTGCCATGTGCTAGATTCAGGATAGAGGTCAATATGGTATAAAAATCTTCATATTATATCAGTCTGCCTTAGTTAATGATTTGTTTTCAGATATGTTTATGAAACTTATGTCTGCTTGAGATATACCAGAAAACAATTCCAAATTTAGATGCATTCCGCAGGAGTGAATTCTTAACTCTGAAGATATCCTGTAATTCTTCAGAGACCTGTTAATGATCATTGTTAAGTAATCATAAAGATTTTGGGAAACCCCAATTTTGTAAGAAGAATTAAGAGAATTTTAGCGTGCAGAAAAAGGCATAGAATACTGTTTTAATAAACTGAAGAGGTACCGTGCTTTTTTGTTCATTTCTGCTTCTTGACATGTTATGTGTTGATTATAGATAAAATATTTAAATATTTAAATAGACTATGGATAAACCATAGTAATAAATAACGTATTAATGACATAAAATATAGAACTTAATGGGACTTCCTGAATAAAAAGACTCAGCCTTCTGTCATGTCAAGGGTACTATCCAATATCCTTTTTCTTACAACACCAACCTTGGCAAAGTTTCACCTTTAATTCAGTTAGATTGGAATTCATTAACATTCATGTGATTTCTCTACACTTTCTTGCTTATGAAAAAGAAGTGTTAATGGCAAGCTAACGTGGTAAGCAGTAAAAGTCCAAGCCTTTCAATTCGCAGATGGAAATCTATTAAGAGTACAAATTCTTTACATCAGGATAACTGAGTACAGATGCCCTTTTGGTGTCTTCAGTTTTTCAGAACGTGGAGGGAGGGAGGGAGAGGTGAACTTAAAATGACATTGGATTCTTCTAAACCTTTCTGCTTGGGGTTAGTCATTTGGATTATAGTATGAAAGTAGTCAATAATGTGGCTGCTTTGCAGCCCCTGAAAATGAGTGTGTGTGTGTGTGTGTGTATAAATAATCATACACGTTCTCTTTTTTTTAGTCAATTATAAAGAACTAAATTGTATTGTCATTTTCAGGGAAAAAGCATGTTAAGTCTGTAGCACTGAGTTTTGTAATCTTGTAGCAGACGGGTATAGTAAGCCACTGAAATATATCTTTTTTGACACTAGTATGATTATATGCCTAAATGCAATCACAAATCCTTCTCTATCTTTCAAAAAATAAAATACTACATATATTTAATTAATCTCTGAACATATAAAATTTTTCTCATTTCAGTGTTCTTGATTTAAATGCATTTGAACGTCAAAACAAAGCAGAAGGCCTTGGCATGGTGACTGAAGAGGGCTCAGGTAATAATTTGACAGAAATGATCTGTGAACTTTCTTCTACATTTTGTAGAAGAAAATTTGAAAGAGACCTTTAAATATGTGTCTAGAGTCTGAAGCTAAGATGTGATATCTAGAATAAGTATATGTATATCTAGAATATGGATATGTATATCTATATGTAATTGGTCTGTTTAAGCCCATGCTTGTCAATAGTAAATAAGTTTCACTACCCTCTCAAAGGAGGCTTACCCATCATTTTGAAGAAGTGAAGAAATTACATGTCAAGTTGAAAGCAGATTCTAGTTACAGTGTTTATGCATGTATAACATTTCAGAAGTCCTTAACCAGTTTCAGCATAAAATGAAATTAAAAGCTCCCACCTGATTTCTTAAATTGATTTGGCAAAAATTTAAACCAGAAAATTTAGTTAAACAATAGATTAAATAGTAGACGTCAAGAAAACTCTATTTGCTGTTTGGAAAAAAGTCGTCTGGGAAAGCTGCTGCTTTGAAATAAGCATTTCTGTTGGTCTGTGGTAAAATATTTAAAAAACAAAAAAACAAAAAAACACAGAACTTTTGACTTTGTACAACTTCAGCTTTCTACCCTCTGTGTTGTCAGTTCACTGTCAGTTTCTTTCTTCTGTTTGATAGTAAGTTCTTTGATTATTTTCCTATGTTGTCTGAAATGATTAGTCTCATTTTTACCTATTAGGGTTACCAAATCACAATTTCTCCCCTTATGTACAATATTTTTTACAGTGTATTTTTGTGTTTGAATCCTACAGTGACAGTGTACTTTTAACATGTTTTTATCTTAAAAACAAGGTAAAAAAGCTTGACTGCATAATCATCATTGCATTTTGGGGCTCATAGATCATACCTGCAACACTTCATATTTCATTAGCTATTGTGCTGTAACTCTTTTATGTAGCGTATTTCCTGACTATTCAATTGCTTGTATCAAATCAGTACCATAGAATATTAAATTTGGCTGGATTACTTCAAGACTGATAATAAAATGCTGTTTCTCCAAAATTGCTCCAAAGCAAAATTATAGGTTAAATATAGACAGCTAGATTTAAGTGAGTAAACAAAATACAGTGAACTCAAATGGCTAAACTTTAGTCATGTGATTATATATTGAACACTGATACAATTATCTGTAATGCAAGTTTTTGACCATTACTTTCATATTTTACTGAAAATTATTTTACATAATGTTTTAAGATTTTGGACAATATTTCTATTAGTAAACATTTATTTATAATTTGAATTATAAGATGAACAACTACCTCTGTTTCTAGAAATTCCTGCTATTGAATGCAGATATAATTATTTGATCATTGCATAATTAACTCTACTGATGCTAGAGTATTTTTGTTCTTCCTCATTTGAGGGATTTTTTGTTTTTTTTTTTTCCTGTTTATTTGATCCTTACATTTTAGTATAGTACTAATTTTGCCAAAAACAATACTAAATCAATCCTGTATTTGCTGAAAACAATTTATCAATTTTTTCTTTTTTTCTTGTTTCCTTTTCATTGAACTAAATGTCCTCCCTTCCTCAGTCATCACTCATGAGCGTGGTAATTATTAAACACAACTGCATTTTCTTTATTTTTTCTGTTGTTAGCTTCGTGTCAGCACTGTACAGCTCCTGAACACCTTTAGATTTTTTTTGTTTCTGTAAGAGTGTTAAACCAGTGATTCTCTCCTATTATTATTATAATTATGTATTCTAAACTTTTTAATTTTTGCATCAACTCTCCCTGCTTTGTTCTTCCCTCCTTTCTCAGAATTTGCACAGTAACTGGCATGCTAGATGTAAGAGCAGCAAGCTTTTTTAAACTTTTTTTTCTTTTTATTTCTTTTTATTTTAGCAATCCCAGTATTTGCAATGGATGAATGTTTAAAAAAAGAATTAAAACAAAAAAGTGTATCTCTACATACACCAAGTCTCGTGCTATAGTCCTCCTGTAGTATTTATGTTGTGTTTTGAATATAGCTTTATTGCTGCATTGGTTTGTGCAAACACAGGAAATCAGTGGTGGATCCAGTGAGGATTTGAGGGTGGTTAGTGAAGAGAGGACCTGCCACTGGCTAGGTTTATCTAATGTGGTCAGGAGTTGATACCAGGAAGAGGTAGTTCTTCTCTAATTTAGAGGTATAAATGTTTACAGGTAGCTCATCTTTGCTCTGAAAACTACTTGATGTTTAAATGTTCCTGTACCTCAACAGTACTCTAAAATACTGTAAAATGTCTTGTAAGAGTAGTTGCCATGAGATGTTACCATCAACCACGAGAACTAAGAATTTTAAATAAAATATGGATATGCCTTTCAGCAGAAACACTAAGCTCAAACTTAGGAGATGTCTTCTTATCAGCAAAATGTTGACGGAGGAAGGTGAAAGAATCTCAATTTTTTGCTTGTTTTCTCAGTTGAAATTTCCATTTGGCAAACTAACAGAATTCTACAATTAGAATCATGTGTTTTGGTTTTCTTTGTTATCGACAAGCAGCAACTGCAATGTCAAGATACAGTAATTACACTATGCCAAAAATTTCTTAAAGCAAAGGGATAATATTTACTAACATTCACTTTTTGATAGGTTATTATTAAGTTATTGGAAATTCAAGAAAGCAACAGCAAAGCCAAATCAAAAAAAGGTTTCTTATTTTCTTCTTAGAGTTACTTTATTCTTGATATTATGATCCCTTCAAATTATAGTATTTTCTGTATTATGAAGCACACTTTTTTCAATTCACTGAAAAGAAATTTACTTAAGAGTTGTCTAGCTGCTGGTATTAAGACCTGATAGCATTACAAAAGCCCAGCCAGTGCCTGTTTGTGGAAACTCCTGTGGTGAACAGTTTTCAGGTATCCTAGATTTAATAGGATACATGACATCATATGTCTATTTGCAATTGTATGAATAGTTACCTGTAAGATACTTCCAAATTAGTACCAATGACAGATGTGGAACTTTCTCCCGTTCTTTTTCTTCAAGGGAGATACTTATTCTATGAGTAACAAATTACTCGTCATTGACAATCATTTTATTAATTCCCAAGGGAATGGCATAACGTAAAATGTGTATTGTGGCCTCTTTCTCATATCTTCTGAATCTGGCACAGAAGCATATTAATGAATAACTTTAATTGAGTTTACTACATGTAAGTCTGAAATTATTCTTGCAAAATTCAAAGAAAGACTACTGTTTACTCATACAGTCATGTTTTCATGAAGCAGTGCTATATGAAAGTTTGTTTCTGGTCCCACATCAACTTTGGCAATAGGCAGTAAGCCCTATATTAGTCGACATAGATTTTGAGATTCATTGCTCTATTCCAACTGTTTCTTTGTGCTGTCCACGTTTTAAGCTCCTTGTCCTGGTATTCCTCTGACTGGTACTACCTTCCCTTTCCAAACCCTGGAACCCCCACTGGTAAAAATATCAATGGTTCTTTTGCAAATGTGTTTCTTTCTTGTTCTTGTGATGTACTCAATGTTGTTTCTTCTGTACGTATTCTGTTTTGATTTGATTGTTTGTTTCCTTTTTGGGGGAAAAAAAAAAAGAGGATTCAAAACCAAACCAGTGTATAAATGCTTATTATCTTGTGATGGTTTTTCATTTTTCATTTAACACTCATACTCTGTCATTTCACTGTGAGTCAAAATATTCTTGAAAGTGCAGTGTTTTTTTAAGTGCCTTCCTTTATGTCTCATATCACATGGAAAGTTTATGCTTAGTTAATCTTAAATTTGGTAGGCAGTGTTCTAGAAAGATATTTTTAATTTTTAATTATTTTAAGAATTCATAAAGAAACTTCTGTATGTTAAGATGGAATTATTTTTCTTCTGATTGTAATACACAATCAGGATGAACCTACTTCTGTGCATGTTACTTGTAGTTTAAAATTACCTGCTCTCTGAATAGTTATGAAAGTTTGCTTTAAATTGCTGTTTTCAATGAAATGTGTTAAATATATCTGGCGAATAGTACAGATAGAAAATAATAACAAGGATAGTTGTGACTGTCTCTGCTCAGTGCAGGGGAGTTGGCCTAGATAGCCTTTGAAGATCCCTTGCAACTCAAACCATTCTGTGATCACTGAAACTCAGCTAGAATTTAAACAAAACAGTAACATTTTTCCAGTCTTTTAGGTATTGTAATGAAAAGTATTTCTCCAAGTTTTTAATCTGAGGAATTTTTAATATAGCTAAACCAGGTAACTCTCTGTAATAGGCATACCAGCTTATGGTTTGAGTAATGTGAAAAGGTGAATAAGTTCCCAGGTGATCAACATGACAGTTGATAGGGAAATTTCACATCTGAAATTTTAGTCATTTTGATTTCCTGTCCCATTTTCTTATTTTGCTTTATCTTAAAGAGAACATTGCTAGTATATTGAATATTGCTAGTATATCTATGCAAACATAATGTACCAGTCTTTCACTGATACCATTTGTACTAATATTATTGTTTTTAAGGCTCTCAGAAAACAGTGTCTTCAATGGATATAATGCTAGTATTATTGGACTACAAATGTCTGAAATTTTAGACTGTTTTTAGACTAACCTTTTTATCTGTCTAAATTAATGTAAGAATAAAATTCAATTGCATTTAACTGATACTGAATTTGTGAGACATCTTTAAAATATTAACATGAAAATAGAAATTTCAAGAGGACCATTTATATTGTTTTGCACCATATTTGACAATTTTTGTCATGCGCTATTGTGTCACTTACGGAACCAGGTTAGTTGATTACCTCCTTCAGAAAGAAGTCTTGAATTCAGGCAGGGAAAGAACATTTAAGCTGCATGTGTTAGCTTACTACCATAATATTATCTGATGGCACAACTCTTATTTTCTTTATTCATAATTAATACTGGCAAGATTTACATCTTTCCTAAATATGGCTATTATTTTAATAAATTACAACAAATGGAGCTTGCAAATCCAAACCTCACTTTTAATTTTAAATGAAACCTATAATTCAGCAGTAATTATTCCAGGTTAAATTATTCAAGAAATCATACTGAAAAGGGCAATTTTTAAACAGATAAAACTCATGAGTGTAATCTAGATTAATGTCTAGGTTATAATCTTTTAGATGAATGCTGTCAAGTTTAATTTAACACCACAAATTTTCTGTCGTGTGTTGCAAACAGTAACTGTACTACACATGTAGAAATAATGTAATTTTAACATTTAAATTTACTTTTCAGATTATGAAGATTTTTTTTGTTTTTGTTTTATTTCTCCCCAGTTGATAGAAGGTTTTCAGCTAGTTTTTTCAGATAACAGGAAGTTACTGTCTTCGCAGTAATACTATCAGTAAATTGTTGTGCTTTTTTTTTTAATTAGGAAAACTCTATTTTTCTTTTTAGCTTTTAATATTGTATTGTGACTTTCTTTTTCTTTGTAAGTTCTCAGAAGGCTTATTATAATAAAGTATTATTTTAGCATAGAATTTGATCTGATAGTTAAATATGTTTTATTAAACTGATTGGGAATGATGCAAGTACTTTGTAATGAAGACAGTGAGAGAATACATGAGGGCTGTTTTCATCCGTTAATTACATGAAATCAATAAATAAGCCTTTGTTCTCTGACATAGTCCCAGTTAGCGTGGTTTTTTAAGTTCATTGTAATTCTCTGTAGCCTACATTGCAGTTGTATTTTCTACATTTATATTACTGTTTTTGAATCAGTATTTGCATTTATAAGGGGCACTTAAGTAGTTTGACTTCAGACAACTGGTTCTTGGTGAGAAAATCTGTGCTTTTCTTTTTTGAATTAGATTCTTGAAGTGTCAAAGGCATGCAGTACACAGAATCTAATGCAATATTATCAGTAAGAACAAATTTACTTGCTTAGCTGCCTTCAAAAAGGTGTTCTGATCCTTTCTGGAAGATGGATGTATCAATATTTCTGAGTAACAGAAGTCAAATGTGTTCCACAAAGGATATTAATTATAAAGAATCAAGCAATAACAAAATAGAGAATAATCAAACTTGAACACATGCACTTTCAAGCAAACAGACATATTTCATTTTTTCAATCAAACTTCTTTTCTTTTCCTGTATAGTTATACTTCTGTTCCTATACATCACAAACATAGGATATCACTTTTTCCAAAACTACACACATAAATTTTTTCATGTGTGAAGTCATACCATTTACATACAACATGAGCAATGGCAGCATTTAGACTATTTTAACATATGTGTAAGAAAGTATGTGCCAGAATATACATTATATCAACCAAGGCTAAAGAGGACAGTGTCAGGAAAACCTGATCCATGTTGTATGCAGTGTGCATATTTGTAAGTACATTTTCTAAATAAATGTTTGTGTGAAGTGGCATGAATTTCTGTGTGCAACAGCAAAGGTATTCTTAGATTTTCTAGAAAGAAATGGATCTCCACTTCAATTCTGTAGTTTCCAACAAGGCACCTCTTTCAGTCTGTAAGTAACATCTGAAAAATAAAACTCCTGACAATATTGACATTGGTTTTAGTCAGATTTTAGTCAGCTGTAAAAATGGATAACTAGCATTATTTTAAATCTTTATATGCCGAAGCTGTTGGAAGCAGTGCTTTTTATTTATTATTTACTTTAAAATAGAGAAAAAGATTATTTTCGAAAGGATTTACTTTTTCAGCATATGTGAGATTACATACTTGCAATTTGATTTTGCAGAATTGTGCAATGACTTGTATTCATTTTGTGATTTCTCTATTGTACAGCTGAATAAAATGTCCTCTCAAACCTTTTAAATATTAAAATTGGGATTTGTTTTGTAACATTTATAAATTCTAGTGGGTGTACTAAAAGCCGGAAGATATTCTCCATGAACTCATACATGTAATCGTTTTAAATTGAGATTTTTTGTTTTCCTTGTAGTTCTGAAAAATGTGAATTGATGAGAGGTCAAGGGGAAAAAAAAAGAGGTTTAAAAATATTTTAACTCACTCTGTAATCTTATCCATGCAAATGACTTTGATTCAGTGATGTCTTGATATGTAAAAAACACGTAGTTGTGCCCCTTATGAGCTTGATTTTTGCAAGCTGTGTAATATCAGCCATTTTCTCTGCAGTTCTCCTATATTTTTTCATCCTTCCATTTTGCTATCTAAAAATAACACTCAGCCACATATTCAAATCATGTATATTCTCAAAGAAAATAAGTTTTGTGGTTTCCATTTTTATTTCCATATGCATTCCAAATACTTGTCTGAAGTCCTAAAAGGGGGATTTCTTGCAGAACCTTTATTTGTTTTAATCACCAATATTATCATCTTATTATCTTTTATTGGCTGCTGTTCTACCTTTTTTGCAGTTGTGATTGTTTTCACTGACAAATTTTTTTTTCTTCTCATCTCACTTCAGCATACACAGTTAACTGTAGGTGTTGAAATAATTGGAATAGTGTTGTTTTAATACAAGGCTTACTAGTATTTTGATGTCCAATGAAATGTCATGAAAATTGTTTTAAGATTTATGCTTTAGGATATTATCTTTCTACCAAAAAATGAACTAAAGGACCTAAGTCAGTGAAGCACATAGGCATTTGTTCTAGTTCATCATAAGTTTATGGCTTTATTTTGTCAAGGGAAACAAAAGCCCAAGATCCGTTTTATGTCAGCAGCAAACAGGTCTAAATCCTGTCTAAACGATTATTGAGAATGCAGATAGCTATAAATTTCCTGGGTTAGTCTAAGATATTTTAAAATCTTATCATTTATTTGAGGAATGATGTTCATTACCGTTCAGTTTTCTTTTTAAGTACTTTGTTTTGTGATGAGCAGTAACCAAATTCATCTGATCTTAACCTTTGTTTGTAACGCAGTGTCATGCCTAGAATACTCAAACAAGAATGTAAATCATGGATTATTTCTAAAATGTTGCCATGCTCATGCTGCCATATTTATAAATCCAAAGTTTTTTTTTTAAATTAAGACTTTTTGAAACAAACTATCTGTCAAGCACAAGCCATACGTGCTTCAGGTAGATTGGAGGCTATAAATTTTCTCTTTCCTTCTTCCTTAAAATTAAATATGGAGATTTTCTGCAGGGAGCATGCAGTATTAGCTGTCAGCCTGTGATAATCTGTGCTTCCCATCTGGACTTTCTGCAGGAGAAAAGGTGATGCAGGATGATGAGTTCACCTGTGACCTCTTTCGCTTTCTTCAATTGCTTTGTGAAGGACACAATTCAGGTTTGTGGGCAGCCTTCTAGATAAGCCAAGGTGGCACTAACTTAAAGATAACTAAATATTACAGAATATAGTGAAGCTGCTAGACAGACAGAAAAGAAAAATACTTATATGTGATAAATTGTCAGGCTGTTTAAGCTTTGTAGAAAAGGTACCGGTTTCTAAACTGACGAATTTTCAGTCTTAACCTGACTGGAAAAAATTAAAAACAAAAATATAGGGAAATGCACATGATTTATAACTTCTAGCCAGTGTTGAGGGGAGAAGATAATTTGCATTAACCATTGGACATATTTATGACCTTGCAATCAGGAATGATATAAATATGAGATTTGATTTCATTGTCATTGCCATTTTCATTTATATATATATATATATTAGGCGTCATTCTCTTGGTATTGATGGAATTCTAAGGATGTAAAATTAGTCATAAATTTGGCCAAGTCAAACTTCTACAGATGAAAAAAAAATCAAATTCCTGGCTTATGTTTTGCTGATAAATTTACATGATCTCTGCAATAAAATGCTGAAACTCTTAAATACAATTAGTGGAAAAGTAAAAATCCATTCCTTTAAGGTATACTTTTCCTATATCATATTTAATCAGAATTTAATTAGCAATAATTCTGTCAATTTTGCACTTAAATTTAAACTAAAACTTTTATTTGAAATTTCAGATTTTCAGAATTACCTGAGAACTCAGACTGGTAACAACACAACTGTTAATATTATCATTTCCACTGTGGATTACTTACTGAGAGTTCAGGTAGGTTAACTTCTGTACTAATAAAGTAAGTGACGAAGATGACTAGTATTTATGCAACATTTACCATCACACTTTTTATGTTCTATGTGGAAACTCAGAATTTCTTAATTTCTTTGGAATTTCCTTCAGTGGTAAGTGTTTTGTGTAACAAAATGTTCTGTTTACAGCAAGATCAAACTTCATCCTTAAAGCACTGCTCTGCCAAAAAAAAGGACATGGGGGTACTGAAAATAAGCCAGCAGTGTGCCTTGGCAGCCCAGAAAACCAACCATATCCTGGGCTGCATCAAGCCAGCAAGTCAAGAGTGGTGATCCTACCCTTCTACTCTGCTGATGAGACCTTACTAGGAGTACTGTGTCCAGATGTAGAGTCCTCTGAACAGGAGAGACATAGAGCTATTGTAGCATGTGCAGAGGAGGGCCACAAAAATGATCAAGGGGATGGAACGCTTACCTTTTGAGTACAGGCTAAGAGAGCTGGGGCTGTTCAGCCTGGAGAAGAGAAGGCTCCTGGAAGATCTGAGAGTGAACTTCTCAGTATCTAAAAAGTTTCTAAAGGAAGGAAGGGGATAGACTCTTTAGCAAGGTCTGTTGTGACGGGACAAGAGGAGTGATTTGAAACTAAAAGAGGGGAGATTTAGATTGGATATAAGACGGTGGGTTTTTTTTTTTTTTTTTTTTTTTTTTTTTACAATAAGTGTGGTCAGACACTGGAATAGGTTTCACAGAAAGGTAGTAGAGGATATCCCATCCCCGAAGATACACAAGGTCAGACTGGATGGGATTCTGGGCAGGGTCATCTAGCTCTAGGTTTCCCTGTTCATTGCAGAGGAGTTGGACTAGATGATCTTTAAAGGTTCCTTCCAACTCAAATGATTCTGTGATGCAGCGCATGCAGAAGGTAGGTAGGTGCTAAGTGCACGGATCAGTGCATACAATTGTTGACTCGCTCCAGTTTCAGCCAGCTTTTTCATCCATATACTAATTATTTTACCATGTTCTGTTACGTACATGGCACAAAGTGAAACATAATAATAGTTCATCATTTCCTAATGGATGTATGTTGGGGTAAGGGGGAGGAGGAAAGCAGAAGGCTAGTTTAAAAATCTTTCAAGCCTCTACTTTGAAGTTTACCCTTAATCTTTAAATATGAAAGCTTACCATTGTTTCTGGTAATGGTTAATCACTCTACATGATACTCAGTCAGCTTTGTTTCATTTTATTTATCTAGCTAAATTTTCTCTTAACCATTTATGTATTGTGGCTAAGAATTCCAGTCTATTAAAATAAGTATTCTTTAAGTTACTGCTGTTATCAATGTTGCTGTTTGTCTTTACGCATTCTGTAGAAGTTGTAGGGGTAATATAGCAATTTCTATTCCATTGCTTTCTTTGTTGAAACTTTTATGAGGTTTCCTTTGGGGAAGACAGAAACAGGCATCTTGCATACAAAAGTACGTTTGTTCCCTCTACTGAATGGGAATCAAGTGCAGAGTATAAAGATTCTTTCATGAGCACCATGCAGCATCACAGTAATATTGTGTCCTCCTGTTCAGAATGTTATTTTTTCTAAGAGCAGATGGCAACCAATCTCATTTCTTTTTTTTCCCTTTTTTATAGTTTTTTTTTTCTTTTTGTCAGTTCATTATTGTTCATTATTCCTATCAATTTCCTTGAGATGAAAATTCTTGAAGTAATACTTGACAAACTGTGAAGGATCATTTAAAAACATATGCTAATTACTTTTCAGAACTATAGTCCTAGCTAATATTTTTCTGATTTGATGAAGAATTGATTAGAGAAACTTTGTGTAATCTCTTTGTGCTTCTCACAACTGTTTTCAGGAGTCAATTAGTGATTTCTATTGGTATTATTCTGGGAAGGATGTTATTGATGAACAAGGCCAACGAAATTTCTCCAAAGCCATCCAGGTTGCAAAACAAGTTTTCAATACTCTCACAGAGTATATCCAGGTAAAATATTTCATTATAATTTTATGGATTTGTAAGAAAATGAGTAATACTCTAGATATAAAAATAATATAGGAAAATGAAGTATAAATGGGGATATAAAATAGATGGAATTGTACTTCAAAATGAGTTTAGTGCATTTATTCAAATAAGAAGTTTTGCATTACTGGCACTGCTCTTTTGGGACCTTAATAATTCAGACAAATTTACACGTATTAGTAAATAATCATCCTTTGGTTGTTTACAAAGTACAGGTACTGTGGCAGGGAGGCTGGGGACTTGTTTATCCTTGAGGTCCCTTTCAGCCCAAGCCATACTATGATAGTAGGGTGGATTTTTTAATTAATTATTTCTGAGGCAGCTTTGACTTCCTCGCAACAAATAAAAAAGTATTTGAAGTATTTCACTGAATGATTAATCTCAAAATGTACTGAAAAAAAATTTTGTACATATACTGAAGTGTGGTAACTTTGTGCTGAATAAATATGAGTAGCAGCAACTTACATACCTGTGCATACACATGTTTTTTGTATACTTGTTTGGCAAATTACACGAAATATTTTTAGCTAGTAAATATTTTACGTGCTATTGTCTGAAGTTTCAAAAGATTTTGGAATCTTGCTTTTTGGAAGTTGAGATTTTTTGAATAATATTTCTTAACACTGTGTTTTACAAGTAGATTTGCTGGAAATAAGCCAAACCAATGGATCCGGAATCCTACTCTCTAATCTCTTATAACAATTTTGCATCTGTACTGCACAAGGTTATTTCTAATTTACAAGTACATCAGCTTGAAGATTTGAATTCCTAAAGTTGTGAATAGCTAACCTATACTTTCTGTCCTTCTGAATTGTTAATTGGCTCTTGGCTAAAGCAGGGTGAGAATGGCTAGTAGCAATTGGCATTGCTCATGATTTATGGTGTTATGAAATAGGTAGTTCTATTTATGCTTGTTTTTTCAAAGCATTTTTTAAATGACAGAACCCTACTATACCTCTCTGTTTTTGTTTTTTTAATTGACTTTCTTACAGATAAAACCTGCTTTATTTTTTTTCTCTTGTTGCAATGTTAAAAACAGGGGCCATGTACTGGGAATCAGCAAAGTCTAGCACACAGCAGACTATGGGATGCTGTTGTTGGTTTTCTTCATGTATTTGCTCACATGCAGATGAAGCTGTCTCAGGTAACTTTTTGTTTTTTTTTTTTTAAAGTTAATGACTTTTTAGTAAAGATAAACTGTACTTGTTACTGTGTTTGATTAAGTAATAACAGCAGTTGGTAGTGGAGATCAGAGGAAAAATAAAAAAGAGGTGAAATAATAAAAAAACATTTCAACGTGTAAACTATGGAATTAAAGTAGATGTGAATAGCAGACCTATTAAATGGGCTGTGGTTAAAAGCTGATTAAATGAAGCTGAAAATGAAGCATATCACCTGAAATCTGAAAGAAAAAAGACAACTTAGCCAGCTCCAGTGTTTCTTATCAAAGTTCTGCCTCCTTGTTTTCTTTGATTTGCACAAGCCTTTCATGCAGGAACTGTCTTCCCCATTTAGATGCCTAGATCAAAGCAGACATCTAAGTTTTCTCTATTCTCAGTAGAGAAAAATTGTTATTAATCTTAAGAATGAGTAAATTGCTTCTGGATGTGAGTACTCATTTCATGACTTACAGAATATAGAAGACTAGCACAGACAGCTCTGGGAGGACTACAGTTAGAGAAGAAGAGTCCTGTCCTTAAAGTCTGTGTTTTTCAGCTTCTTAATTTTTAAAAAGAATTCAGTTCACCTTATATTATACATTTTTATTCAAATGTAATAATTCTCAGTTTTTTAAAATAATTTGATGTTTTCTGAGAATAGTGTAATAATTATGAAAAAGTTTCAAAAAAGTTGTTAAACAATAAAACTCTGAAGGCTATGATGATTTCCTTATTTATTTATTTATAATGTAGATCAAGTGTTCATGTTAAGTATTCTTTGAACGTGTTGTATAGTTGAAAATAATCTGGTTTAAACAATTTTCCTTCTTACCCTTCAGATTTTACATCTTGGAAAAAAAAAAACAAACTAAGTCAGTTACTTACTTACTGCTACAGATCTTGATTCTTATGGTCAAACAGATGACACCTTCCAGTAGATGGCATAATATTGAAAGCTGTTTTTCAAAGTGATGCATTGAATTTCTGCCTAAGTCTATTTCCAAATCTTTGTATACACTATCATGATTTTGGAATATCTTTATTATATTCAGAATTAAAAAAAAAAAAAAAAAAAAAAAAAAAAATCAATGGTTGGGTAGGCCACAGTGGTGGGACTATTGTGCTTTCTTCCTGAACCACTAAAACAGTATGGAAAGTGATGTATAAGTAGTTATAGACAGCCAAACACATATAAGCTAATTGTTGATTAAGAAACCTGATTTGATTATTAGCAAGATCTGTTTTCACAGCAATGACAAGTATATGGTTTGAGCTCTGCCAGCATGAATTCATATTGTCTACTGCTTCTAGAAAATGATGATACTCACCCTGCCACTCCAGTCAAAGTCAAGAACCTTTGCTCAAAATGATTCATTGTTGTGTGCAGTTGCTCACACTGTTCTGCACTGTGACAGAAACAGCTTGCTCCAAATGTATGATAAGTAGAGGCAGTGTCTTTCTCTTGTATGGAGCTCAAACTCTTAGCCTTTGAGAGCTTGTTTAGTTCCTTTTATATTCATGTTGCATTTTGAGCTCTATGTGCTGCTGCCATGGTTGTTTTTGCAAGGCTTCTAGGTTGTGAACTTGATCATGTCAACAGTAATGCTATTTTAGATGTCATTAATCATTACAGATGCATCACCTATGGGGTTGACATACCCAGTTATTGCTTTATTGCTTTATTACCAATCTCAATACTAATAACTTAATTTTTAAGTCTTATCTTCACGGGGTGATATCTGCATAAACATATATGAATATCAAGAAAGTCAATAGACATCTTATTTATACGTTTCTGTTTATTATTTAGGATTCCAGTCAAATTGAATTACTGAAAGAATTAATGGATCTTCAGAAGGACATGGTTGTCATGTTGCTGTCTATGCTGGAAGGTGGTGAAATTTAATGTTTTTTTTTCTTTTACAGTTATTTTGTTAACGTTTAGGTTTTTAATTTTCGTGTGATAGCTGTCAGACTTGTTAGGTCTTTAATTGTATGAGAGATTTCTGTAGTGTATTTGATATTATTTATATTGTTTCTGCCTGTCATAATTGTATAAAATCCAGGTATAGCAGAAGTTATTCTTTGTTTCTGTGAACTTGGCTTATCTTTTGGCTTGAAGTGAGAAATTTTACTGTTGGAGTTGGAATCCTAAATTCTACAAATTGAACAATTTATCATTTTATTAACAGCTTTAATGGGTTAAAATTATTTTTATAGCCATCTTGGCCATAAATAATAGGTTTCAATTCTCCTAGTGACTTAGTTCAAAGTCTTTGAAACTAGTAATTGAAAATTGTCATTCCACAGAGAATGTCATCGTTGTCAAGAAATACATTTATGGTAGTTCCTATCTAAAGGCTGTCAGTAGTATTCTGCTTAGAAATCCACAAACATAGACAATTGAAAGATAGTTTCTCTTTTTTGCTTCTTTCATGTACATTTATTGTCTTGAAAGACCTAGGAGGGCAGCAAATGCAGCCTAAATTGTAGTGTAACATGAGTTGCTACTGTTTGCTCACATGAGGTCAACCCAAAAGCAAAGTAAATTCTTAGTTTATGTAGACAGTACTCCATGAGAGACCTACTGAACTAGTTATCCTCACTAATGTGATGCTAATTCTGTTTGGCACCACAGTAAAATGCGTAGTGTTAGTATTGAAAATCTGCCCACGTTTAGT
This sequence comes from Phasianus colchicus, assembly GCF_987193195.1. Classification (NCBI taxonomy): domain Eukaryota; kingdom Metazoa; phylum Chordata; class Aves; order Galliformes; family Phasianidae; genus Phasianus; species Phasianus colchicus. Next base: position 36,992,141 of record NC_143437.1, on the reverse strand, counting down.
ACTTTATGAAATGTAACAAATGTGCCTCTCTGTGGCTTGTTTGTTCCTTATTTCTCTGTTGGCAAATACTCAGTCACATTTTTTCCCAAGTCTTAGGGTAGTGGTATTAATAAAAATTTCTGATTTTACAGTTGGTTTCCTAATAAGAGTGTATTAGCCAATGGCTTATTAATGTTCCTCTCTGACGAAATGTTTGCTGCTATCAATATCTCTATCTTCGTGTTGTTATATCTAGGTAATGTTGTGAATGGAACTATTGGCAAGCAAATGGTTGACATGCTTGTGGAATCGTCCAACAATGTGGAGATGATTCTGAAGTTTTTTGATATGTTCTTAAAACTGAAGGATTTGACTTCTTCTGATGCATTCAAAGAGTATGATCCTGATGGCAAAGGCATAATTTCAAAAAGAGATTTTCACAAGGCAATGGAAAGTCATAAGCATTACACTCAGTCTGAAACTGAATTTCTATTATCATGTGCTGAAACAGATGAGAATGAGACTCTGGACTATGAGGAGTTTGTGAAACGATTTCATGAGCCTGCCAAGGACATTGGTTTCAATGTCGCTGTCCTCCTGACCAACCTCTCCGAACACATGCCCCATGATACTCGCTTGCAAACTTTTCTTGAACTGTCAGAAAGTGTGCTGAACTACTTTCAGCCTTTCCTTGGACGTATAGAAATCATGGGCAGTGCAAAGCGCATTGAACGAGTGTATTTTGAAATAAGTGAATCAAGTCGGACTCAGTGGGAAAAACCTCAGGTAAAAGAGTCAAAGAGACAGTTTATATTTGATGTTGTAAATGAAGGTGGGGAGAAAGAAAAGATGGAGCTTTTTGTTAATTTCTGTGAAGACACCATCTTTGAAATGCAACTGGCTGCCCAAATCTCTGAATCAGATCTGAATGAAAGGTCAGCAAATAAAGAGGACAATGAGAAAGATAAGCCTGAGGAACAGGATCCTGGAATGGGTTTCTTCTCACTTGTAACTATGAAGTCAGCATTAGTAGCGCTCAAGTATAATTTAATGACTCTTATGAAAATGCTCAGCATGAAGAGCTTAAAGAAACAGATGAAAAAAGTGAAGAAAATGACCATGAAGGACATGGTTATGGCTTTATTTTCTTCCTACTGGAGCATTTTAATGGGCTTACTGCATTTTGCCTGTAGTGTCTTCCGGGGTTTCTTTCGCATCATTTGCAGTTTGTTGCTTGGAGGAAGCCTAGTAGAAGGAGCAAAGAAAATCAAGGTGGCTGAGCTATTAGCCAATATGCCAGATCCCACTCAGGATGAGGTGCGTGGGGAAGGAGAAGAGGGAGAGAGGAAGCCAGCAGAAACTGCATTGCCTACTGAAGACTTGACTGATTTGAGAACTTTATCAGAGGAGAGTGATCTACTCTCAGATATATTTGGTTTGGATTTGAAACGAGAAGGTGGACAGTATAAATTGATCCCTCACAACCCAAATGCTGGTTTGAGTGATTTACTGAGCACTCCTTCCATAGCGCCAATGCCTGAGGCACAGGAAAAAGTCCAGGTAACCATACCTTTTATTTGTGCTGTATGTTTCTCTTCTTCATATGTGAAGTATAGTCTTGAAACAAAACTTGCATCTATTTTTGTATGGCTTTTGTTGCATTTTCTAGGGAATCACATATAATCACTGAAGTTTGCCTTCTCTGACATCATACACTGGAATGCTTACAGCCTTCTTTAAGTACCTGGTAATTTGGTTTGCTTATAATTCAGGACTAAATTGAAGGATTATTTTTTTTTCTCAGAGCTTCAGCTATTAAAAAAGTTAGAATTTTGCACACTCTATATTTTTTCAACTAACTCTGTTCTATATAATACTGTTTAGATATGTTTAAAAAAAAAAAAATTTGCCATCTCTAGGAACAGGTGAAAGAAGACGAAAAAGAAGAGAAGGAAGAAACAAAATCTGAACCTGAAAAAGCAGAGTATGTATAACTCTAATCAATGATCTTGCAAATACATTTGTTTCACTGAAAAATCAAATTGATTTATACTTACTCCGTTGCCTATAATTTTGTTTCCATTCACATACCACAGTTGTTTTTTTTTAATCCATCTTCATCATCAAGACATATTTGCAAGCAAACTCCATGTAAATAATTTCACTCAGATTTTATAAATATTGGTTTCAGTGAAATGAGTACACTTCTAAAAAATATCTTGAATCTGATAAATCATTTTATACAGTTTATACTGTTTTAATTGGGCTTAATTTCATCTGTTCTTTTAAGGTTTTCTTGGAAAAATTGTAAGAGCATTTGTGGTTATCTATCAGTGGTAGAGACTGAATCTGTTTTGCTCATCCCATTTCCTATGGCATACTTCGAGCTATTTGAATTTTGCAAAAGCCTATTATTCCATTATGGTTTTAATGAATTACTGAATACTTGCACATTTTTATGGGGATTATTAGCATTTGATAAATAATAATTTGAGGCTTTTTAAGACATGATAAAATCTAATGTTAACAAAATTACTGGGAATAAAAAAGTAAAACGAAGGACTTGGCTTTAAACAGTAAAAACATAGCATTGCATCCCCTTTTTTTAATGGTTCTTGCTAAGTGTTTGGTTCCTGTTACTGATATATCACTATCAAAATTCTGAGTGCACCCCTTACTCTCAAGCTATCTCCATATTGCCCTCCTGGGATGATGAGCTCTTGCCTGTAATTATATATTACTCTTTTTTTTTAATCAGTACAGCAAATTTCTACAAATTTGTACTGGCTGCATTAAAGGCGACTTTTTCAGACTTTTGAAGTTCACTGTTGATTGTGCTGTTTGGCTATGTAGTTGCAATGATAGCTGTATTCTTTGTAAAGAGTGCAAGTGTCCGATGCTGTTAGCTGCCCTGAAGCCACTCCTAACATAAGATAAACTTTCAAGTGAAAGTTGCTGAAAATATCCTACTATGAAGCAGCTTAGGACATCAGTTATTCTGTTTGTAGATACTCGGATTAATAATGTAACATATAACTTGTCTCTCACTCTGATTTGGCCTCAAATGGTCTTCTGTGATCCTTTCATCTATCATGATGTCAAGTCTCATTAGCTTCCAAAATAATTCTGAGTTTCTAAGATGTGCTTCAAGAAGGCAGCCCACTGGCTATGATTTTTTGTAAGCATCACGGTGATAATCTCAGATTGAAATGCTGTCAAGCTTTCTTATTCCTCTTTCCTCCTGGAGGGAGTATTTATGTCATCCTCAGCTGGACAGAAAAGGAGAAGTTAAAACATGAAGCTTGGTTTGTAAATAGAAGAAAAAAACAGTATTCTTCAGTTTGTGTGAAAATCAGATTGTTCAAGTGCATGGGGTTGAATAGGAGTGCTCAGACATACAGACAGTTGGACAGACATTTGCCAGCACAAGTATGAACTGCACAATTATGAAGCAGAGCTTCAGGTAATAAGTTTGGAAGATTCTTAGTTACCTGCCTCTACCAGTTAGCAATTCTAACATCTCTAAGGTGACAAACCAATAAATTCAATTATCTTTAGATTTAACCAGAATGTCACAATTGCCAGTGCTTTATGCTGAAGATGGTTATCTATACTTATTACCAATTTGTACGCACTGCATGAATCATGACTACTTCAGCCAAATGAAAGGATGCAGTATCTTCTCATAGGGTGTGGTTTAGTTGTTTTTATGTCAATTTTATTAAATTGTTGTGTTATTTTGGTTTCAATCATATCCTAAGAGGAGAGGATGGAGAAAAAGAAGAGAAAGCAAAGGAAGACAAATCAAAACAGAAATTAAGACAGCTTCATACTCACAGATATGGAGAACCAGAAATTCAGGAATCGGCTTTCTGGAAGAAAATAATTGCATATCAACAGAAGCTTCTTGTAAGTTGTTTTCTACCCTGTGTCTTACATATTACAAGAGAGATATCACAAAATTATTCTACCAAACTGAAAAAGACAAATATACATCTGATAAGTCTCATTCATTCTTCTATCCACAGTTATCCATAAATTAGATACAAAGGCAAAGGTTTGGATTGATAAGTGAAAAACAAAACAAAATCACAAACACAACAGCAACAACAAAAAAGCAGCTGCTCACTCACTATCCCCAGATAAGGCCAGGGAGAGATTTGGAAAGGTAAAAATACTGAGAGCTCAGGGTCTGAGATAAAGACAATTTACTAGCAAAGCAAAAGCATCACATGCAAGCAAGTCAAAGCAAAACAAGAAATTCATTTCCTGTCTTCCATGGGCAGCTTGGTGTTCAGCCATTCCCAGGAAAGCTAGGCAAATCATGTTTAATAACTGCTTGGGAAGACAAATGCCATCAATCTGAATATCCCTTCCTTGCTTCCTCCTTCTTTCCCCTAGTGTTTATTGCTGGGTGTGTGGCCTATATATCACTTATGCCAGCTTTGATCAGCTGCCCCAGCTGTGTCCCATCTCAGCTCCTTGTGCACACCCAGCTCCTTGTTGGCAGGGCAGCACGAGAAATAGAAAAGTCCTTGGCTCTGGGCAAGTACTGCTCAACAGCTAAAAACATCAGTGTTCTGTCACCACTATTTTAATCAAAAATCCTGAATACAGAATCTTAAGAGTCTCCATGATCCCAGCCAAAACCATAACAAAAAAACCCCACCATTTTCCCAGGTTGTAAAAAGCAAGTAGAAGAATATTAATGTACTGGCAATATACAATGACCTACATCAAAAAAATGTTACAACTGGTAAAGGTAACCTCTCAGAAAGATAGAAACAATGTAATGTTGCCTTCTTTTAAATGTGCTTGCTTTCTTAGTGTGATAAGCTATTAGTTAATTATATGATGAGAGGTAAGTGGTAAAAGTTATGTGGGCGAAGGAAATGCATTTGCAAAATTGGGAATAAATTTTCTTCAAATTTTTTCTGGCTTTCTGATTGCACAGTTTTGCAGCCTTGAAGCTTTTGCTTTTTTTAAACAGTTAATTCATTTTTTAAGCTGTTGTTTTCTAGATAAATGGAAAGATATAGATAGAAACTTCTTTGAAGGTGATTCATAAGGAAGTTGTATGTTGTGAAACTTCTTTAAAATGAAGTATCACAACTGACAAGATGAAATGACTATAAATTTAGATACTGTTTTGAAACTTAAATATTCAGTCCACCATAGAACTTAGATTTAAGCAAGAATTTCCTCATTGGAACACAATTTCTCTCAAGGTTTCCTGTGCTTCAGCTTTCATTTTTGATGTTTTTAAAATCAGAAGGGATAGAAATACATGAAAAGTTTATTTAATGCATAATTTTCCAGTCTTCTGACATTAAAGGCACTAAAGAAAACTAGCATGGCTGATATCCTACATACCATATAGTACGACTGAAATCTTGGCAAATTCTGAAGCAGAGTGTGAAAAAAATGATTTCTTTTTCAAATTGGGATTGAACGTTCATCACACTTCTGATAATTTATTAGTTGCGTAGCTTACTTTCTTTAAAACAATGCTTAATAATTAATTTCAGGATTGTGGTATCATTATGAGGCAGGGTGTATTTAAGCTTTATTTTTTTATTTCAGAACTATTTTGCTCGAAACTTTTATAATATGAGGATGTTGGCATTGTTTGTTGCCTTTGCCATCAACTTCATCCTGCTTTTCTATAAGGTATGTTCATCATACTGTTGCTTTTAAAGTTTTTTAAAGTTGAATTCTGAAAACCATTCAGGTTTTATAGGCTGTGTTCTACTGTAAAAAAAAAAAAAAAAAAAAAAAAGTCAACCTAATAGAGTTAATACCTTCTTCAGACTGATACTTCAAAGATCTAACAGTGATAGCTGATGTGTTTGCATGAAATACACAAATAGCTATTTCCTGAGTTCTGTGCAGTGACAGATGCAGCAGTGTGAACTTATCTGTGCCTCGGATGCTCCTTTTCATAGTACAGTGACTCAGCCAAATGCAATTTTCACTGACAACTTAGGCTAATACACCTCAGCTGAGATGTCTTTTTGTGTCCTCATATTCCCTGAGAGGGTGTGCACAGCTGTGTAGAATATCATGACCTTTGTCATGATATTTGACCTTTTGTCAGGGTCTGTAGTAAATATAATACAACTCAAGATTTTTCAGTTCAGTTCATGGAAGAACCCTGCTCATAAAGATTTCATGCAGCAATGTCAGGAGTTCATGGGATTTCTTCCAGGAAGGCTATGCCCTTTCTTGGATTCAAGGTGATAAATTCAGCATGGCCCACACTTGCAATAGAAAGAGTAAAAGAAAATCAACACTGACATGGGTTAGTATAACAAGATAAAGTGATCTCTGTGAAATATTCCCTGTGGACTTTGACCTAAGGGGGGGAAAAAAAAAAATCCTCACAATTCTGCTGTCCTTGATGAGATTGTTTTCAGTTGTACTGTTTAGCTTGTAGTATTATAAAACATCCATCAAAGGAATACACCTGTAATATTAAGATTTAAGTGATTTAAACAGGTCTCCACCTCTGCTGTGACAGAAGAAAAGGAAATCCCTGTAGTGTCTACTGGAGAAAATATGAAGTTGGACAGCTTAGAGAGCGACAGCCAGAGGGTCATTGCAGTACATTATGTCCTGGAAGAAAGCAGTGGCTACATGGAGCCCACACTGCGGATTTTGGCCATCCTACATACAGTCATCTCCTTCTTCTGCATCATTGGGTATTACTGTTTGAAAGTAAGAAAAACACATCACAGTTTTTTCTTCTAACTGCCAACTTTTGTCCATTGAGTGGCATAAATTGGAACAAAGTTGTAGCACCTTTTCTTAAACAAGTTGGGAAATCGTATAAATAGTATTCTGCTAGCGTAATTTGCAACAAAAACTGAGTTAGGTGAATTGTGAATTCAGAAGGTTCTAGGCCAGAGCCTGATTTACTGGTCTGGCATTGGATCATAGGTTCACTGTTTTCACAGTTACATCAGGCAGACAATTATAGCAGGAAATTCTTGTGACTGTCAAGCAATGTTTGATTTTCCACTATACATTAAGTTTCTCTGCAGATCAATAAATTCTAAAAACATTTTTGTGTTTCACTGGTTGGCATGAACAGTGGAGGCTCAGATTTTTGGGTATGGAGAAGTCCTCTTCTACTTCATAGCTTTTTATCCCCTTGAACTCTTAATGATACTTTCCCACAATGTCCTTTACAACTACATTTATTACCTGACTCAAAGTGATAGGTATTCTTTGTAGTAAATAATGATAATAATTGCATTTAATTGCATTCTTTCCAAATCTGAAAATGAGGGAAGGACCAAATGTGGTTTCAATCTCTATCTTTGGAGATGCATTGATTTCGGTATTAAAAATATTTTTAGCTGCAGTTCTATGTACATTTGTTTCTGGAGAGTGTTCCACATGAAATCCACTACATTTTTCTCAATTAGTTCTATGAAAATAAGATCAGTACTATTGTTACTGTGTGTAATGCAACAATCATCTTAATTTAGTCTGCTTTTCAGTGCTATTTTTTCAGTATACCCATGAAATGACTTGACTAGTCATACTGACACCATTGCAATTTTGAATTTTGGATACATTTTGAAGACCTGTGAAGTAATTACAGTGGTTTTTATTTTCAAAATAAAAACCTAATGAAGCAATCCACTGTACATGTTAACACAGAAAAGCATCCATTTTTATTGGAAACAGACTTCTAAGTAAAAAACACTCTACTGGGACTGCTAGTTACGTCTCCCTTCTCAGAATGTACTTTCAATTGTCATCCAGAGTACAAAAATGAGTTGTAAGCTTGATCCTTCCTGTTCAGCTGGCAAAGAAGCAAAGATAACAAATCAAATATATAGAATGTGAACAATGTTTAAGGATTTTACTTTTGACTGTTCACAATCTGTTCTTCATGCTGTTCTTCATGTGAAATGGAATTCTTTAAGGATGAATTCTTAACAAATGAAAGGCAATGTCTAACACCTCTGGGTGCCAAAATGCAATCCAAAAGTGTGATCTCAAATGAATATTTTAGAACTAGAATTTCTAAGGATTTTAGGTTATATTTTTTTAATACTTATTTTAGCTCTCTTTTATACGACTAGTTCTAATAGTTCCTTGGAACTGTGCAATTATTTTTATTGGAAGTACCTTCAGATTTTTTTTGATCATCTTATTACAGCTGTGCAACGCACTCTTAATTCTGTGATTCCAAACTAACTGGTCCATGTGCATCCATATCTTCAGAGTGTTCTGGGCAATTGTCAATTCTTTGGATTTTTTGAACTATTACTTTATACATATTCAGTTTTCATATTTAATTTTTCTAAAGAAACAGCCTTTCCTCTAACTTTTCAGATATCTCAGTGCATTTTTAACTAATTTCTGATATGTTTTTTCAACTGCAGGTCCCACTAGTAATTTTTAAGAGAGAAAAGGAAGTAGCAAGGAAGTTGGAATTTGATGGGCTGTATATCACTGAACAGCCCTCAGAAGATGATATTAAAGGGCAATGGGATAGACTTGTAATCAACACACAGTGAGTTTTTGCTTAGTCTATCTTTATAGTTTTGTAAGGAATTATTCTTTCTTCTTATTATTTCTTGTTGAGCTGCATCAAGAGAAGAGTGACCAGCGTGACAAAGGAAGTAATTGTCTCCCTCTATTTTTCAATATCTTGGAGCAGCAGGAGAAAAAAAAAAAAAAGTAATTTCTTTTGACAAGCACGGTGATGATTGTTTATTGCTGTCAGTTCGAGTAAGCTATGGTTTGGATACTTTAATTGGCTCTTGAATACTCCTTTGAGAACATATTTAAAAGTCGGACTCTTTACCTGTTGGAATTATGTGACTTAAATGCTTTGGAACCTTGTCTGGTCACCATCAGCTCAGTTGCCCTTTTGCAGACATGGTAGTTTGATAGGCTCCATGCCATTTAGTAGCTTTCATTCCAGTGACTATCTGAATTGTCAGTTGGTGATAACAACAACATAGTCTGTAAGAAACAAATCAGTATATAATTTCTATATTGTAAGAATTATTCTATCTCTTCACAACCATCTAAAATGTGCTCTTTTTTCATCTGTATTTTTCAGGTCTTTTCCAAACAATTACTGGGACAAATTTGTGAAAAGAAAGGTAAGGTTTATTTTCAAAAAATATATGTGAAATTAAAGTAAATCTTTAATGCATGGTGGGTTTTTTTTCATTTTTTGAAAGAAGTGTAGTCCACATTTCTTCAAATAAAATTTTGATTCAGTATATATATTTCCATATGTTCCATTTAAATTATACCCACAATTCCTTACCTTATATTAACAGCCAATGGGTGGCTTCTTTCTGTAATTTAGATAGCTATTCTTTACAACATGTTCCATATATCTGACTTGTATTATAAACCAGAAATTTCAGATACATTCATGAAATTCTGTAGAGATGTGTACACTTGTGTATATATTATAGCATGCATAAATAGTTTTGTCTCTGTGAATCTAGTTGCCACACTCACATCCTTGTATGCACATACAAGCACACAGTATAGAGAGTTCCTTAATCACTAAAAAGTAAGTAATTTTATAAGGAGGTAATATAGATTGAGATGATTAGGGTGTAGCATAACAGCAGCACTGACCAGCAAATGATAGACACCATACTGGCCCATTTATTCCCTTAGTCCTTTGTTTCTTCACACTTGTTCCTCTCCAAATCATATAAATCTATCTTACTTCCCACTTTTGATTCCCCTCCATAACAGGCAATAAGTCTCATGCAATGTCCAAATGCTCTTGCCCTCTTTCCCACACCCCCAGGCAGCCTATTAGTCTAAAAGGTGATCTGAAAATCTTCCTATGACTCAACTTGGCAAGTTTTGTGCCTGGATATTGGGAGTTAGTTTTTTCTGGAACAGCTCTGGAAGGAACCATGCAGAAAGTCAATTTCCTGAAAGTCAGTAATTTGAGTTCCTGCCTGCTGTTGTTACTGTGCTCCTCTGGCTTGTGGAGATTGGCCTTTGATGGGCTGATGACTCTGACAACTCCTGTTATGGTTCTGGGAGTAAGAGCAAGGTATTATTTGAACTCTCTCCACACCATTGTCTCTCTGTGTTCCTTGGTAGACATGCGTAAGAGCTTTAGTCACATTGTCGTCTTATCTCTGTAACCAGAGGCTTTTGAAGGTTTATTTTTTTCATATGAGGAGTGTGTCAAATGTTTTCTCAGTGTTTTCTCATGATAGCATACAGTAAAATCAAGTTTCTTATTGTGTTTAGCCATGTTTGAAAAAGTGGGTATATGTGTTGTTGGATCAGATTTACCCTTCTTTCAGACTGCTTTAATGCCAAACTTTAATCACTTCTGGAAATGTTTTCTGAAATACTAGCAGAAATTTTGCTAGTAGAAATTTTAGGTCTCCCTGTCTAAAAAATATATTTGTCTAAAAATATATTTATATATAAATATACATAAATAAAAATATAAACAGCTTGCTTTGCTGTTTAAAGTATTTTTGGTATCTATGGAATTGTTAGTGACAAGAAATAGATTAATAGTTTGAGTTCACTCAATAACATTTTAGCTCTGTCTTTACCAAAAAGATGAATTTGCTTAAAAACATTTAAGTCTAACCCTCTGTTAGAGACCTTGTGATTCCTACATACTTTATCTACATGATATTATTTGTTGTATTATTAACTATCATCAAATCATAAAATTATGCAATGGTGCTAGTTAGTAAGTGAGGGCACTTATCATAACTTTTTCATTGTGAAGTACTTCCCTTTAAAGAAAAATCTGAAAGTGTCCATCAACATATTTAAGCTATTTAAAGAAAATTTAAATGATAAATATTTATTCTTTAGTTTGTTTCTTAAAATAATAATGAGTAACAGTCAAATACTCCCCTCAAGAAATCTTACTTTAATCAGAGCTTTTCGTATAGATACAATAGCTAAAACATCTCTTGCCTGTGTGAGCTAAACATATATTTTGATGGGTTTTTTTTTTTTGCATGTGACAATATTAATTTAGTTATTCTGTTTCTGCTGAGTTGTTTTCCTCTCCCTATTTTCACTGAATGACTAGGAACATCTCATTTTTGACAAGCTCTCTTGGCTCTATCAAGTGATTGATATTAAGCGGGAAAAAATTACTAAATGATATGATAGACAAATAGAAACAAACAAAGCATGTTAAATTTCTTGTCTTCAGAAACCAAACTTCTACCCACTGCTTCTCTTGAATGTTCGTCCTAACTTTAGGTCATGGATAAATATGGTGAGTTCTATGGCCGTGACAGAATCAGTGAATTACTAGGAATGGACAAAGCTGCTCTCGATTTTAGTGATGCTCGAGAAAAGAAGAAACCAAAGAAGGATAGCTCCTTATCTGCTGTGTAAGTTGCTTCTTGTTTGGTTCTGTTTGCTTGGTTTTGTTTGTTTATTTTAGTGTTATTTGAGGGCTTTTTGAGGTGTTTTTTGTTGGTGGTTTAAACAGTGAACTCAAAGTTTGTCATTTAGGTTTGAATTTTCGTACTATGTCTTCTCTTTTGTAAAAAAAAAAAAAAAAAGGCTATATAAGATAAAACAATTTGCAAATTGAATTTCACTGTGAATTAATTCATTATAGAGCCCTTATAAAAAAAAAAAAGAATCCTCTTTTCTTATGTATGAAGATTCAGGTTAATGCACAGATGCTTCTGGGCTAGAAACTCACATTTTTTATTTTTCAGCTCAATCAGAATGAAATAATAAAATTGGCAATGTATATTTTGGTTTCAAGGAAATGGTGGAATATATTTAAGTGATATTGATGGCAACTAGTAAAACCTTGGAAGCTGGATGATTAGTCTTTTTACATCTCTTCATAATTTGTTTTCCCTAAACTACATACTTGTCTGTACTTGCCAGACATGAGAAGAATCTCCTAGACTGTTGAAGTAGTCAGAGTAATAGTAATCATTTTCATTCTTACAAAAGAGATGAAGAGAGATCCTCAGTTTTTGCAGAGCACTTTTAACATTATAATGTAAGGGTATATGGATAATTTTCTATAACAGTAGCACTTACCAGTGTATTTACAAGAATTATATGAAGTAGACAGTAAGGCTGCTAGTAGATAAGAATTGCATTCTAGAAAGGGCTGTTTTTGTAAAGATGAAACTGAAAAGTAAAACTGAAAAAGTAAAACCAAGAAAGAAGAGTCCACCTAAATAACCGAAACTGTAATGCCGAGATGCAAAGGCTCTGTGACATAACAATACAATTTAATAATGTGGCAAAATTACTTTCCAGAATACTTTCCTGTTTTTTTTGCTGTTGGATATATTTGGATTTAGAAAGTATTCTTTCCCTTTCCCTTTCCCTGTGTTATTATTGATAGAAAAAGACAGTGAAACTACCTAATCTTCCCTATGTGCTCATGACTCTTATTTAGGAAGAAAAATAAAATAATATTTGTATTGATATTCTTGGAAAAAAAGAGACCAGAATGAAGTAGTTGGAGAAGACTGATGAAATGCTTATTTTAGAATCATACCTTTCTGTTATATTTCTAATGTCTGCTTTATTTCATATATGTTAACAGCAACAAAAATAAATTATGATTTCATGCATCTTTCACAGTCTCCTTAGAGAAATCATTCCATACTCATAGCAGCTGAATGTGCTGCGAGAAAAAAAATAGCTGTGACAGAGATTTGCAGAAAATCACATTCTTCAGAAATGTACATTTATCTACTTTATACCAGATTCAAAACTGAACATGTATGAAGCTACCCAAACTCATTCATCCATTAGATTCAGTATTTAAATATTTACAGCATAATGAAGAGTGTAGCATCAGTAGAAGCAGTCCTCAAGCTCAGTTGAGTACGTGTTAGCAGATAAGTTCCCTTTGACTTTGCATTGCAGACATTGATCAGTTCCAGGTCTGATTACTCCTAAATAGTATGTAGTAATTTACTTTTCTGCTTTTGTTTCAAGTAGATGCCAGAGTAAAAGTGAATTGGGAAAAGGTTCTGATGTATTTCAGCTTGAGACAAATAAACCGACTGTAATGTCTTCTGTTTATGAGACAATCCTCTTGCTGTAGATTGTGTTGCATAAATTCTTATTTTGTTGTTACATAAAATGTAATTTATTTATTTTTACAGGCTAAACTCCATTGATGTTAAGTATCAGATGTGGAAATTAGGAGTTGTTTTCACTGATAATGTAAGTTTATCAGCGTGTATATATATATATGCACAAATGTATACCTTCTTAAAAATATACCCATCTTAACTTGAAGAGCTTCAGAGAGTATATGAAATATTCTGAATTATATTTAATTTACTACATAAAGATCTTGGATGTTTAAAAAGAGAATGTCCAAATTTTTTCTCAGTTACATGAGTATTAAGAATCTCAGTTTGTTTTGCTCCCTCTCACCTCTCCCCTTCTGAAGTATTTATTTATTCAGGAGGAATAAGCATGTATTGTGCTGTAGAATTGGAAAAGTATCTGTATTTACTCAAATTAAAATTTTTCATGTTCATAATCTTTATATCTGCAGTCACTTGAATATTTCTGGAAAAGTCAAATCAGTATAGTTAATGTGTGTGGAATTACTGTAATTTATATCACTGAAACTGTTAGTAGGGTTTTGCACAAAATGAGGCTAATGATTTTACTCATTTGAAAAATGAGTTTTAAAAAATGGAATGATAAACAAGGCCATTTAAATACCTTGCAGCTTAAAATATTGCTCATCTTGTGAATGCAAACACTCTTATGATCATGATTCGCCTGTCTCAGCTAATTTTTCTGGTGTAAAAATTGCTGGGTAACAAATCATTTTGGAAAAAAGGACTGCTGGAGGATGAAGATTCAATCTATCTTCAGTCAGGAAGACTGAAATGTACAGGTTGAGGTTGGGATGGGAATTCACCAGGTCCACAGAATGCATAACCTGTAACAAGTTTGCATTTGTTCAGGATTATCTTTCCACTAACAGAATGTCTGAAATTTCTCTTGTAAGTATGTACTTGTCTTTAAGTCCAAAAAATTAAAATGACAGAGGAAAAAGTGAAATTAGGATTTCTATGAATAGTAAACTGCATAAATTGTATTAAACAGTTAAGTAGTAGTTTTAGTAGTTTGAATTAACTTTGGAATTACTTTTTATCTTTTTGTTTGTCACTAATCTCCTTAGTGTATCAATATTTAAATGTAAACATCCATAAACTTATAATTAAATCAATTCAAAATAAGTTTTTCAAAATTCAAATGCAAAATTTGTCAATTTTGACCATTTCTTGTGCACTCTGCATTTGCAGATTTGATATTTTTGAACAAAAGAAAAATTCTCAAAGATTGTATAAGAAAAAAGTCACAATTTTCTGTCTAATTGAAAAGCACATTCAAGCAATTTCTACTTTTCATAAGCACTGTGAATTAAGTTATACATAATAGTCATTAATTCTATTTTGTAATGTAATTGTTTTTTCTGTTAGTCTTTCCTTTACCTAGCTTGGTACATGACCATGTCAGTCCTTGGCCATTACAACAATTTTTTCTTTGCTGCTCATCTCCTTGACATTGCAATGGGATTCAAGACATTACGAACTATACTCTCATCAGTGACCCACAATGGCAAACAGGTATGAAATGTCATCTTTTTTCATTGGTCTGTTCAGAAGACCTTCAAGGAAGACAACTATCACTGTATTTTTTTTCCAGCTTGTCCTAACAGTGGGATTACTGGCAGTAGTGGTATACTTGTACACAGTAGTGGCATTCAATTTTTTCCGAAAGTTCTACAACAAAAGTGAAGATGGTGATATGCCAGATATGAAATGCGATGATATGCTAACAGTAAGTCTTAGTTTGCTTTCTCCTTTTTTTTTTTTTTTTTTTCCAAACAGTTATATTTTTATCCTCTTTTATGTAATTCCTGCTCATACAACAGTATCATTGGTCATCAACAGAAAGACTAATGTAAGGGAAAGAAACAAATTCATGAACATCCCTTGAACAACTGGATATACCCTATGCATGTTAAACAAATAATTCTTTAAACAGATGATATAAATATGGTAGTATTCTTTATCATAGTTTCTGCAAAAATAGAGATCAACTTAAAGCCGTGATCTCAGTCAGTTAAAGGGCTGAATCTATAGGTTCAGTAGGTCATTCAGGAGGATGGTCAGTTATAGGCAAGGAATTTCATGAGTAATTTAAATTCTGAAATGATTGTTTAATTTTTAATATCCATTACTTTCCTCTACCAGGAGTTGTCATGATAATCTTCATTTCACTATTCTCTTACTGAAAATTACTACTCAGTTGCTGCGATGATGCCAGGCTTTGGATAGTAATTAGAGCTTAAATACCACAGATATCTAAGATATATTACTATTAAGATCAGTCTAAAAGTAACCTAGAACAAAATCAAATGTATTTTAGTTATTAAATGTATTAAATGTAATGTATTAAATTATTAAATGTATCTTGTTATGCAACCTGAAACACTTCCTGGGAATTCATAGAAGCACCAAGGCTGGAAAAGACCTCCAAGATCGTTCAGTCCAACCATCTACCTAACAGTAATATTTCTCATTAAACCATGTCCCTCAGGACAGCATCTAAACATTCCTGGGACACCTCCAAGTACAGTATCTCTACCACATCCCTGGGCAGCCCATTCCAGTGCCTGACCACTCTGTCAGAGCAGAAGTTTTTCCTAATATCCAACCTGAACCTCCGCCAGTGCAACTTCAGACCATTCCCTCTAGTCCTATTGTTAGTTACATGGGAGAAGAGGCTGATACCACTTCATCACAACTTCCTTTCATGTAGTGGTAGAGATCAATAAGGTCTCCCATAAGCCTCCTCCAAACTAAATAATCCCAGTGTCCTCAGCTGCACCTTGTGAGACGTGCTGCAGACCCTTCACAGCATTAGTCTCAGACTCTTTTCATCATTAGCCTGTCCTCTGCACAAACATCCTCAAAGGTTGTTCGATGTTTTTTGTGATTTTATTGTTCTTGTTTTGTTTTCCTTTATTTTTTATTTTTGTTTTCTATTTTTCTTTAAAACACCAGAAATGGGGCAAGTGATTCAATCTTGAGTGAGGAGAAAGTGTGGTGGAAAGGGGGTTGAATTTGGTGGTGGTGATAATTCTTTCTTGCACAGTACCGCATGCTGAAATTTCTGTACCTCAATCGTGATCTGCTGCTGGGCTTAGGGTAATCAAATATAAAATCTTTTTGAATTGAGACATGAGTATAGACCATGAAATGCTATGGTTACGGCTTCACAGCAGCATTTTTGTTCTCTTTCAGGTTAAGTACACATAACCTGAAAGAGAAATATGTTACATGACATTGTCTAGTTGCAAGAACATAGAACAATTCTGCTAATTACTGAATTTGCTATAAAAGATATTTTTAATTGCAGATGCAGAAAACTTTTCAGACTTTTGGTTTTTTTTAGTGCTACATGTTTCACATGTATGTTGGAGTACGTGCAGGTGGAGGCATTGGTGATGAAATAGAGGATCCAGCAGGAGATGAATATGAAATCTATCGAATTATCTTTGACATCACTTTCTTCTTCTTTGTGATTGTCATCCTGCTTGCCATTATTCAAGGTATATATCTGTAGCTTGCAGTGACTGAAAGCGTTATTTAATGATAGGTGGATTTTGGTGCTTTAGATATTGCATGCTTAAATTTAAACCAGGACACTAGGGCAATCAAAAAGCAGATTTATAAGGTAAATTACACCAACATGTTGTTTATCTGTATGCTGTTCTTCTTAGTCTCCACATAAACAACAGGCTCTGCCTGGATCAGAAAAAAACCAAAAAAGTTTCTTTTGTGTCATTGATGTCACTAGAGTTTCTGTCTTTCCTTTGTCCCTTCTAAAAGACTCCTGTAATGATGTCACAAAGGAAGTGATTAGAAAGAATTATCATCTTCTATCAGCTAACAGTTAGGGAAATCATAAAATTTTTACATCAATAAAAATGCTTTTTCTCACTTCCTTCAAGGGAGTTTAGAAGGTGACTCTGAGCTTCTATAACTCTTAATGAAAAAAGTTGTTTTCAAGGGTTGGGTAGGGAGCTTAATTTTTCATAGACTGCAGTAGCATATCTCAAACTATTTATTCATTTTGTGACTGACCTAAGAGTAGAGGCTGTAGCTATCAAGCTTTGAGTGTAATGATCATCTGGTATTCATCAGTTTACAGCTTAGTAGTTTCAGTAATGATCATGCAATAAGTCTGCATTTGTGTTGGTGTAAGTAAAGGGAGAATTGTTAGAAATTTATAATCTGAGCCACTGAGTCTGTGGTTTTTCTTCTATCTGTATCTTCCTGAAATGGTCACTTACTTCTGTAAAGCTTTGACAGTGGAACCTCAAACTAAATGGCAACCATAGTGACAGAGGATGCATTAGATCTGGGCTTCTCTGCATCTGCTATGTAATAAATTCCTGAACACTGTTGTATGTATCATAGGGTTCTTTGTTAAAGCTTCTATCATTGTAAAATCACGTGTCTTTTCATTCTGAGTAAAGATTAGAGTTCTGCGAATAAAACAGAAAGCTGTTTATACCATATTTTATAATTCCACATTATAGTGACAGTTACAGGTAGCTGTTTTCCTTAATTAGCTCATTTTCCTTCATATATCTAGATGTTTCTGTGTTTTCTTGAAGCTATAACAGTTTCTACTATTTCTATACAAGACTATTGTTTAATGTTTTTTATTGGACTCATCCCTGAATTTCCCAATATTCTTTGTCACAGTTCTTGAGCATTAACTATTATTCTCTCTTAATTTCTAGGGTTAATTATTGATGCTTTTGGTGAGTTAAGAGATCAGCAAGAACAAGTTAAGGAAGACATGGAGGTAATAACATACTATTGCTGAACTATATTCTATTTTCAGGTTTTCTGAACATCTGTGTTGAGTCGAAGGTGATACTGAAAGAATAAACATATGGTTCTTTACAGAATCCAGTGTTCTTTTCATCAGATGAACTGAGATGTAAAAGTGAATGAGACACAATTTTCTTATTGTTTTTATTTTCCGTTTTATTTAATTATCATAAGTACTCATCATAGAATCATATAATGGTTTGGGTTGAAAGGGACCTTTAACGTTATCTAGTTCTAACCCTCCTACTACAGACCAGGGCACCTCACTTTAGACCAGGTTGCTCAAAGGCCTATCCAGCCTGGCCTTGAATTCTTCCAGGGAACATTCACAACCTCACTGAGCAACCTGTTCCAGTGTCTCACCACTCTCACAGTAAAGAATTTCTTCCTAATATCTAGTCTAAATCATCCTGTCACTGTAATAAGTCCCTCTCCAGCTTTCCTGTAGGTTCCCTTCAGGTACTGGAAGATCGCTATAAGATCTTCTCGGAGCCTTCTCTTCTCCAGGCTGAAGAGCCCCAGCTCTCTCAGCCTGTCCTCAAAGGGGAGGTGCTCCAGCCTTCTGATCATTTTCGTGGCCCTCCTCTGGATCCACTCCAACAGCTTTATGTCCTTCTTATGTTGAGGGCTCCAGAATCGGATGCAGTACTCCAGGTGGGGTGCTCATGAGAACAGAATAGAGGGGCAGAATCACCTCCCTTGTTCCCTTGTTCACACTTCTTTTGATGAGAAAACTCTGCTAGAATGCAGGTTTTGAATAACATTTATCACTGTTTGATCCGCACTGTGAAAGAGGCATGTTGTTGACAGCTCTTAACTTGTATGGGGCACAAACTCTGTGCTGTAATTCTGCTCTTAGCGTATTTGGGGTTTATTTGCCATTTCCTAGTGTTCCTTAATACCTTTTGTGTAAGTATAGCCAGTGTTTTGCTGATAAATCAACAACAACAACAACAAATTATTTTTCTTATGATTTTTAAGCTTTAGATTGTGTATTTTCACTTGTGTACATAACAAAAAAATATTTGTTGCTATACATTATAATGAATTCCATATCCACGACTATTTAAGTCTTTTGAATCTTGTGACTAGAGGTGTCTAGCGTCATTAATATTGCGATGATGATACAGTTCATCTCAGGTGTAGTTTTCTTTGATTAATCTATATGTGCAAATGTCCAGTACTTGCTGGTTTTCCGTTCTGTCATTTAAGTGTGTATATAAGAAATCAGAAATATGTTGAGAACTAATGTGTTGTGTAATTTAAAAGTATATTCAGCTTAAAAACTCAAGTATTAAGGTAGATGCTTAATGCCTTGCATTACAATGAGTATTGCTGACAGTGTTCGAACGAAAAAAAAAAATAGGCTTTGGCTGTTCAGTGCCATTCATTCTTCTTATACCTGCTTACCTACTGGTACCAGGATTTATTGGTTGATTGAACATCAATATGTTACTTTGATAGCAGTTAATCTTCTGTTTGGGTGTTTTGGCTGAAGCATCCAGTCTCAATCATCAGAAGAGAAGCTTTTCTGTTCAGTACATATTGCAGTTGATGCATTGGTATTTTGTAGAAAATTATGGCATTTGGGGTGTCTTTTCTCAAAGAGGTACAGAGATGCATTATAAATAAGTGTTGATGTAATCTGTGTTCTTTCTTTTAGACAAAGTGCTTTATCTGTGGAATAGGAAATGACTACTTTGATACAGTGCCCCATGGCTTTGAAACTCATACACTGCAGGAGCACAACTTGGCCAATTATTTGTAAGTACGGTGAAAATGACCAACTCCTGATTAACTCTATTATATAAATAAGAGTCATTATAGATTGGCTTTGATGTTCATTCAGACAACATCAGTGCACAAGGGAGATATTTCCTTCTTTTTTTTTCTTCTTTAATAGAGTCCATGAGAGAGAAAAATGTTTGCTATTAGCAAAGGTTTTTTTGCCTTAGTGAAGTGATAGAATTTCTGTAGAGGTAAGAGCAGGAACTTTATGAACTTCAATATGTTTTTTTCAGTTTGGTTCTGAAACACCCATTTTGTGTGAGCAAGGAGATAAAAGTTGGGAACCTGATATGTGACTAGTAAATATCCCCAGTTTCTCGGTTATATTATGGATTTATTACTTTTTTTAAAAAATCTAATTATTATTCTCTATCTGCAAGTTAGTGTTTGTAGGCAAGAAACGTCTAGTATAATTTCATGACAGAAAGCTTAGGAATTCTTCATATGAGGTAAGTATTTATTCCAAGTCAAATGAAATCTTGTGCATTTTGGTGTATTTTTCATTGAATAATAACTGCAAATTAGAAGTGTGAGGAAAGTATGTTTAATATGTCTGAGAATATCATCATAAGTATAATTTAGAAACTTGTAAAGCCAGGAACAGCATTTTTTTCACTGTACACGACATGTTGAGAAATACACCAGTATCTGTAGATTGACTAGTGCTTCCAAATACTGTATTCACAACTCTTTTTTTTTCCATTGTAGGTTTTTTCTGATGTATCTTATTAACAAAGATGAAACGGAACATACAGGACAGGTAGGTAAACAACTCTTTGAATACCAACAGTTAATAAATAAAACTGATTCTAAAATAAAAATCATTCAGATGTGCCAAAACTAAAGAGTATTCTAATGAATAGCATTCTATGTGGTAGGTAACTTAATTGTTATTCTTCTGAACATTTCTTGGGACTTTGGTTGCTTAATTTTAGATTATCAATTCTCTAATGCTTTTGTTATCTGATCTGACTTTTTGAAGTATTACTTCCAAAAAATATAAATAGAATCTGTAAACAGAAATAATGAGAAACATTTAAGCATCCTGGGAAAGCAACATTCTTTTCACCCTGTTAAATCTCTTATTATTGTCTTTGACCTTTAATATTATTAATCAGTTATATGGTCTTTTATGTCTACATTTCTAGGTAGAGTAGTATGGAAGAACCTAGGCATGTATTTGAAAAGAAATCTGGGAGAACAATTTTAAGAGGATTTTTTTTCATTACTGCTTATTATTCTTTCAAATCTTTAAAGTCCACTTTATTTTATGCATTTTTTGCATGCTTTGAAATGCAAAAATGCAGAAATTCAGTCAAATTTCTGTGATGGAAAATATTATACTTGTGCTGGTATTTGGTCTCGTGATCAGCTTTACTTAAGCTTTACAGTGCTCCTGGATGTGAAATGACCTGGTCCTCTTCTATGTGTTTTCTTTTTTGTGTTTTTGACCAGGTGACCAGATGTAAAATCTACTCTAAACTCACCCCCAAATTAACATGATTTTATAAATTGATGTAGAGAAACCAAAGAATCAAGGAAGGGAAGCAATGTATTTTTGTTTGTTTGTTTGTTTGTTTGTTTGTTTTTGAAGAGGCATGCCTGATTCTTTCTCATTTAAGCAATTTAAGTCACTTAAATGTTGTTTATTTCAGGAATCCTATGTATGGAAAATGTATCAAGAACGATGCTGGGAGTTTTTTCCTGCTGGTGATTGTTTCCGAAAACAGTATGAAGACCAGCTTAATTAAGCAAAGACAAAGATTTCCACTTGAAATATGTCCATGTATTTTCCAAGTCCTTTGGGAATGTTGAACGGATTTCTTAAATCCCCAAAACTCTGTGGTTTTGGAGCACCAGAACTCTGTTTTTAATGACCCAACTGCGCTTTTATTTTCTTGTGTATTTGCTTTGAGAATACTGGAGTAAAGAACAATTAAAAACAACAGCAACTCTGGAAAACAGATCAACCACTTGCACAGACAAAAGATATCCATATAAATAACATGCACACATAAGAAGAGACTTGAGTCAGCTTCTTTCTGAAACTGCCAGATTATGCCCTTATCTATAAAATCACACATGGGGTGACACAGTAGCAACACTCATTCAATCTATTTATTTCATCATCCTGGAAGGAACTATATGTAGTTCACAGAGCACTGTAAAAGATTGTTGTGGACACAAAGTTGTTGGGAAATAGTGCCTTACTATATGTGGGTTGAGCTATGCAGAAGATGAGTGCATGATGACATTGTATTTTTATTTTTCTTTCTGTCTTCCTTTTCTTCCAAGTTAATATTTATTTTGTGATTTTGATGGATTTGGGTGGAAGGGACTTGCTTGTGCACATCTTTTTATTAAGACTGGAGTGTCTCAGGACAAGATTAGGTTATTCTCATTGAGTTCAGTTCACATTTACCTTCCTCTTTAGCTTTTGCTTTTATTTTGGTAATGCTCTGATACAACACTGCAACTTTATGAAATCTTTGTATGAAAATGAGAAGACTGCAAAAAACAAAACAAAACACTTTAACAAGAAATGTTTCATTGCATGTTTATTATGCAAGTTTAAAACAATCAAAGAAACAATCTTCAAAAGCAAGTTGATCAACATGAAAAAAACATTCACAATAATTATCTCCATAGTAATAAAGTGTTGTGGGCTTTATTGTACATCTGAAACAAGTGTCATCAGTCAACAATGTATATGTTATGAATCTGACCATAGTTTTGGTTTCTTTTGTTTTTCTTTTTTTCGTTTCTGCCACCTGTGATTGATAGTGGAGTTGAAGAATTTCTTGTTAAATTATTTTTTAAAATCAAAGCTGAAGCAATATCCATTCAGGGATCCCATCAGTTGCATCACAAAACACCAATGATGTGTACATCACTCCATTTTGAGTCCTTTTCAATTGTAATGCCAGTCTTTACAAATAAAAAAAGAGATTCAGAATGGAAACAAGATGGTCTTGGGAGCATTTGAGGTTTTTCTTATTGAGTCTTTTTATTAATCCCTCTATTAATTGCATCCACTTCAACACAGACCTGAGCTTCTGTTTTATAGAATCATAGAATATCTTCGGTTGGAAGAGACCTCAAGGATCATCGAGTTCCAAGCCCCTTGCCACAGGTAAGGATGCCAGCTGCTGGATCAAGTATTAGATCAGGTTGTCCAGGTCTCCATCCAACCTGGCCTTAAACACCTCCAGGGCAACCTGTTTCAGCACCTCCCCACTCTCTTAGTAAAAAACTTCCCCCAACATCTAATCTAAATCTCCCTTCCTTTAGTTTCAAACCATTCTCCCTTGTTCTATCACTGTCTAGTCTTGTAAAAAGTTGATTTTCCATCATGTTTTTCATTTTATAAACTCCCTTTAGATATTGGAAAGGTACAATGACATCTCTTACAGACTTCTCTTTTCCAAGCTAAACAAGTCCAGATCCTTCAGTCTGTCTTCACAGAGGAGAGGTGTTCCAGCCCTTGGATCATATTTGTGGCCCTCCTCTGGACACATCTGTGGCCCTCCTCCATATTTTTCCTGTTGGGGGCCCCAGGCTTGGATGCAATACTCCAGCTGGGGCCTCACAAATGCAGAATAGAAGAGGAAAATCACTTTCTTCAGCCTGCTTCCATCACTCCTCTTCTGGTGGAACCCAGGATAATATTGGCCTTCCAGGCTACAAGCACACACTGCTGACTCATATTAAGCTTTTCATTAATCAGGACTCCTAAGTCTTTCTCAGTAGGCTGCTCTTAAGGGGTTCTTCTCTCAGCTTGTATATATATATGGGATTACCTCAACCGAAGTGTAAAACCTTGCACTTTGCTTTGCTGAACCTCATTAGATTCACAAGGGCCCACCTTTCAAGTTAGTCAGGTTTCCTGAATGAAAGTTTTATTCCTTCTGGTCTTCTTGCTATCCTGTTGCTCCACTTCATTTTCTTTGTCATAAAAGAAATTGACTGCATCAGTATTCCATTATAACTAAAAAAACTTACAACTATCATTTAAATAATCATTTAAAAATGATAATTCTTCAAAGCCAAGTATTCATTGCAGTGGATTATGAATAGTGCTACTCTGAAATTGTCATCCTGTAGAAGATTCTGATTTTCAATTGTCTTGAATTTTACAGTACTTGAGGCCAAAGGATGGATAGGCTGGTGATGGTGAGAGGAGTGGGTAGAGTGGCTAAAATTTGTATCCAGGTTTTAAAAGATCCCCACCCAATTTCTAGTATTCATTCTAGCTTTATTTCTTCTGATTGGCATAACTCTATAAAACAGTTTGAATACACCTTTCTTGGCTTTGCATATTTGATCTAGAAATCAGGGATTGTAATAATGTTCCTTTTTCGAGTATAAAGCATAAGAATAATTTTCTGATGAGACGTTTATTTGATTTTGCACATTTTGTTGAGAAATAGCTAATGATTCTGAGTCATGTTTCAAAATCCCCGTGTTTTGAAAGCAATTTCAATTGGAATCTGTGAGCAAATAGGAGAATTGAACTGGTGTATTTCTTTAATTTCTGTGTCTTAAGGCTTCTGGAACATTCTTCTAAATGCTGTATACTGTGAGATAAATACGTGTGAAGCAGCAGTTAAGTACTAGGTTCTTTCAGTGTGGCATCTACTGATTATCTGGTAAGACAAATGTTTCCTTGTAAATATTAAAAGTCTTTATTTATTGAATGAAGCTAATTAATAGCTTTCACAAAAGGGACTTCCAGTAACTAAGAATTT
The DNA here is from genome assembly GCF_987193195.1 of Phasianus colchicus. Classification (NCBI taxonomy): domain Eukaryota; kingdom Metazoa; phylum Chordata; class Aves; order Galliformes; family Phasianidae; genus Phasianus; species Phasianus colchicus. The sequence goes on along the minus strand of NC_143437.1, from coordinate 36,967,717 downwards.
GTCTGTTAGAATTTGCAAGATTAGTGTTGCTGAAAGTGACTGGGGATTGGCTTTAGTAGAACCTCAAAGCCTGATCATACATCTCCCTGTGGAATGACTGGATTTTTGGATTCCTGATGCATGGCATTTCTTCTTTGAGTCAGTGCACAAAAAGTTGCTGCTAGAAGCTTTTCTCCTTTTTTAATGCTTAATATGTCCAACTCAAAAAAAGAAACTTGCTTTGAAATTAAGAGTACATGACGTAGAAGAATAGTTCATTTTGAAACTACATATTTCCTGTATTTCATATGATTTCCTACCCTGATGTCCATCCCAGTCGGTCACCTGGTACATGATGCAGACTGAGGTATCTGAGCTCGTACTGTTTGTTTTAGAATTAAAAATATGTAAAAAGAACTGTAAAGAAATAGAAAGTCTTTGCTGTCTGTTGTAAATGTCCCAAGTTTGACTTCAAGATGCAATTGCTGTGGTGAAAGCTCTCTTGGACAGAGTGATGGTAGAGTTCTTGATTCTTGATGGAGCCAGGAGAGGGGACAGCAAAACTACTACCTTGGACTTCCTGAGGGTGGACTTTGAACTGTTCAGGAACTGGCAGGGAGAGTCCCTTGGGATTCAATCCTGAAGGGCAAAGGGATCCAGGAAGGCTAGTTCCTCCTCAAGAAGGAAGTCTTAAGGCACAGGAGCAGTCTGTCCTCCTGAGCTGCAAGGTGAACCAGCAGGGAAGAAGATCAGCATGAATAAACCAGGAGCTTTTCCTGAGGCTCCAGGAGAAAAAGAGAAGGTACTTCTTGTGGAAGAAGGGACAGGCAACTTGGGGAGAGTACGAAGAATTTGTTGGGCTGTGTAGGGAGAAAATTAGAAAGGCAAAAGCCTAGCTTGAATCCCAACTTGGCCTTTGGGTAGAAGAGAACAAAACCCTTTATGAATATTTTAACAATAACGGGAGAGGTAAGGATAATCTTCATCCTGTACTGGATATGGTAGGAACCCAGCCGCTGAGGATAAGGAAAAGGCTGAAGTTCTCAATGCCTTCTTTACGTCTATCTTTGAAAGTCAGACCAGTTATCCTTGGGATACTCTACCCTCTGATCTGGAGGTCTTGGAGGGGGAACAGAATAAAACCCCCACTATTCAGGTGGAAACAGACCTACTGCTCCACCTGGACTGCTGCTCCAAGTCCATGGAGCCCGACAGAATTCACCAGCTGAGAGAGCTGGTGGAGGTGATATCAAAGCCACTTTCCATCATCTATCAGCGTTCCTGGTCAACCAGAGATGTCCCAGATGATTAGAGGCTTGCCAATCTACAAGAAAGGTTGTAAGGAGGATCCAGAGAACTACAGGCCCGTCAGCCTGACCTCAGTGCCAGGTAAGGTTATGGAGCAGATCACTCTGCTGGGTAAAGAATTGACTACATGGCTTGGCCCAGAGAGTAGTGAAGAACGGAGTTAAATCCAGCTGGTGACATGTCACGAGTAGTGTTTGACAGGAATCAGTATTGGGGCCTGTCCCGTTCAATTTCTTATTTGTTGATCTGCATAAGGGCACTGAGTGCACCCTCAGTAAGTTCACAGATGACACCATGTTGGCAGGAAGTATTTATCAGCCTGGGGGTAGAAAGGCCCTACAGAACAATCTGGACAGACTAAATTGCTGGCCTGAGGCCAGCGGGATGAAGTTCAACAAGAACAAGTACTGTGTCCTGCACTTTGGACACAATGACCCCAGGCAACACTACAGACTTGGGGCAGAGTAGCCAGGACTGTGTAGAGGAAATGGACCTGGGGATGTTGGTTGAGGCTTGTCTGAACATGAGCCAGCACTGTGCTCCGATGGGCAAGAAGGCCAATGGCATCCTGGATTGTATCAGAAATAGTGTTGCCAGGAAGGAGCAGGGAAGTGATTATCCCCCTATACTCAGCCCTGGTGAGGCTGCAACTCAAGTCTGTTCAGTTTTGGGCCCCTCACTACAAGAAAGACACTGGGGCAGCGTGTTCAGAGAAGGGCAGCGAAGCTGGTGAGGAGTCTGGAGGGCAAGCCTTGTGAGGAGTGGCTGAGGGAACTGTGGTTGTTCAGTCTGAAGAAGAGGAGGCTTGGGGAGACCTTATTGCTCTCTACAACTGCCTGAAGGGAGGCTTTGTTGAGGCAGAGATCAGCCTCTTCTGCCATGTAATTAGCAATTGGACTAGAAGGAATGGCCTCAAGTTGCACCAGCAGAGATTCAGTTTGGATGTTAAGAAAAATCTTCTTCAAAAGAGCCAACCAGCACTGGAACGAACTGCCCAGAGAGGTGGTGGAATCGCTGTCCCTGAAGGCATTCAGGAAACATTTAGATGTTGTACTGAGGGACAGGGCTTAGTGGGAAATATTGATCATAGGTGAGCAGTTGGGCTGGATGATCATGGAAGTTTTTTCCAACCGTGGTGATTCCATGGTTCTATGTGAATCACAGCTAACAGTTTTTCTGAAAATTGATCTTTAAGTAAAACAGATTGAAAAGTAGAATTTTTATAAAGCACTTTCTTGGTGTAGGTACACATATTCTCATTTTTAAGGCGTTCATGAATTATTTTAAAATTATTTTGTGCTGTAAGTGAGCTTCACGATCCAAATCATGATATAAGGCCTTATGGTATCAGCCACTAAATATGTTCATATCAAAGCAATGTCTTAAAAAACAGAAAGCTTGAATAAGGAACAGGAGAAAAAACATTCAGTATATTTATATGAAAGATCAAAGTCACCATTCGATAATGTCGTGAATACAATAGGTGAAAATGGTGAAATGGTGAAAAAATCTGCCTTATTTTCACCTGCCTTATTATTCAGCTTTTTATACATCTGGAAAAAAAGAATGGTAGGAGGACAAGCCTCTTGGCCTTACGCATAGTAAGTTTTTCCTATTATTCTTTCTCCCTTCACTAAGTTGCCACTGCATAAAATCCCTCAATTCCTGCTTCATTACAGGTTGGTTGTTTTGTTGGGGGTTTTTGTACTATTTTTTTGTCAATATCCACTTAGCGTATGAGATTTCGAGAGTATGCTTGCTTTTAACCTCTGGAAAGCATTAACATTTTCATAGTGTGCTCTGTTTGAATTACAGATAAAGATGAACATTTTGACTCTTTCTCGGCTTGATGTCTTTAAAGGAAGAATATCTTGCTATTTTAACTACCATGTTCATGAACAAAAGAAATATCTGAGTTGAACAAAAGAAATATCTGAGTTGAACAAAAACACAAAGGAAACTTATCTCACTATCTTGGATTTCTAGTTTTGGTGCAGGTGAAATAGCTTGCATATCCACTTGAAAAGATATTTTTTAATTTCACTATGCAGGAATGTTGCTGAAACTTTAGATATAAGTCATCTTTTTGCACTAAAACGTGGAGAACTTTTAAGGGAGTCATTTAAATGATTTCCGGAATAGGCTACTTCTTTGTTACTGATTGACCATAGTGATGGTGTCTTCCTTTAGCTTCTCCAACTTTTCTTTCTACAGACTAGGTAGGCATTGCTCACCTGGTTTTGTGTTTCTTAAGCTGAAATGGCTTTCTGAATTGTAGCAAAACATAATTTATACCATTTCTTTGTCACTGTTCTAATCCCATGTGTGTTATGTAAATATGATCGCTGCCATTTTACAGTATCGGAACTTCTGCATTAACTCAAGAAATTCAGATTGATCTACTTCATTAGAAGGAAAATGCTTGGGTTTCTCATAGGAAATCCATTTAGAGTTGTTCTCAGGTGGCACCCATGGAACAGCTACCACATAACACTAATACACGCTCAATTAAATTGATGTTTTTATTTTGTAACTTGTACAGTTGTTTTATAAAGTGAGAAATGAGAAGAGTAAGCTATTTCAAAGTATAGTTATTTGACGGACAGAAATGTTAATTTTATTTATTTAAAAGCAAAATAATATTATGATTATGTGTTGTATGAGGGCTGTTAAAGTAATGCCTCCTATTTTATTATGTTGACCCATAACATTAGAGGCAGGTGTTGGCAGTATGGAAGTAGAGGATGAACCTTCTAACCAATATTTCATTACAATTTGTTGCTGTGTGATAGATGGCAGCAGAGGGGCAGACTGACATGGAAGTGCATATGAAGCAGTAGTGTGGAACTGATTTCCTCCATGCGAATAAAATGGCACCCATTGACCTTCATCGACACTTGCTGAACATCAGTGGAGACCAAACAGTGGATGTGAGCACAGTGAGGCAGTAGGTGGTGCCTTTCAGCCATGGTAGCTGTGACAGTGGGCCTTCTCTGCTGGTGCAGGTTTTTATGAACGCAGTATGCAGGCTCTTGTTCATTACTGGCAAAAATTAATAGATAATGGTGGTGAGTATATTGAAATACAGTGTTTTGTAGTTTTCCATAGAAATAAGTAGGAGGCTTTATACTCAGAGCAACCTATGTTGCTAGTCTGAAGCCATTCACAGTCCTTCTACAACCAGTTGCTCAGTGTCACCTTGCATTTTTCTCTGTTACAGCAAATGTCTCTGAGGTAAGATAAAAAATGCAGTAAACCAGATCAATAAATACACTGAGGCTTTTCAATCTGGCAGCAAGTTCTTGAACTCACACTGCCATTGTAAAAGTGAACGTAATAGTACTGTGATCTGGAAATCAATAATGCAGAATGAGCATATATACCAAAGAACAAGCAAAATACATACTTAGTAGTTTTTTCTAGTGTATATTCAAGATACTCTAAAATAAGTTTATTTCAAACTTTTGATTTCTAACATCTGATGATAGCTTTGTAATTGCACATGGTAACTAGTCTACTGAGTAACCAGGAGCAGAATGAAACAAAGGCATATGTTTTCGAATAGCATTTACAATTTTTTACTCCAAAACTGGAGAAGAGTTCATATGTTAACAGATTTCCTTTAAAAATAAAATCATTCCTTCTGTCTTCAGAAAATGGAAGAGAAATGTGGGATTAGAGTTCTATGTCTAGCAAAGTTCAGACATGACCTTTTAAAACTACCATGATTAATCCTCTCTATTCTAACTTACTTTCAGTTGAAGAATAAAATTTTGAAATCTTTTTGTTTTCCTACTCATGACATGATCAGCTTTTGAAATATGTTAGAACAATGCTATGAATTTCTTGAAAATTGGTATTGAACAGAAGCCCAGTCATTCACAGTCCATTCTTTCTCACAATTCCCATGCAAATGTCTTGTGATATCTGCAGCTTCATCTTCCATAGCATATGGTAGCAGAAGAAAGAATTCAGCAAAGTATAAGACTTTCCTTATTTTACTATGTGATTGTTATGTCAAGAAAGCCTGAATGTTTTGTAAAGAAAAGACAGCAGTGTGGGGGGGGAAAAAAAAAAAAAAAATTGGAATTGGCTATGAAAAGCTGCTGAGAACTGACTTCATCATGTTACAGTCGAGTATGCACTGTAATGAGAAGTGGATAATTTGATTCTGAGTCATAAAGTAGATAATGAAGTTAGGGGAATATCTAGGAATATCATAATCCTTAGGGAGCTCCTAGTAAAAGAACATACTATATCTTATGAACACTTAACAAGTGTTTTGCTTCCTGCAGTTCAGGGGGGAGAGGTAAAATGGTTTGAAACTATTTTAAATTTTTCAGAAACTGTAAGTGAATAAAACATGATGCGCATGATATGAGTGAACTGAGAGAAGCAAAGACTTATGATTTGCTGTTATATTTTTTTGGAGATTAATGAATTGCAGAAAGTATACCATCTTCATCTTTAAGCCATAGCATGCCCATAGTGCAGATCAAAATTAAGGAAGCAGAATGGATGAAATCTGGATTAAACAGTGGCATCCAGTGAGGTTGCTGCTTGGACCTGTGCCCAATCTAGGCTAAGAGCATTCAGTTCTGAAAGACTCCCTCCTTTATCTACCTCAGTGCAAAGGAAAGGACTGCAAGTCACCATCTGTGTTTTCTCAGTCACACTATTGGTTCTATCCTCTGGCAGTAGACAGCATCCTGATATGAATACTGATACTCAGGCACTTGCAGATACTTTCTCATACAAAGTAGTTAAATTAATTAGGCAGTTGCTCAGCCCAACTGGGAAGGGAAATCCTTATATCTTTTGGTCCACTGTTATGGAAGGAAAAAAGCATATCCACTGAGTATGAAATAAAACAGTGATCTGACCAGATTTTAGTATAATATTTAAATCCAAATCTTGTTTGTTATAGTTCCTAGTTCTTAAAAAGATGATTCTTCTTGATCCTCATCAGTGTACATTGGAAAACTGTTTAAATAGATGTGGCATAACAGAATAAGCGTGGAACAGGAAATACAGACACTACATTTCTTTATGTTTGGAAAAGTGTCAAATTAATAATAATTTAAAGATGATAAAGATAGACCCATAATCTCACAATTTACCTGTCCCTGGTTCAGGCTTCAAGATAATCTCTCTCTCTCTTCATTATTCTTGCCCTTAGTGAGGCAAGTTTTGTTTTCTGTTTGATCAGAATTCTGCTGAAGATCAAAAATTTAATAGAAAGCATTTTCATACGAAACATCACATTTTGCATATTGAAAACACTATTTAATTTCAAATTGGCTTTTATTTCCTCTTCGGCAAAACTTTTGTGAGAAGATCCAAAAATATTTTGATAAGTAGCACTATTGATGCGTTACTTTTTGTTTATTCCTTACAGTGAAATCTGCTCAAAAAAAAAAAAAAAAAAAAAAGAAAAAAGAAAAGACTGCTGCGTTGGCATCCTTATTTGTCACGTCATACCAGATCAAAATTTATTTTCCATTAAAGATGCATTGATTTTTCTTCTAATATGAAATTAATGGGTAATAGGTATAGAGAAGACATTAGTACATCAATTTTCTCCGACTATTCTGCAATTTCAAGACATTAGTATTTTTAAGAGGCTGATAGAACAGTGTTTCATACTGGTACTAGTTCAGAGAAGGTTTTGTTGCAGTGAGCAGTCAAAATTTACAAGAGTTTACAGGTTCTCAGTTGGCAATCTAAGCAGCCACATGATCACAAAAATAAGTAGGTGAACTCAGTAAAACCTATTCTGTCTGATAATCATAATCAATGAAGGAAAGATGATCAGTAATTACAATCAAAATTTTTTGGGGGGAAGAAAGGAATGACTTTAGAAAATGCATATTTAATGACATGGGTAATTAGATGTCTCCTGCAGAAGTGCCAAAAAGCAATCAAAACTGAAAGCTCATTTACAAAGTATATTCTGAAATATAATTGTTGCCTGAAGGAAAAAAATATTTAAGAAGCCTGTTTTCTGGAATAGTTCTTCTGTAAGAACAGGGAACAACCTCCAGTGACACTTGCAACCACAGTGACAATGAAGAAATGATTATTTTTCAACAATTTTAGAAATGACTAAATTTGGTAAAGCACAGATATATCATTGAGCACAGTTTGTGTTGCAGTTATCTAGTATGCCTACAAACTCTGAAGCAATTTAGGAACTGCGTGCTGAGAAACTTCTACCTTCTGTTGTGTGCTCGATTGTATGCAATGCAGCAAAGATGGTCTGGGGTTATGGGAAATTGAAGACATAATATTAGGAGATCATATTTATAGATGCAGAGAGACCAAAATTATTACCAGGATGAATTCAATGAGAACTCTGGAGTCTTTGTAACTAAATGACTCTCAAAAGTCATTGAAACTGTCCACCCTACTTTTTCAAATTCTGGAAGAAAGCTGTAGGAGCAGAAGGCTCTGACACTCTGACAGATCTTTGGACATCTAGCTTTTAAGATAGTGAGAAATAAGTGGACATGTTCCTATTTTCTAAGAGGACAATAAAGTGTTTTTCCATCCTGTGAGTACTTCCTACCAAAAGATTCCTTCTTTATGCTATAATGCTAGATAGAACAGTATAAAAAGAGCCTGATGTCTCTGATTAATAATTGGAAATAAAATATAAACTATGTGAGTACATAGTATTTGAAACTGGATATTTGCTAATAACCTTATAGCTTTTAATAATATGATTTTTGTGCTAGAAGATTGAAACAAGAGGGTGATTTGTTTGTTTGCATGTTTTTAAGGAAATCATCATAAAACTGCTAGATATTTCATATCTTCATTAAAAGAAACAAAATTTAACATGTTACATTCCTACATGCATTTCCAGCACATCCATGTGAAGTGCATGTTTCTTATAGAAGTTTTACTGGACCTGATGCTCACCAGTGCAGAAGAGGTCATTAAGGAGGTTAAGATCAGAGTCAGCTTGGACTACAGTGACCATCCCCTGGTAGAGTTCGTTATCTCAAGAAACATGGGCCTGCCAGTGTGTGGAGTCAGGATCATGAACATTAGGAGAGATAAATTCCAGCTGTTTAAGGAATTATTGGATGTGCTGTCCTGGGAAGATCTCCTAAGAGGCACGGGAATGGAATAGAGATGGCAGTATTTAAGAACACCTTTCTGTGTGTACAAGAACTCTCTATGCCCCAGCAGAGAGCCTGAGCACCTGCCTGGTGCTGAGGGGCCATGAGTACAGGCCCCTGTGGAGGTCTGCTTGGGTTTGATGCTTTGGTATTAATGACAAACATTCTCATGTGCTTTCAGTTTTCAGATACTAGTTGTTGGCATTTTTGTACAATACCTGTAAAGCAACCCATTCTGTTCTCCCTTGACTAATTTTAGAGCTGGCTGCTTGTCAGGTTTTTTGAGCTTTTTTGTTCCATGAGATTAAAATGGCTTTACACAGTGAAGTACTCAGCTGTGTCATATTATAGCACAAGCACATAGAACTACCTGATGTAGTAATTTTAGAGTAATGTGTTTATGAGTCCCACATGGATCATTCAAAACTGGCAGCACTGGTATTTCAGACCAGAAAATGAACGCCACGTAAAGCTTGATGGAAGTCAGTATCAATTTAAACATGTAGGAGACCACTGAACTGTAAAGCTGTGTAGTTTAAGTTGCTATGCAATACTTCCTCTCTGTTGTTTTTGTGTTTTGTTTTTTTTTTTTTAAGTCAGATTAGAAACCCTTTCCTATTGTTTACAAGCTCTGTGAAGTCATTTTACTTTTTTTTTTTTTTTTCCAGTTTGCTGATTTCCAATGCATGAAAACTGATGTTAGAATTTTGCTAAATAATATATTAATTACAGAAATTGGGAAAAAGTTCCTACTCAGAACTTCATATGTTTCTTGACAAAAAAGTCAAGGTGAATTTCCTTGACTTTACATCACATAATTCCTTTTCTCATCAATTTTTATTGTTTCAAATGGTATATTTTTTTCCTTTATTCATTTCTCGTTAGTATTAAAGCTTTTCATGCTGAAGCTTCTATCAATTTCAAAGTTATTCACTGTCTTCTTGAAAGATTGAATTCCAATATATCAGCTGAAAATTTCTTTTTTCTCACTTTTATTTTATATTTTTTGTATGTCTCTTAAACTTTTATTTATTTGGGGATATAATTGGAATAAGTGATATTAAAAAGTACTGTATTCTCTACACCATACTTTTCTACCTTTTTTTTTTTTTTTTTAATCTGTGGAGTCTCTTTGGATACTAAACAAACATTTCAGAATAACATACGCTGCACTGTAATTAATGTAATGCATATCAGATATGACAGAAGAGAAAGTAATTTAAAATAAATTACAAATCCAACACCATTCCTAATTCTTTATTACTTCTATCAACCACTTAAGTTTGAATGCTGTTACATACTTAAAGCTATAATAAAGATACGTCTCCAATAGAGTGGTGCATAATGTTCCTGCTCTGCTAATGTCAACTATGTGTAAGGTTATTTATACAACACTTATACTTAAATCTTCAAATATAACCCAAATAATAAACATATTTACTTCTGTGGGATTCCTTTCATACATTAGGGGAAGCAAGAGAGAAGAATAAACAGGAGCCTAGAAATCTGTTTATTTTCTTTACTATTTTTTTTTGTGGTTTATTTCTCTCACTAATATTGATAGTTATGTAGTATAAGATCAATAAATGCTTATTTAATATTCATTTAATACTGTTAGAAATATTCCAGAGGTGTTGGTGTGAAATGGATCTGAATTCTTTCATGCATGAAACTGAGATCCAAGTTCTTGATATGAAATACTTCTGAAATCACAAAAGAAATCATAAATCATGATAAAATTTAGATTTGGGGCCTATATTCTATATAGGATAGACTATTATATTTTATACTGTTGTTTGTAAGAACTTGCAATTGAAGAAAACATCTTACTCAGAAACCTTACTTTTCAGTTCTGAAGGTAGCAAAATACAGAATCAGACTTTGTCTTATTTATTCCAATGCTGAGTCAGCACAGTTATAGAAATTAAATTCTTATAATGTTACATCATCATGAACAGTAAAAAAAGTATTTTTTTCTGTGCTTATCTAAAGCATCTTTTCATATCCTGTTTTTCATGCCCACTTATGCTCTGAGTCATCTCTCAATTTTCTTTTGATCAGCAGAGCTCACTGAGATCTTCACATCTTTCTGTTAGATTATTTATTCAGACATCATTAACTGTGGATTTTGAAAAACTTTTTTTTTCAAATGTGGGCAGCAGAAGCATATGCACGGTAGAAGCATTTTTAGTGTATCTCTATTTAGTCTCATATAGAGAGAATCAGATGGATGTTTGTATGGCTTATTTTTGCTGCTAGATTTTAATAACTTTTTATTGAAGAGACATGCTGAAAATATGAATGTACCTTCTTGAAAAACTAATGTCTGCGTGTTTGCCAAAGACACTCTTTTCCAGGATAAAGTGAGACTGTGTTAATTAGTCTGTAAACATAAAAGTATGTGATGACCAAGTTGTCAAAAATCTAAAACATAGTATGACTCTCCTTTCATCATTACTACAAATGTAAGAGTTTTTCAGCTGTATGGCCTCTGATTATGATTTTAAAAATAATTTCCATTGCTGGCTACAAAATGAAATGCCATTTCCTTAGAGATATTTTCATTCTAGATCTTCAAAAAGAAGAGTATGTTCTAGGTAAGTTCATGAAAACTGTGAACTTATGCTTCCTCTTTGTTCAAGGCCATGCCTCTAAAAAAATTCAGCACTTGTTTCCAGGAGTGCTTTTCAAACAAACAAAAAAAAAAAACTTGCTGCTCTTTACTGTCTGTGTACCTCATTTGGAGGACATTTTGGTAATGACAGAGATGTTTCCCTTAGAACATCATTAAAATGGGAGGGGTATTTAGAATTGAGATTCCTGAGAAATGTCTTTTCAAAAGTAATATAATGAATAGGGGCATTAGTCATCTCTTTTGATTGATGACACTTTCTTTTCAAAGGAGTTGATCTTTCCACTGACATATGTTATTGTACTTTTCTGAATTCTTCTCAGAATGTTTAGAAATCCATGAGGAAAAGACATTTTAGATGACGTTTGAAAGGCAGGTTATTATTACTTATTTAATTTGTTCAGTTTTCATTCCCATTATTCATATTTCCATCCAAATTAATTTCCGTGTATTTAGCTGCACTGATATATTGACTGTTATTTCAGGCTACCAGATGAATTCTCCCTTGAAGCCTGGTAGCTGCAGTGGCATGTTCAGGAAAAACTGTAGTGTCTGTGGTATAAAGCACATGGCCAAATGCCAGGCCTACCTGCCTTCCCCGGACTCTCTCACCACTAGACCATGCAAATTGTAATTTGCGTGTGTAAGTCATAACAGTACCACCTGCCAAATTTCCCTTCTGGAGGTGTAGAGGGTAATATCTGCATGTTTGAAAGTTGAATATGTACCAGAAAGTATTCTAATATTCTTATTGCTAGGAAAACTTTTGCTTTTAAAGGACTCAGATAATTTAAAAAGATCTGTTAAAAATAATATGTGAAAAGTACCACCAGTATGAACAGTTGTATTTTGCATCAACACAATTAACAACTGAACTCACGTGGTGGTAACATTAATATGAATTCTGTTTTCCCCTTGCACTTAGAAATAACGAGTGTCAACGTTCATTCATTAGAATGTAGTACAGTAATCATTCAGCTTTTACAACAGAGCTGGAAATAATGGGTTTTCTTTATGTTTTAATGTTGTTGGTGTTTACAATTTATTGAAAGTGTCTGCTTTCTAAAAATCATTATTATTTTCTTCCACATACTTCAAGATTTTTAAATGTTTTAAAAATTCCTTCTTGAAAATATGTCTTGGATTTATTTACTGTAGTTTGGGTTTTTCTGTCTTTTCTGTTCAGTTCTTTTGCCATATTGTATTATTCAATTAGGTGATAAGGTAAGATATGTATTTTATTTTCAAACTGTAACTAGAAGGAAATTGTTGTTTCTCACAGAGTAGCTTTTGATTTATGTGACAAAGAGACTATTTTGGATTTGCAGTATTTAAGAGGAGACAAGAAACTGTACATCTGTATAACTTGCTGTAACAACCTAGGATTAATATAAGAGAATCTTTAATGAATGGAAAAGATTGTGTCAGCCAACTAGTGGTCCATTCATCTGGCTCCTTTTGTGTCATGCAACAATCCTTATGACACCTAAATTTTTCTACTCTGTTCTAAGACTACTGTGCTAAACATTTTATATTACTCTGTTCTGTGAACTTTGACTATCAACTTTAAATGTGTCAAGTATTTTATTTGTTGTTTTTCACATTGTTAAAATTTTTCACATTTGTTAGAAATGTGGTATCTACTTTCTGACCTCTTGACATAAGCACTTCACTGTAATTCTAAAGCAAGAACATGATAACCCAAATGGAGTTTCCACTAGACTCAGAAATTATTTTAAAAATCTTCATTATATTTATGTTAACCTGATTCTAAGAGTCATCCAGTGCTTGAAACAAAGCAATTTTGTGTGTCAAAATAATTCTGTAACGTACTCGTTCTTAAAATTAAAACCTTGCGTAATAATTAAAGAGCTGAGGCCTAACATCATTTAATGACTCTGACAGACCTGCTTGATTAAAGATTCCCAGAGAAGATTAATGACTGCAGTAAGTATTTGACCTTATGGGATCTCATAAAATTATTCTCTGAAAAGTTTAATCCAGGCTTAATAAACAGTAATTGTTGCCTTGCTACCATATGGTTGGTACCAGGTAGGCGAGGGTGGAATCCGTTTGAAATACTGTTCACAGACTTGAGTAAATTGAATAAAAACATTAATTGGATGTATCATGAAACATGAGGGTGATTGCTGCTAGGGGATTTATACTTACTTTCAATGGCAAAAGAATTGAGAAATGTTAAGAATTTTTATTTCCTTAAAGATTTTTGTCCAAGAACAGCAAAGTATTTGAAATATTGATACATATTATTTCAATTTCAAAGCTGTTAGTAAGGGAAAATAAGGGCCAACATTTAAAAAAAGTTATTTTTGTATGTAAAAATACACATAAGCATGCAATCTCTTTTCAGTGAAATGTGACATAAGATTTTAAGTGCTTGTTCTCCTGGCCATCCACTGAATTCAGTGGGAGCTGATCAAAACCTACTTCAATGCCAAGATAAAAACTAGAACATACTAATGGAAAAATAATACAAGTACTTCAGACTCTTCTGGAATTGTATTACAGTACTGCACACTGAAACTAGGACTCCAAGCCCTGCAACTTAATGAATTTTTCCAAACATTATTCATGTTGAAAGCAATTCAGATTGCTTAACTTTTAGTCATTAACTGAGGTGATAGGAGCCAAGCAGTCTTGATAGGCTTTGCCTGTGGAGCTTCCTTTTAGATTATCTGATCTGTCCTCTGAAGAAAGACAGTATTTTATGACTGCGGTTTTATGGTCTCTTCAGTCCATGTGCTTGTCCACAAATTGCTTGTATTTTCCTCATAGAGTTTTAACTCAGTGGTAAATAATAGTTCAAAACAGGAAAAAAATATGGGAAATGCAGTACTTTTCTGTGTTATACTTTGCTGTATATATGCAGTTGTGAAAAGTTTTAAGTCCGTAACACAATCCTATAATAGGTGAGATTATTCTCTTCTATGTGTTTTTGTCATAATAATCTGTCTCAGAAAGTTCTTCTGGTTTGCAATCTCTGTGGTATATATACTTAATCAGAATCTCTAAAGGATGAATGCTTGTCAATTCATAGTTATCAATTTCTGTTATTTATATTAATTAAGCAGAATTTTATTTTACTCATCTTGTTATTGCTTTTTTCCCTCTGTGAAAGTGTCAAGTTTCTCCTGTAACAGAACAGGTTAACAAATAATTTAAAATGAGTTTTATATTGTGCCCTTTGGAAACATGAGCATTCAGCAAGTTTATAAAGACAAATGTACCAGTAGAGTTCTATTTTTGTCAGAGAATATAGCATGGGTTGATTCTAACTGAAGAGAAATTAGTCCTCTCTTCTTAATTCAGTAAGACCTAAGTTAGCATGTGTTTGTAAAAGCTTTGGAAGTCTTTGGGTTTTGCACCTGGCTTTAAGATATGCACTCTTCCGTACCTAAAACCGGAATCAGCCTGCCCTCTGACTTTAGGGAGCCTATGCCATTTCTGTCAGTATTATCTTGCATCATTGCTGAGAAATTGGAAAACTGCATGTTGGAAGGGACCTTTAAGATCATCTGATTTTTCTTCCTCCCCCCCTCCCCCTCCCCCCAGCAGAACTGTATTTTTAAAACACGTAAAAATCAAATAATACAAAATCAAATCTTGATATCCATTTAGTTTCCACAGCATACCTTAGTGACCAGAAGAATAAAGAGTCTGGGAAGAGCAGGTGCTGGGAAAATTTTGTTTTCGCAAAGTGTTGAACTGTAAAAAGTCAAGGGAAGTAGTCTTAAATTTGATCATATACTTAAAATGACCTTTAGATCTCTTCATTGACGTTAGTCTAAACATGTTCAGAGCATGGATTTACTCAATTAGCTTTTTTTTTTCTTCTTTTTCATTGTTACTGATTATAGCATTCAGCTTTTAGTATTTTTTGCAATAACATTTTATACACAAGAAAAAAGAATTTCAATGTGTACTTACATAAAGACATAGAGTCAGGAAGGATTGAGACCTTTTGAAGGGAAATAAATCTAAAGTTGTCCAGAATACTGTTTTTTTCCTGCAGAAAATGCAAACACAATTACTATTTTTATTCTAAAAGGTACTAATATATAATATTATTTTAAAAGAGTAATTTCAATTTACATGCTTATGATTTTATTTTTTAATTGATTAAAAAAAAAAAAAGATAATTTTTTAGAAGCAAGGAAATGCTCTCTAAGTCTACAGAAATGTATGTGGAAAGATAAACAGATATAGAAATTATAGCAAATTTCACCACACGGTGAATAGTGGCTTTTTGCAAACAAGAATCTGACTTCTTGTGCCTTTCATACTAAAGGAAGTTCTGTGAGTGTCTCGTTCTCCGTTCTTGGTAATTACTGCAAAGGAAATGTATTACCATGACACGTTTTTACAGTCCTATTGAAGCTCATTTTGGAAATGGAAAATGGGCATTTTATTTTTTGTTTAACAGTTCTCATTCAACAATTAAATGTATAGATATCTGCAATTTAACTGATGCGTATTTTCTCAGTGTGGAGAGTAACTCTTCAACTTTAGAAGCATTCATTTTGTGCTACAGGTAAACTTCATTTGTTTCGAAGCACAAGGTGGTTTTATGTCACTAAAATTGTTAGTAATGTTGATGAAATGGTTGTATGTGTCTGTAACAACAGTTTATTACCATTACATTCTTTTAAATGAAGTAGTTGTCTAATAAGTTTGAGTTTATCTGCTGGATTTGTGCAGTATGTAATTCTAGTCTTGATACGATTCTTGATGTTAGTCTATTTACAGCTTTGTTTCATATAAAGGAAATATAACTAGTAGTTATATAAATATTAGTGATCAAAGAAATAAGTGCATTATGGTCATGTCAGTTATTTTTCATTTAAAAGTGTTTGGTAATTTTGCAGTATTTTACTGCGTGAATAAAACATTATCTTCCTTGCTTCTAAGTCTCAAAGGACAACCCAGAGTTAAAATGTGCACTCAGTAACATGCCCATGCTCAGTAACACTACAAGTTGGACACACTCTCTTTTAAACGTAGTAGACAGCACTAGCTCTAATCATTCAGGTCTGTGCTGGCTGCTGGGGAGACTGGCTTCTGGAAGGTCCATGGCAAGGGCATAGACACTTGCTCCAGACTATTTCAGCACACGGAGAGCTGGTGCAATGCTTAAAGCTTGACAGTGTAGCAGAGTCACCTGGGCTGCAAATGTATAAAGAGAGAAAGGCATGTAGTTTGTGACCACAGCATGCAGAAACTATGTGGGCAGATTGAATGATCTATGGGGGATACCCCTTCTCTGCATCTATCTCCACTGAAGTCATCCTCCAGCTCTCTCCTCTGCTGTTGACGCTTCTTCAGTGCTTCATTTATCACATTATGTTCAGGTTACTTTGGTCAGCTGTCCTCATCCTCACTGATAACATGTTGATCTCTTTCCAGTACTACCTCAGCTACCTCTGCAGTGTCCTGCAGTTCACTCTGTTGTGTAGTGAACTTCAGTGTAGCTTTACTGAGGACAATTAGTCTTCTAGATCCTCCTCCTTGTTACCTTTGAATCTTTTCTCTCCTTTATCCATATTAGCTGTGGCTACTAAACACAAGTTCTTACTTTCCATTTTGTTCCTCCCTAATCCTAACCGCCCTCCCCCTCTATTTACGTTTCTTTATGTTGATTTTGCTTCCGCTTCCAGCAGAGAATTTATTGTACGTTATTTGCAAGACCCCTCAGTTGCTTGTGTAAAATTACTTTTCCGTAGCTGCCTTAGCTGTGCTACTTTCTTTGAATCAGGTTGACATTTATGAATTATATATTATCTTTCTTTTTTCTCACATCTGTCTGCTTGTCTCTTTGCCCTTGCTTTATTGTGTGCATCAATCAATGTAAGGGTAATTATTTTCTGAATGTTCAAAATGAGCAAAAAATTCGCCATCCTTTTTTTTTTTTCTTCCCAATTTCTGATTATGTCCCTGAAATGAGGATGCTGATTAGTAACACAGTGCTAGACATTAGCACCTGTGGCTACTGGTTTACATATAACATTTTAAAATAGGGGACATGCTTATTATCTCTATGTTGAACAAGATCTCATCTGATTTGACAGTAATAAGGATTTGGACAAGTTACTCGAGAGAGTTAGAGGTTTTCTCTCCTATGTTTTATTTGACAGAAATTCCTTTGTACTGTGCTTGTTTTAATGTGTGAAGTCAGTCACATGTGGAACCTCAGATCATTAATTCAGTCATTTCCTTATTCTCACCTCATGTGATCATGGTTATCAAGCAGCTCCCTGTTTCTGGCCTATGATATCGCATCCTCAGAATACTCGAGTCTCTCCTGTTGTTCCTTTCTTCTCCATTTCTGCCTTGTAATTTTTTTTCATGTTATCTTTAATGCTCGGAAGCTTTGTTCCTGTCAACAGTGGTGTAATTATAGCTCAACATTTTTTGATATGTATTAGTAAAACACAGTATTTAGACATGTAGAAGCAAAGAAAATCAACCATATTATGTAGTAACCTGTGTATAATGTGTTCAGGAATGGTAATGACTAATGTTGGCTAAAACAGTGCGATCCAGGACTAATGTTAGATTTGCAGAGAAAAGACATATACTACTACAATAATCACTAATTTTAAATGGGAGGGGGTGAAAAGCACTGTTACTCGATTAGAGTCAACATTTGAATTACTGCTTGAGCTAACAGAGCTATGAAGACAAGCTGTATTGTTGACTAATGACCTGCAAAAGATGCTTTTCAGTATGCTCAGGACATTCTGAGACAATCAGTGCAATGTTGCTGTTCTCCAGATGTACTTACTCATCTGCAAAACTTTTAGCACTGATTGTAAATTTGTAAACAAATTATTCAACAACCCCAGTGTATCACCAGAATGACAGACAAACAGATATGATGCTCTATCTGAAATGTCTAATTTAAGATTTGATAATTATTCTACACACACTACCAATTAGCCTTGAAGAGTAGAGGAATGTCTACTGGAAAAATGTTTCTTCTTAAAACCAGCTGGCCTTGGGAATCTTATATGTATTGATGATAAAATCAGAGAAGCTGTTCTAATACCCCCCTTTTTAAATATGCTTCAATTCCTGTCAAGGTAATTTTAAAGAGCTTAGGTGATTTGTCTCAAGTCTCTGATCTCACTGTGAATTTGCCTCAAACTTGCCTTATTGAGGAAAAAAATTTGCAGAGAAATGAATGGAAGCTTATGTTTCTGGAAAAGATTGTGTTTCTCTGTTTTACTTCTAAATATTCCTCAATCTCTGACTCTGAGGAGATTTAAAGAAATGTGGTTTAAATCTTGCTTGTTGTCTTTCATTTTGTCTGGATAACAGCTGCTCATATGTGATCTAATGGCTTAAAAAATATTTTTCTCTATTTGGAATGTATTTCAGATTTTCCCCAGATAGTAAGGTATTAGTTTGAGCAGTCAGTTAAGGCTGACTAGCCTGTGGTTAAGTTTAATTCTAAGAAAGAGAATGTGGTGGGTTCAGTTTCCTATGCTTTTAATGTATTATTATATCATGCTAACACTCATCTGGAAGCAGATTTTATTGTCATTTGCTCCCTTTCTGGCTATTGGTCAATGTGTTCTTGGCAGCATGTGCCAGTGGAATCCTCCTAAGCTGTGAAAGAGACTTAAAGATTATGTCTCTGTCCTATGAAAGTGGGATGTTGTGCAGAAGGCAAACAGTATTTTTGACTGAAAGTTGCTAGCAAACTCATTTTGTATTGCTTACCAATAGGTAGCGCAACTCCAAATTTTAGCTATTAAGTCCAGTACCTTCTCAGGAGTTTGCTGTCAGGAAGATGTCTCTCTCATCACCTAACACTTCACCCTATGGCATTTGCTTATTTGCACAGGAGTGGTATCAACGGAATGTTGCAATTTGATGGGTAAATACCAAATATATGTAATTTTTCTGCCTCCTGAAGTCTTGAATTTGGAGATGCCAAATTTCTTTGTCAATGTAGCTCTCAGAGAACTCTCTTGATCTGTCAAGTGAGAAAAGCAAATGAGAAAATGTTCTCATCAGTATTAATATAAGCCCAGATTTGTTTTTAACTTTAAATGTGTAAATAAATAACTGAAGGTAATGAAGTTACAAATATAGATCCCTATCTGAAATAAAAAAGCTGAAAATCATATTTTTTCATCATGTTATGTTGGATGAGATTTTATTTTAGTGTTGCTCACACAAAGAAATCAGTGCAATAATGAAAATGAAAAATGTTACCATGCTTTTCCTTAAGATTTAAAGTAGGTATACAATAGTAACTATTACTTGATTCTGTTTCCATTGTGAGTACATCTTGCTTTATTTCTGAGTACTTTTTGCCAATGAGATGTGTAAAGCCTCTGACTGAAACTTTGTAGCTTTTTATAATTCATTACAGAGTTAATAACAAAGTTAATAACAAAGTCTGTTTTCAGTGAAACTAAGGCAAGTTGAACATATTAGGGGAAGAAGAAATACATTGTTATTACTCCAAGAAGCTTGCTGGCTGCTAAATTTAGTTTTGTCTATCCCGGAGATCATGAATGACCTTTTAATTTTTAGATTTTTGATGGTCTGCACCATGTTTATCTCAGCTAGGCCTACATACTTCTCAAATTGATATCATTCCATCCCATGCTATAGTCTCAGGAGAACATTACACTTTGCTTCTTCTTGATAAGGATGTTAATACTGGTACAGTCAGGCTGCTCCTGACCTATTTGACAGATAATCCGCCTTCTAGAAAAGTTGCTAGGTTGTCACTGAAAAGGTGGATAGGAGAGCTAAAGGCCATCCTACTTGTTACACCATCTATGCTACTAATGTGCGCTGGAGGTTATTGAATTGTTAGAGCATGTGCAGAGGGGGACCACAAGAATGATCCAAGGGATGGAACACCTCCCCTCTGAGTACAGGCTGAGGGAGCTGGGGTGTTCAGCTTGGAGAAGAGAAAGTTCTGGGGGGATCTGATAGTGACCTTTCAGTACCTAAACGGGGGCTGTAAGAAAGTGTTTGTTTGTTTGTTTGTTTTACAGTAAGGATGGTGAGGAACTAGAACAGGTTGCCCAGATATTTGTCAGATGTCCCGTCCATGCAGACATTCAAGATCAGGCTGGATAAGATTCTGAGTAACATGATCTAGCTGTAGGTATCCCTGTTCATTGCAGGGGGGTTGAAATAGATGACCTCTAAGGATCCCTTCCAACTCAAGATATTCTATGAATATTAAGAATTTTAAGATTTTTACCCTACAGATACTAGTCATTGTTGAGGACACATTAACACAGAAGCAATTGACTCAGGAAATTAATTTTGTCTAGGACGAGATTTTCACAGTGGTGTAGATGGTCACATAGAAATTAGAATAGTTCAGCTGGAAGGGACATGCAAAGAAAATCAATCCAACTTCAGAGCTAACAAGAAATTAAAGCATATTAAGTGTGTTATCCAAGTGCCTATTGAACACTGATGGGCATGCAGCATCAACCACCTTGCTCAGAAGCCTTTTCCAGCATCTTACCACCTTGACAGTAAAATTCCTCTTCAGGAAACTGTGGAGAGCAATGAGTTCACCTCATACTGAACTTCTGTCCATGCCTAATATCTGAGTGCTCTCAGCCTCTCCCCATAGGATGTGTCTTCCATGCTTTTACCAGCTTTGTTACCCTCCTTTGAATGCAGTCAAATATCTTAATATTCATTTTATATTGTGGAGATCTGAACTGTGAATGTTCAAGGTTAGTCCACACCCATGTTAAATACAGTGTGAGAATCACTCTTTTGACCAGCTGGCTATGCTGTGTTTAGTGCACTCCAAAATGCAGTTTGTCATCGTGGATGCAAGGGCATGCTGCTGCCTCATATTATGTCTTCTGTTGACCACAACCCCCAGATTTAACACCAATCCTTGTCTTTATACTACTGACATTGCTGTAATACATTGATCAACATTATTAATTATGGACTGTATTTTATCTTTAGGTGAGCCCATGGCATTCTGAATTCATCTGTGTTTATATGTTGTTTAGATTCAAATTTATATTTCACATTTATAACTCTTATTAATCTCAGTCGGAGAAAAAATTGTGTTCCTGCTTCTGGTGTAACAAGATCCTTAACCTGTTACTTGAAGAGTACTCCTGAATTTAACACTTAATTTCCTCAACAGCAAAATAGTATTTATCTTTAATGTGAAAAATACTCTCACATTAGGGACCTTGGCAATAGAAACCCAAATTACTTCAGTTTGAAAGTTAGAGAGCTAAAGGCAGGATTAGAGTTAATGATTGTAGTCTGGAACATAAGGAAACTTAGTCATTAATGTCTTGGAAGTGTTTCCATGAAAGCATGGTAGTTATGCAACAGATAAACCTACATTCAGAGGAAGTGCTCTGTAAAGCAATTTAACTTCTATATTTTCACATGACCTAATAGTTGTATTGCACTAACAGCTTTAGGATAGCACTTTCTGTTTTCTGGGTACTTTGCTGCAATTTTTATCTTACTATGAAATGTTTGTTTAATCTTCTTGTAAAGAGCATTGATACAATAAATGGATAACTCTAATCTGTGAACTTTATTTATCAACACAAATAAGGTAATAAAAACTTGTTAATGATCCTTAAGTCCTTCTATGAATTTTTAGGAAATAAGATTTCTATTTAGTCTTCCTAGAAAAGAAGAAAGGGTTGTTGTTCTTTAATTAGATTTGTATTATTTACATGTGTTCTAAGAGCTATATGTGTTTTCAGAGATGCTGCTGCAATACCTGTCCCAAAGGCTGACACATTAAAAGTTGTTAAACTGTGATTCATATTCTGTTGATAGCATAGAAGCTATTTTTGAAAGGACATGTGAATGCTGCCCATATAGCTGAACATCTGCTACAGCCCACAGACCATCACTGTTGGTAAACTCAGATATTATTCTGGTAAGTAAATTCAAACCCCAATCCTTACAGATTAGAATCATTGCTTTTTTAAGGCTGCAGTTTTTCCACTGATGATAATAGACATTGACACAGTCAGTGAGGAAAGAAATATGTGCACATGCAGACTACTGTAGACAGACATTCTGTTATGCTTCTTGTGTTGGGAAAGGCTAGCTCTGGACCTGCAGTCGCATAGCTACTTATGGTGCTGGTTGAGGGACATCACCCTGACTCATCATAGGGTGTTCAGAATTTCTTACAGTTTTTCTTTTCAATATAGATCTCAATTACCATGCTCCCTCATCTTACTCCAGTATGTTTTCAATATTTTATTTTTGAAGTATTTTGTTTTTCTTTGTCCATTAATATCTTAGACTGCATGAAATAATTATCTAAAATTTGGATGATTTCCATCTGGAACCCCAGTAGTTCCTGCATTTCATTTTCAAAACTGAGAAAAAGTCTTACAATTCTTAATCTTCGTATAAATCATGTTAGTCGATAGATCTTTCTAATGCAATCACTTGGTAGTGCTTGCTCCAATTCTTGTTAGAATTTTTGACTCTTCAGTTTTGCTAAAATATTCTACGTTCACAGAATTTTCCTTATGCATCTTTCTCATTTTCAGTCATTATGGTATAGGCAAGTAGTAGCATGTTTGATAGCATAATGTAATGTAGCCATTCGCTTTTACATTTCGTAATGACCTATGAGTAATTTCTGAGTAGCCATGTGTGTTCTCTTTAGTGAAGCATCAAGACCTCAGTTGTCATCTCTTCTGAGTGATTGAACTAATTATTTTTATTCCATTTTAATCATACTATGGAAAAATCTCATTCTCTTATCAACTTTCTGCCTTTAACCTTATAATCATTATGGATAACTGCCTCATTATGTACCAGATAACTTTCTTGTTCTTTACAGAAAAGCATTTCTTTCATCTTCTATTTCTTCAGTGGATGCATTGTAGTGCTTATTGCCACCAGCCTTTTCTCTTTTAATAGCAGATTCATTTATTAATAGTTTCAAAGCCCGTAACTTATGATAAGAATGTGCCTTTCACTCTGAAGCCTGTTACAACTGCATGTTCTGTCCTTTCAGGTACTGTTTTCTCAGGCATCTCATGGTTTGTGGAAATGCAATGAGCGTGTTTTTTGGTTGCAGAAAGCTCTCAGTCTGCATCAGCTCCAAAAACTGCATATTCCCTTTTGATAGCTCAGATAATTTAGTAAGATTACATTGAGTTTTGAATGAATTGGTCAGTTTCTGAGCTGGACTATTTTTGATTATTTCTTCTGGTGGCTGAGCTCTAACTTCATCAGTTGGGAGGAGTCTAAAAGCAACAGAATGGAAGCCAATGCGACAAATGCATCCCATTGTGATTACACCCTTCACTGTGTTCACGATCTACGCTAGGAAGGGTAAAAACATTTTCTGATGGAATACAATAATGACTTAGTGATAGATTTATATGTATGTACACGCACACATACACACACAATGCCTTTTGTTACTGCTTTCAGTTTCATTAATTGTATTTGCAGACTGGTATTGGAAAAAAACCCTCTACATTTGTTTTTAGTATTCAAGATAATTTTTTATTCTTCACTTTAAGATTTACTGTAATTTGTAACTGTCGGATGATTTTGGTAACCTAAATTTTTTTGCAGTACCTAAATTTGTATGTGGGAATCCCGCTGAGGATAAAGAAATCTAAAATACCAATTTAGGACTTACAGTATACTGTCAAAATTTCACAAAACCAGGAAGCAATGAAAACCAGAATACAATTTCTGGGAGAAAAGCTGCATATTATATTCAGGCTGTGCAGGATTCTTTTTTTTTTTTTTTTTTTTTTTTTTTTTTTTTTTTCCTTTTTTACTCCAAAGTTTCTGCATATTCCATTTGATCCTATAGTATATGACAATTGGTTTATGAGAATTGTAATATTTCTTTCACACAAGCAGGATATTTCACAGTAAATGCAGAAAATAAGTAACATTTCTACAGGTTTGTTCTCAAATAGTCATAAAACAACTCATTCCTAGATCTCAATATCTCAGTGTTGTTTCAGTTAAATATATGCCCTTTATTCACTCTGGTCCATTTATTGTAGACTACTTTAGTTAGCAGTGAATTGCCTTTTTTTTTTTTCTCCCAAACTTACTCTAGGCAAAGTTTCTTTCTGCTTTGTGCAGTATTCTCTGTCAGTTTGTCTCTCTGTTTATTCAAAAAATTAGCTTTTGAAGTCAACAGGAATTCACATAATCTTCCAAAACCCAGATATCTACAGGTCTCTAAATCTTGTGTCTCATGATGTGTGCTTCCCCTTTTATCTCTTCAGTTCTTATTCAGAAATGAGATTCTGTTACTTGCCTCAGAAAATCTAGTCCATCCTATGGTTACCTTTTTGGTAAATAAATTTATCATCTATTTTATTAGGAACTGGATCTATCTTAATGTCAGTTCATGCTTTCCAATTTTTCTGAAGCTATTTTATTGTGTTATTCTCTCTCCTTACAGCAATTCCTCCTTACTAAATAAATTGGTTAGAAGGTTCAAAATTTCCAACTGTTTTTCTGACAGAAAGATGATAGGAAGCAAGTCTGAACCACAGACAGTTCTATTTGGCTCAACAGAACTGACTTTTAAAAATTATCTCCTTTTAGCTCCATCCTATTCGCTTGTACACATTGTCCTCAGGAGATTCACAATATGATGGTGTCCTAATTTCTTCCAACCAAAGCCAACCCCATTCTGTAGGGCTTGAATCTCACTTTATGCTGCATGGAGGAGGAGGTCTTTTCACCTTCCTCTTTCCTCGCTGTTTTTCTATTTTCTCATGTTCTGGTACTGTTTGATTTCATAATCTTATTACCTCAGGTCATAATAGATATCTTATGTGGTTTTGCATCTGCACAGTTTTTCCTGTTTTAATTGACCGATGCTAACTGGGTGCTTTTCATTTCAGTTGTATCTTTTTTTTTAATCCATATTTCATTTAAGAAACCATTAGTTTCTAATTTTCACACTCATTAATTCAAATTTTACTCGATTCCTTGGACGTGTCAGCAATCCTGTAATATGCATATTCATATAGCAGCATACAAATGCTTTTTAGAGAAATCCAGTTTCATGATGGGTAATAGCTGCAATGAGCATATACTAAATGAGATTTTAGGAACTTATATTACTGAATTTTGCTTCATACAATATTTTACTCATCATTCTGTATTTGGATCCTGTATACTAGGTTGTGAGAAGCTTAAAGAAAGCACATCTAGGATTACTTTTAAGACCCTCAAAGCAGTCATAAGAGTTCAATAAACTTCAGGCTAGCAAAATGCAGTTTCACTGACAGTTGTATTATGAGGATGGATGATACCATTAGTTGTGTTTTTTCCTTTCACATCTGCCTTCACTTTCATGCCAGAAACTGATTCACAGTGCAGCATGAAACAACAATCATTCTTTCTTCAGGATGAGATCCAGCTTGAGGCTTCTCAATAAAGCGAGTAAAATTGATGTTGCTTCCCCACATATGATGTGTTAATGCTGAACTGTTCCTACCAGGGGAGAAGGGACAGAGCAAGAATACAGAGGTTTAAAATCATGGCAACAATCATTGCTGATTTTGGAAAAGGATGATTGAAGTCTTCTGTGGAAACTGCTGTTCTTCACCACTCTACTTGTTGCTCAGTGACTGAGGTAGCACTAGGAGCCCTGGTCTTCTGGCACTGTCACAGTCACAATAAACTGATAAGACATGAACATTCTTCAGCTTAAAGTTGTCTGCTGCATTTAGAAGGTGACATAGTAGAACTGCTATAATTTCACCTTTCCACAGAATTAGTCCTATTAACTTTTAATAATATATCCCTGACAGAGAACTGGAAGAGTTGTTCTCCTCTTGACTGCTCATTGCAATGATCAATCCCTAATTTCTTTCCCATGACAGAACATGGTGTAAGCATTTTTGTTCCTGTATTTTCACTCTGATATCTTATACTGAGGTGTTATATAGTCGGTACACACCTATGATCCTATTTACTTGAGAAGACTCAGGAAAATTAAGCCTAATAAGTTTTTAGAAGTGGACCAGTTGAGCAGTGCTTGTATACATTATCCAAGTCAGAATAGAAATTATTGCAATTCTACTCACTTTAATTGACTTTAGAAAGAATTAGACTAGGTTTAATTGTCTAGTTTCATTCTGAATTAGCCTTTTAACATAGTCTATATACAACACTAGGGAAAAAACTTCAGTTCATTTACATTGATTTTCCTTAATGACTCCATATTGGTAAACCCGTGTTTACAAGCTTCCATAAGGAAAGAAATTCTTAATTGTTAAGTTTGTTAAATGACGCTCTGATGCTCATGTTTTAACAACTCTTCCTACATTACCCCTCTCCTTGCTTTTCCTAATTATTTTTTTAATAATGATTTTGAAGCCTAATCACACTGTGGAAGACTCTGGAACTTTTTGTTATTTAGATAAATTTTGAAACTAATGAATTTAAATAGTTTGTATTTAGCATAAAACCGTGTTTTATCCTAGAGTTGTGAAGATATTGCATGATATTTGTTTTCTGGATTCTACAACGCTAGCTATCCCCACTCATCACTGAGGCAATCCTGTGTTTGTTCTATTTTCACACAAAGGAATGAAGAAAAATGTCTGTTGAAAGCTGTGTCAAATGTTGAAAATTTTAGGCAAGGTTAAAAGTAAGATTTCACAAATGAAATTAGTTTTGATTTCAATTAATTTATCTCATTCTCAGTCTAATTTTGTAGAATTCACTGCAGTTAAAGTAGGGGTAACTTTAGCCCCGTATGTTTGGAAATAATTGTAATTTTGTGCTAAAATATAATGAAAACATGCTATTATTTGTGTGTGGAAGTTTGTAAGGTTAGAGGCTTATTATTTTTGCTGACCAGTTTCTAATAGATATCCTGCTGTTGTCAGTGATCAAAGGGAAAACATACAATCTTGTTTCAAATCCTGTCATTGTATAGGAACTGTTTTTTAACTGCATTTTTCCTAAATTATTTCAGTTCCAGTAAGGAAATGTTAGATCAACTGTCATACATATCTTTCATTACATTTCCAGAATATGCTGTTGGGCCACTGGGAAAAGGAAGATAATCCTCTGAGAAAATCTGTCCTTTTTTGCTAAATCCAGGTGCTACAGCCTTTTGCCATCCTTCCTGACATTTATTTATAAGTGCAGACCTAAGAAGTCAGGAAAATACATGAGAACATCTAGTTGATTTTTTACTCTAGTGTAGCTTTCCATTATTTTTCTACAAATTTTCTTTTTTATTCTCATTCAATCTCTCTCTATATATAATCTGGAAGACCAATGAAGCAAATCCCTCATCTGTAAATCCTGTAGATGTAGAGGCTCAAGAGGACAAGGTTGGTACATAAGGAATTTCTGGCTGAAGGATTAATTCCTTTTGTTTTTTCCTGGGGAAAAAAAAAAAATAAATGAAAAAAAAAAAAAAAAAAAAAAAAAGAAGAAGAGAAAACTACCAAAATATTGGCTAATCCTGTCAAGAATAGCCTATTGAAAGGGAAGTGTTAAACATCTCTAGCGCTGAGTGGTATTCATCAAGACATTAAATGTTACTGTAACTCTTGAACACACTAATTAAGCCATCAAAAATCAAGTGAATGAGACTTAATATTTCCTGAATCTTCCTGCATTTCTCTGAGAGAATTATCTTCCCCAGCCATGTATTCTCTCTCACCTCAGGACCTGAAGCCTTCAGGGAAGGAGTAGGTATGCTTCAGGGCATACAGCAGATTATTTTATGTCCAACAATACCAATATAAATTGTGCTGTTAATGGTATGTTAGTCTAAGTATGTAATGGGGAAATAATAAATTTAAGCAACTATCACGCTCCAATTTATAGGAGGGAGCTGAGGTTCTTTTAATATCTGTACCCGGTGTGAGATTAAGAAACAACGGTTCATATGTTAGTCCAACCAGTTTATTATAAGTCTAATTAGGGAGATGGGGAAGGGAAGGAGTGCGATAGAAAAGCTAGGAAAAAGCAAGAATGCCGTTAAGCGGGGATAGTCACCACCAGGATCCAGCGGCGGTCCCGTTGCACGACGTTCTTAAGGTCCGAGGCAGAAGCAGCAGGGGGGGAGAGCAGCAGCGTGGAAGGCCTGGGGCAGCAGCAGGTCGCAGGAGGAAGCAGCAGGATTCAGGTAGCAGGCCCAGGAGAGTCCGTCAGCATGCAGGAATTCCGTGGCGAGGAATCTGATGGCAGAAACCCTCTACTCCCTCATGGTTTTCGATTCCTCTTTTATCCTACTTCTTCACCTGCCTACGTGACATCCCTGGGCACTTGAGCAGGAGTCCTGCCAGTACTTCCCGAGATGGCCATCTTCCTCGAGATAAGCCCACACAAAAGACCACTTCACAGCTATTAAGCTGCAGCTTATCTCTCTCTCGTTGCCCCCGGCCCAGTCCATCTGTCACCCTCGGACAAAAGATTTTGCAATCCTTGCCCAAGACTTGTCCATCAAACTTCTCCAGACAAAAGTTCTCTCAACCCTTGCCCAGGACTTGCCTGAACTTGTTCGTCTGTGTCGTCAGCAAGCTTTGAGACAGTGATGATGCAAAATAATAATCTCTTACAGCAACAATGGTCCATAAATCATACTCAAAGAGTAGAAAAGCTGAAATCTAGGTTATCCTGTTAAGAGAAAGAAAAATTTTACAGATATCATCATCAATTAAATCCAGTTGCTGAAAATGTACAGCAGCCATCCATTGTTACATCCAATGACCTTTAACAGAGCTTTGCTTGTGTCCGCTCTAAAGAATTGTGAGGAAAGAAGCTGTTTTTAATACCAGTCCTATGATTCTGCAACAGTGTTTCTGCACAGGGCCTCCTGACTCCACAGAGCTCTCGTGTCTACTTATATGACCTATACATGTTAGTTACCTGCTAGAATTTGTGGATGTCTTCATTTTCATCATCCTGTCCAGATCTTTCTCCTTGCTGACCTTTACATTCAAAAATATCCTGCCAATATAACTTTGTTCTTTCAACCTAAGACTGTTTGAGCCTGTACTCCCAAAGATAATGAAATGTCGATGTTGCCCTTGGCTTCCCAAAGAAGAGAATTTCACTTATGTGGTCTCCTGAGAGAAATGCAAATGCTAGTTCATAGTCTCATTCTATCAATCCTCCCTCGTAGGATGGAAATGAACTTATAAAATTCTCTTTGTTGACCTTTTCATTGAGGCTTGTTGTTCAAATGATAGATGCATAACAAAGTTCTCAGACAATGCTCTGACTCTCAGAATTTGAGTGCTATGGCTTGATTACAAAATGCTTTTGCCAGAGCACCTAATTTTTAGGAACCTTAGTATTTAATGCAATTGGCCTTGAGATATTCTGTCTATAAAATATATGGAGAGGATTCTGTCAACTGAGGATACCATAGTATAAAGAATGTTTCACCAAAACTGGAAAGGAATTGCTTGAAGCAGTGAATGTGAAACATTAAGTACTTAAGTACTTAAAGTTACTATGTGGCATCTCTGTACTGTGAAGTTCCACAGTTACAGTCCTTGTTACAGTATGAATGGATATGCTTCTCTCAGAACATGACTCTAAAGGAGGATCTCAACACTCAGATTTCTACTGGTAGACCTCACCACTAGGCTGTAATGTCTCACTTCTAACTTTTCTCTTTTACTAGTCCAATAAATACATAACAAGGTAGATAAAATGGAAGCTTGAACAAACAGGAAAAGAGCAACCCAGTAACAGAGTAGGTAATGGCTATGACATTTATTCTGTGGATATGTTCAAGACTGCTCTCCATTTGTTAAGGAGATTAAAGCAATGGTAACAGGCTCTCTTCCTTAGACAAATTATTGTGAAAGATCTCACCTGTAGTTATAGAAATTATTCTATAGAGACATGCTGAACTTTATGTTTATCAGTGCCAAGGTTCATGCTGATCTTTGGGCATTAGATAAGTATATATATATTTTAAATTGACATCTTTTAATAAGTCTTATTTAACAAGAAAAGTATAAAGAGTTTGAAATTGGTTTAGGGCATTGAAGTGTTGCAAATTACAATTCTGGTTATACTCTGTTTCTGCTTGTAATGAGATTGTTTTGTGAAAATACCTGCTAGGAAAATTAACTTAATGAGCGTTTGTGGTGGCTAATACTAAGACAAAAGCTACTTTGGAAAAGAAAATTCTAAAACCACGCTTACCTTGCACCAAGAAAAAAGTCATTAGCAGAAGATATGGTAATTGATGTATTTAAGATCTACTTTTCTAATTTTACAGAAATTAGTTTAAATCCCTTTTCTTTTGCCTTCACTTTGTCTGCTTGCTAATGTAACACTGAGTCCCAGCGGAATATTGCTGTCAATTTCCATTGTACTACCCATGTCTGCTGCTACAGGGAAACTGGAGAAACTGCTGCAGGTTATACAATAGGAGAATATATTTCTACTGATTTATCTATATAGCAGATGCAGTTTTTTGTTGTTGTGGTAGCTGCTCTTGTTGCTTTTCTTTTTGTTTTGATCATTTTGTTCTGATCTGAAGAGGTATAGTACCATTCATAACTACTAGACATATATACATGGCTAGGGATGAGGAAACTGATCTGAGAGCTGTTAAGCAGATGAAAGAACAGATTTTTGCTCTATAGCAGAAAGCTGCTTTACATAGACTCTGTGGTTAAAGTTGAATGAAAATTTCATTTTATCTTTATAAAAGTTTATTTTGTAAATGTTAAATGAAATTGGAGACTCAATAGATTAATCAATTTAGACATATAGTTAAAAAAATCCTCAAGCATTTTACAGAACCCCCAGAAATACCTGACGCTATTGACATTTTCCCCTTACTTAAATTCTGCTATTTTAATTATCTCCTTAGCTTGCACTTGCTTTTCAAGTTGTACATGTGCTGTAATGGGAGCAGTAAACTGATTTGACTTATGGTCTTGGGAGGCAGAAAAAGAAATCAGTGCTCACTGAATACTGGAGTAAACAAATTTTAAGGTGAAATACTGTCCTGGAAGAAGTTTTATAGGAATACATTAGGTAAAACCTGTGGGAACAGACTGACAAAGAGATCCTAAACAATCAACCAGATCAGATTGATTCTATAAACCCAACTAAATCAGGTAAATGGAATACAGGTTGACCACTTGTTGTGTTAAAAGTATTTTCTATGTTTTGCTCTTCTTGTGAAGATTAAGTATTTCAACTTGAGGAAATTATTCTAAATCTTTATGGAGCTGCAGGTCATATATTGTGACTGGAAGGTTTTCAAGATGAGTTAAATTCCATTAGTTCTGTTGATTTTTTTTTTTTTTTTTTTTTTTTTTTTTTTTTTTTAATGTTGTAGAAGCAGGGTTGTGGCCAAGTATGTTTTAGCCTCTTTTGAAACAGTTTATGCTGTGACACTTGTGAAATCTTGTGGTACAAAGGAAGGGATAATGTAGGGTAATTATAATCTGTTTGCTTTATCTTGATATCTTCTTTGAGAGTAAAACAATCATGGATGTATATAAATAAATACTGATAAATACCTTAACAGGATTTCCTCACAGATAAAATTGCCACGGATATGCAAACACTCCTCCCTGTGTATGTGTGTATACAAAAATTAATTTGGCTGAACAACATTTTGCTGTTGAAACAATTTGTCTTTGTGTTAACTATTGTAGTAGGTGAAGAATACAAAATATGGTGAGAAAAATACTACTTTAAAGATGTTTGATTTAAAAGTGACTTCCTTTAAAATTTTAAAACTACTATAAATGGTCTGCTTATTAGAAAGTTTTTAAAATATAAGATACTAGGGTAGTGGGATCTATGGCCTATTGCCATATCTTGTTCTTTTTGTGTGGGTTTTTATTTATTTTTAATTTAAACTTTTTAGTCCAAACATACTGCATTGAATAAACAACTTAGTTCATTAAATTAAAGAACAAAGCTAAATGCAATATAATTATAAAGCATAATGGAAATCATATTCCATTCATTACCGGAACTTTTATAGAGTCTATCATGCTACTATGGGATACCACTAATATCTTGTGCAATAAACATAAACATAGGTATAAAAACTAATACTGGAATATAACAAATGAAAATGCTATATAGCAATAAATCTACTGTAAATATGTTCCATATCCTCAAAGCATGATACCAAGACTATTTGGAATATTTTTAATAGGAAAAAATATTTGAAATTAACTTTCAGAAATTAAAAAGTTTCTTCCTTAGACCTGATTATATATGTCTAAAAATGCAATCTTTCATTTTTTAATTATTTGTTTCCTTTTTGTGTAAAGTTCCAACATACATTACAGGAAAATCAGTTTTGTATTAATGTGTTCTCAAGTGGAGCAATGTTGTATGCTAAAATGGAATTGGATTGGGTAATTAAGCTAAGCCCCAGAACAAACTAAATCAGTAGTAGAAAAATGAACTAAAACAGTATTTTTTTCTGGCAGTATTAAGTTAGGATTCATTTTCCTTGCAGGATTTTAGCAGCTTACATCTCATTCCTTAAACTGTGTTAGTCTTCCCTTGCATTACAAATAGCAGTCAGCTGCATTTGTGTATTGGAAGTTTCCTTTCTTTTTAAAATGTTGATCTTATATGTGCAAGGAGTATCCTCTTCTCCACCTGTCTCTGCTGCCCACGTCCTGTTGTCATCCAGGTCCCCTTGTCAATTTCAGCCCACATTTGCTATGATGCCCTTCATTCTAGCAGGACCAGACCGTGAGAGTCTGTGCGGACTGCTTGGTAGGGAGGTTCATCAAATAGAGAATAGCAGATAAATACATACTAATTTGAGCCTCTGTATTTGTGGAGAATGTACATAGAGAGGCAGATGGATTCGCAATGAGAGTTCAGGTAACACTGGCACATTCATCGGTCAAGATTAGATAGTGGTAGGATTTGGTGGAAATACTGCTGTGAGCATGAAGTAAACAACAGATACTGTTGCACTTGTGTTGATGCAGTCTCCACTACTGTGTTGCATCTTAACACTGAAGCAGAAAGAACAAATATGCATACACAGTTATTTAAAATTCTTATTTAGTTATCTTAGTAAGTAAGCAAAAAGGTGTTACTGGTTGGTGAGCCTAAAGCGGCCAAGTGTGATGAGAAGGCAAATCAAAAAAGCAATCCTCTTTTTTCTAGAAAAGGAGAGTTTAGGACTGCTAGCATGTTGTATCTTTGATACTCGACTGAGGGATACATATCCTCTCTGTTCCTTTTACTTTTGTTCTTGTCCTCAGAGAGGCTTTTACAGCTGTTTCTATCTCCATTTTACTTTTGTCAAATACAGACTGTGCAATATGTATCCAAATATCTTTGGATATTTGTTCTTTGATCTCTTTGTTGTGCCCTGAGACTAGTTCTACTCAGCTCTCAATCTTAAACTCCTCTTGTGACTTGTAAGTGCCATTTATTTTTCTGCTTGTAGCTTTGGCTTTCCTCCTGTGCTGGTAGTTTTGGGGAACCTCTGCTACAACATATTGGACAGATAGTCAATGACCAGGTGAAAACCAAAGTCAGAGAGGCTATAAAGCAGAATAACGAAAAGAAGAAAATATGTTAATGGTGAAAATATATTGGAGAAAGCTTTGGGTAAGAATTCATGGGGTTTGGCCCAACTTCTTTATGGCATGACAGTTCTCAAATGGGTAAAGGAGGCTGAAAAGGTATATGCTGTGTCTTATACTTAGCTTACCTGAAATTACAACTAAGATCTGTGTTCCTTGATCCTTCAACACTGTCACTACACATTTCTATGTGATCTTATTTTGGTGAGATGGAGACCACGTCATAGGCCAGCTCATCATCACCAACCAAACAAATAAAAAAGCCTTGGTAAAAAATGAAAAGATGCAAATAATCTGCTATGAAGTGAAGGAAGAAAGATCGTATGCTTACCTGAAAGATTTCTGTGCTGGAGAAGAGCAAGAATCTCATAGCTGACAGGCTAAGTAAAGCAGAGTCCTTTACAGTTGATCTTATATTATAGCATCTCCAGTGTGGAATAAATCTAGTCTCTGTCAGTCTGTGTTAAAACTATGGCCGTCCTACTTGACATCTGAGACAGAACAAAAAACAATGCTGCAGTGATGTGCACATCAAAGAGAGTCAGACTTTTTTCTTTGTGTGACCTCTTTGCATGCTGTTTCTTTACCTTCAGGTGGTGTTAGAGGTGGCAGAGGATTATTTGTCTTTCTATGGGTGGAGGGAACTTGGTAAAATCTGTAAATAAGTGTTCATGAAGCACAAGGGAGGAGGCCCCATGCTACAAGTAATACTGGGGAGAAACTCCTCTGCTGTGAAAAGAGTAGTGCTGTTCCTCAGCCCTCTGCCCAGATGGAAAGGAAGGACTCTGAACAGTGATATTCTTGGACCAGTCTGAAAAATACATGCTGCCTCATCTGCATCTGTGGGAATAAGAGTGAAATGATTGTCTTTGTCTCAGAAGAGGAGACCACAGGTTTTGGAGAGAGAGAGGGAGCTTGAACTGGCAGCAGGAAACTTGCTTATTTGTAAACCTGCTTTCTTAGAACTGCTTTCCATGTGTGAAGGAAAACCATTTGTGCCCTGAATGCAAAATTTTCTGTCCATTTTCACTAGAGCTGAAACTACAAAAAGCATGGACTAACTAGTTGTTCAAAGGCAGAACCCAGCAGTAGACTGTGGCTGCACAATATGGGGACTACCCCAGGTATGATGTGACAGTAGCACCTTGGTCTACTTGTAGCATATTGCATATAGCATGTCTGGAAATTTTGCGGGCTGTATTGATTTCTTACAGTGTTAGGGACCTTCCTCAGCTTTGGCCTCAGGATTGCTGATTGTTGAACATCTAGTCATGTATATAATTTACTTGTAATATTTATTTGAAGTTTAAGAAATGAACCCAATAATTTATCTTCGATGTGATATTTCTGATATTTCTGCAAATGAGATACTGAAAGTAGAGAGCAATTTGAAATGGCATGATGGCTGCTCTGAAAACAATGCCTCCTGTTTTATTATGTTGGCCCACAGCATCAGAGGCAGTTATTGGTGGTATGGCAGTAGAGGTTGAACTTTCCTGACAATACTCCATTATATTTTGTTGCTGTGCAATAGATGGCAGCAGAGGGACGGTTTGGCAGAATGGCATTTGACATAGAAGTTTGTATGAAACAAAGGTGTGGAACTTGAATTCCTTCAAGTGGAAAAAATGGCATCCACTGATATACATCAGTGCTTGCTAAATGTTTCTGGAGACCAGACAGTGAATGTGAGCACAATGAGGAGTTGGGTGGTGTGTTTCAGAAGTGGCAACAGCAACATGAAAGGCAAACCATGTTTCATATGGCCATGCAAATTTTTATGAGTGTGGCATGCAGGCTCTTTTCATTGCTGGCAAAAATGCATAGCTAATGGTGATCACTATGTGGGAAAATTTTGCTTTATAGCTGGAAATTTGCTCTATCATATAGAGTTACCATGCTTTTGGTATCTGCTATAGTTTCCATGGAAATAAATAGGAGGCATTACTTTTGGAGCAATCTATGTGTTTTTTAAACTGTAGAAATAAAATTGCACGCATCAATTTCAGAATCAAAGATCTTTTATTTTCATGATAAAGCTACTTTAATAGGAATTCTATGGAAATTAAGAGGTTGAGATGGAGTGCTGCTTGACAAAAAGTATATTTACGTTGTTAATATTGCTATTAGGTTTATGTCTGGAGGAAGAAAAGAGGAGAATCCATGTGAAGTCAGTTAATATATACAACCAGTTAATGATCCTGAGAGGATCATATCGCTTTTATTTTTGTGAGTCTTTTGCTAGATAATTTTTTCTTTGTAACATTCAAAATATCAGTATCATACACACATTCTAAATTTTCCCACGTAACTAGGATTTGGTCTTAAAGAAGCTATTGTCATGAGAAAAAAATTCTGGAGGCCATTTAAATAATAGTTTTTTCAGCTATTGTTGTAATAGTATGTATAATAAGCAAATAAAATAAACAATTTTGTTATTTCATCTCATGAATAAAACATGGTAACAACTTGACCTAGAGTGCAAGGAGTAGTACATCATCAATAAATGGAAGACATTTTATGCTGGAGAATCTAGAATTGGAAGAAAGCAAGCAATTAAAGAAATGTCCCATTTATCATATCACGTTCATCTGGCTACAAATGCAGGCAGAGTGGTCA
Source organism: Phasianus colchicus (assembly GCF_987193195.1). Classification (NCBI taxonomy): domain Eukaryota; kingdom Metazoa; phylum Chordata; class Aves; order Galliformes; family Phasianidae; genus Phasianus; species Phasianus colchicus. Next base: position 36,931,472 of record NC_143437.1, on the reverse strand, counting down.
CTGAGATTTGTTCAAAATCCAGTCTTAATGAATGATGGATTGTAAAAATGCAAGCATTTTTTTTTTTCTTTTTTTTTCAAAGCTCCTTGGCAGGCTGGCATCTCTTTCTGTAGGAAATACGTCTTTCTCCTCATGATATGCTCAATATTCACAGAGGTCAGAAAGTCTATCCTTTCTATCCCAGAGTAATCATCATGTTTTAAATATTTTTCCTTCTACCACTGACTTTTCCCACCCCATTTGTCTCCAGCCACATCTAGCTTCTTTTCCATTTATTGTTGATAATTTATTTCTTCAGGCAGAAATTAGCTGGCGTTAAGTTATTAATTACATTACAGAATTCTAAAGGAGCTCTTATTTTCCCCTTGTATGCAAATACATTATTTTTATGTATGTACTCTGGCTATTCAGAGCTGTGATTAATGAAGCCAAAAATGCTCTTAATTATAATATTCTTCTAATTTATCCAGTGGTTTCCTATTGACTTCGCCCTGTTAAAAGCTCACAATTGCAATGTCATTGTGATAAAGATCTTTAATGTAGAAAGAAATCATGAACAAATGTTTATCAGCCTTTTTTAAATGGCAGCATTTGTTCTTCATAAATCTTAATTTCTGGCCCAAAAAGCATAACACCTTCAAATATTCTGTCTTAAGTGTTCAGTGTCTGATGCTGACCCATACACTGCATAGCAGCTGGTCTCAGTGAGGATATGTGCAACATATGCACAACAAAAAGAAGTGGTATAAAACTGAATTTCATTCTTGATTATTTCAGTCAGTGGAATATATATTAGTGCTTCTTTTACTAAGATCTTTGTGATGTCAAGGCTTTAGATTCTATTTAATAAGGATCTTTAAAAGATACTAGTAATGCAGACAAGTACCTTGTTTCCCATACACGTGCGTCCATGACATTCAAACTCATGTTCAAAGCATTAAAATGTTCAGAGCGATCTTAATTCACTTAATTATAAAGAAATTGACTGTGACTCCACAGGTGCTCATAGCCCAAATTTTCTAATCACCTGATTGCACATTTTCACTGGTTCCAAACCTTGATGATCTGCAAGGATGGGATGTCACTCTGACATTGATTTCAATAGAAAAAATTTATACCCTCCACTGGAAAGCAGGAAACCATTTGATGTTAATTTAACTACCATAGAATCATGTTTAAATATAGAGACAAAAATTTTCTCCTACCTTCTCCTTAATTGCTCAGGATATCTGACCCTTGGAACTCTTGATTAGATCATGCTTATTTAAGGAAAAATATTTATCTCCTTTTTAGAAATGTTAAATGCTTAAAGATCAGTGTTATGTATAATCTGTTCTATTTAAAGTACCAGATCATAAACCTATTTTTAATTATGTACATATAATTGTTAAGGTCTTCGTTGGTGTTACAGTGAACAAGCTGAAGGCGGAATTGCCTGTGAGTTTAGCCAGCAGCAATTAAAGCTTCAGTCTTTCCCTGGTGAATTTCTGCACCATTTGTTTGACAGCATTCTATTCTTATCCAGGGACAGTGAACTGTGTTGAGAGAAAAATTTTCTTTCTTCTGGGGCTTTCATCATGACCTCTAAGGGCACAGGTGCAAGAAAGACATTACTAAATGTAATAAGATTCAGAACAAAATTTTGTCAGCTCCAAAATGTGCCTTATGAACACTGTATTTCTTCAGAAATTGAATATATTAATTTATCTATAGAAGAAGCATATCTGTACAACAATCTGGGTATAAAATTTTCAAAAAAAAAACCCAAAAAACAGAAAATTTATCAATTCTTCCATTCCAACAGTTAAGTGAAAGAAAATTTCAGAGTACAATTGTTAAACTAGAGTACTTTTAAAGAAATCTTTCCCACAGAAAGAAGTTATTCAACACTAGGAAAATAACGGTCCATAAGGTCCTGTACAGGAAGAAAAAAAAAGCAATAATATTTCTTTTAGGAATTATCTATATACGCTCTTTAACTTCGTGAACTTTAATTTCAAACTTAATTTGAACAACAAAAGAACTATCAGCTGATCACATGGTAGAACACTGGCTTCATATTGTATGATGAGAATATAGATAGCCACATTTCTGTGGAGGAACACTGCTGTAAGTGGTCAAACATCCATTGCAACAAATAGTCTCACAGTAAGACTTAAGCAACCTTAGTAGTACTACATATACTGCATTAATGCATTATTATGGTGTATATAACTTAACAAGACTTAAGCTATTTGATCTGAAATTTTCCAGCTAAGTGACAATTCAAGGCAAGGGAGTAAGAAGAAAGAAAGGATGATATAGAAAATGCTTTTCCATCCAAAAAGAGGCCTCTCAAATAGAGTTGTTTGAAAAAAACTTCTGAAATTTGAAGAAATTGGAATTGCAGAGCCAATCCAGAAAACAAAAACTTAAAAGATGGAATTGGTTTCTTCCCCCAAGACAATTGTTGGATGTTTGCAGAGGAGATCACCAAACGTAACAAAAATAATAATATATAAGATGACCTCAGGAAAGCTTGTGTTGAATACTTCTGTGTAAGGAGCCGGGCCTGAGTATGATGCATGGAAAGGAGCACATTGAACCACGAGATTTAATCAAAATACATTATAGCTGCTCACTTTGCGAACGCCATCCACAGATTGCACTACAATTTGTAATGCAAAGAAGCCTCAAGGAAAAAAATAATAGGATAAAGGAAATAAGAACCATAGCAGCACATAAAAATAAATGTAGTAAATCAACGCAACACAATCACTCTTAAAACTGATGTTTTGGTAGATTTTTTGTTGTTGTTGTTTTCTTTTGTTTTTAATGCTTTTTAATGTCTTTTTTCCATGTCCCCTTACTATTGACAGTTATAAGTACTACTAGTAAACAGACTGGCTTCTCTTTGAGTGGAGTTGTGGGGATTTCTTCTTCCCAACAAGAGAAATTCATGCTGTGAGCTGTATTTTCACATTCATCTTTTTGTCCCTTTACCCTTCCCTGTAACGTGCAAAATCAACATTTCAACCAACTGCAAAAAGGTGAACTCAGCATGTCATAGTATTATGAAGAGAGAAGATATCCAGCTGCAATCAGCATGTATTTGCAATTAGTAAAATTCTATTATAGGAGAAGTTGTCCGCCTTAATTTAGTTTTAACTTTTTGTGTGTTTCCGTTTTAACAAATATGATTTAAAAGGAGAGTCTAGATTTACTTGTAATTAGCAGTAATCAACTCTATAACTAAATGATGTAGATAGGAGGTCTGCCTTGCTGCTCATCAGAGTTGAAGGAAATTTGTGACCTCTGTGGGAAATAATTTGTAGCATGTGCTGAAGACAAAGACAGTGGACTCTCAAAATACTCTATGAAGGATTCAGTTTGGTAAGTCAGCCACTGCATAGGAACTGTCATAAAATATTCATTCATCATGGGCTAGAAATTATGCAGTCTTTGAAATTTATCTTTCTTGTGAACTTAGCCAAAAAAGAAGCTTTCATGGAGCCTTTCGCCTTCTTATTCCTACACCTACTTGTTTCAAAACAACATCAAAGCTCTACAAAGGCAGGGATTATTGCAATAGCCAGTAGTGATAGCTGTGGCTTGCAAGACCTGGATCAAATTCCTGGTGAGAACAAAGGAAAAGAGGACATGGGAAATGCTCCAAGTTATAGTTTATTCAGTCCTTTTAAAAATCTACACATAAAGGAAAAATGGGGAAACAAAAGGTGTCTTGGCAAGGAATGATTAGACCAATTCATTACCCATACCACATCTCAAAACATGCAGCTATTAATTCTTCACTTGAGGCTGTAGGAATCATCTGGGGGAAGTGTTGCCAGGAAGGAATGAGAGTGGAGAGGTTTGATGTTTTTGTTTGATATTTTGGCTACCATGGCTTCAGTTTCATAGAATGGAAAGTTATGGCCAGTAGTATTTACTTTAACATTTGCTTTATCAACACATAGACGCACTACACTCCTGATTCAGTTAAAGCATCGTGGAGCATAATCAAAACTAGTGCTCTGAAGAATATTTCAGCAATGGCTAACTGTAAGTAGCCTATTAAGACCTGCAGAAGTCATTAGAATATGATAATGTGCTTACAATTAAACCAAAGGATATCAATATCTGTGCAAGAGTCTTCAGGAGTGAACTACCATCTATATGTTACAAATGTGTTTTTTCTCCTGTCCCAGCGTATCTATCTTTCTGATACATCATTTTTCCTTTTTTTCAAAATTTTTTAGGATCCATGAAAACATTTTACAAGGACAAATTTGGATAACAGCTGGAGGCAGATTGTTTTGGGAACTGAGACTAAAATTGGCTGAGATACTAGATAATAAATGGATGTAATCTATGCAATACTAAAGGCTTACCTTATTAAAATCCCCCACACTGGCACTGATTTGATAAACACCTTTGTTGGGATGCATCATGCAGTATATTAAAAAGCTGTTAATGAATAATGAATATTGCAGTGCCTTTTTGGCAGGAGGAATCAATATGCTCTTTTTAATAATTCAGTTTGTTCCTCAAAATATCATTTTCCCTCTAGAATAGAAAATAAGAGAATGAAATAATTACAAAATTCCACCTTTCTCCCCTCTTAGCAACTCTCTTCTTTGTACTGCTTCCTTCCCTAAGTAAGTTTTTCTGGAATTAAATTATAATAATTCAGGAAGTCTTGCTTTTGACCTAAAGAAACGTCTATGGTTTTCTGAAGAACTTCAATCTGAAAGATTGATCTTCAGTTTTTTACCTTCTTTATTTTTATTTTCTCAGTGGAAGATCATATATAACAAGCAAATTTATGAAGCTTTCCATGTCTCTCTCATTTAGGGGAAAATAAATATTAGATTCTTCTTGGTGCCCATTTCTTTCTTTAGGAAGTCAGATAAAGCATGAACGTAGTGAATCATTCCCTGATATTGAAAGATTATCACACTATGAAAAATTTTCTATCTGATGTTGTTGTTATGTCTGTTCAGTCTTGCTGTTGCAGACTGTTTGCCCACCTCTGCCCACCAGGCTGGCTGGTTGGCTCTGTTTCTTCTTTGATAACGATCTTAATGGCCCTCCAACCTACTCTGCTGCATTTAATAAAGAGTAGTGAGCTCTCAAGCTTCCACAAGCTGCATCAAAATCGGTAGGTAGATTAGAGATGAGAATTCACACCCACGCTGAACGGTGAGATCAAACATCGTCAGACATCCTGTGCAAGCCCAGGGATTTGCAGGATCTTGCTTATGGGTATTGGTTGAACAAAGAGGAAAGTGAAAATACTGCAGGGTGCAGTAAGGGACAGGCTGAGTCCTTTTGTAGGATGGAGACATACACAGTATGAGTATAAGCTGCACTACTATGATAGTAGAGACAATTTAAGTGGCATTAGGCTAAATCTGTAGAAAAGGAAGTTTTTCAGTTCACAGTGCTATTTTGCTTAACATGAGAAAGCAAAGAATTATTCAGGATGTTTTCTGCTTTGAAATTGTATATGAATATTATGAAATACAGCTACATTCTTAATTCCTCTCTTCTGGACAAATTGAACTGGACAAAACTGAAGAGATGTTGCTTTTCTCCCTTATCATTTTCATTATTAGATTTGGTAAATTGGAAATTTGGTAAATTTCATCAAGCGACATTTTCAGTACCAGGAAACAACTTCTAGGTGGCTCTTCAGTTTTTGCAAAGTGTGAGTTCGCATTTGTGCACGTGCTGACTGTGGAGTTTTTCAGCCAGTCTGATAAATTGAGATGATGATCCCTACTGTGCTCATGATGGAGAGTCATTCTGTTCATAAGTAGAGAATCGAGATTTGCAACTTGAGTTCATACATCTGCTGTCATGAAGGTCAAGGCCAGGAAGTATAGCTAGCTTTCTTGAATAGTTACGCTCAAATCTATTAAAACTAGCTTAGGAACAGTTGCTCTCATAAATATTTTTCGAGGATGTTGGTTGCAGGCCTTTCTCTTATGATTTTCTCTATTGCTAAAGGAAAGCTTTGTGAACTCCAAATGCTTCAGACTGTTAGCATTTAAGGAGTTACATCAATACTACTGGGTTTCTATATGATGTACTAGCTGTCTCTTATTTGCTTTGGGGTAGATTGGAAGAATATGCATATAGAATTATAGCAATTTCATCAGATGATGGATGCACTTTCAAGAGATTGAAACAGGAGTGATAGAGAGTGCCTCCAGATATAGTTGTCTGCTTAAAAATTACTTCTGCCATAAAACCATTAATATTCTGCTGCTCCTGACCTATTCAAGCCCATAATTACCATTCTTTTTTTTTTAATGTACTCTTCACTCTAATACAAAGACAGTATTATTCTTGCAAGTGAAAATAATGTCTTGTTTATGTAGTTAGGTGTCAGAAAATCTATTCCACTTTTTCACAGTGTAACGACTTAAACAAATTGTGGTTCTATAATGAAAACAGAAGTGTGCAAAAACAACTTGTCTCCCCTAAACTTGTAAGAAATATTAATAATCAGTAGATATTTATTTCATAGTTTTGATAGACAAATTTCTGCCCCTTCCCCCCCCCCCCTCCAACTCCATATGCAGCCCCAGATTCCCCACTGATAGGGAAGAGAGAGACAAAGGAAAGACCCTGACTTTGTGCAGCACTGCTCAGTAACTGTTGAATCATTGGTATATTATCAAAATTATTCTCATCCTAGATCATTACCATACCAGCTACCGGGATGAAAGTTAACTCTATCCCATGATAATATGCTGCTTTAATAACTGGTAGATGTAAAGTGCATGTATTATTTTCCCCTTTTCTGCTTACATATGCGTAATATTATGCACAGATATTGAGGAAGGATGAAAACTTACATCAGAGAGATATTTTGAAAGGTGGTTCTTTGGAGCTGTCCATCATTTGGAATATCAGAGATATATTGGTGAGCTCGGTAGTCAGAGAAAGGAGATGAGAGAATATAAGTGGTATAATGCATGTAATTGAATTGTATCTGTGAATTGTGTCATAGGGATGCATATTCCATCATTATGGATATATGTATAACAAATGCACCATCTTACCAAGTGCTGTTTTTTTATCACACAATACAAAAGCTCTGTAATACATTTCCATTGGAGGTCACCAAATAGTTCTTATAATGGGTTTGGAAAAATGGCAGAATATTATCACTGACGCTATTATTCAAAATAAAATAAAGGAAATCAAACATCACGCTTCAGAAGAGAAACTGATAAGTCGAGAAAAGTCTCATCGTCAATTTATGTTATACATTAGATGGATGGCGTAGACAAAGGTTGTTACCTTCCTTCCCAGTATGAAGTATTAATTCCTTTACTGGACACAACAAGTACACCCACTGATCAGACTGTCCTGAAAGGTCCTGTGATGCATATATGCCTTCCAGTAGAACCTCTGACCTTTGTTTCTGTGCTGTACTTTTTGAATTATTTGGACTTGAAGCCAAACTTTGTTTATTGATCTTCATTTTTTTTGTATTCTTGTGCTGTAAATGATATCGGTCTCTGTACATTTTCTGCAATCTATGGAATGATGTTACATCAAGGTTGCATTTAAATTTTTGTGCAATATATAAGACTGTCTCTTATCAGATTATTCTGTAAGTGCTATCAATAGAAATGATAAAGCAAAGCCAAGGAAAAATGAAAGGGAAAAAAAGGTGAGAAATGTATGAAACAATCATGGGTTACTTTAAGTTAAAATCATAAGGACGTTGCAACAATATAGCTTCCTTGAGATTTCTGCATGTGTCTCCTATTTCATTTCATTTTCATAATGCTGAAGTGGTGACCAGGTCCTAGATAAGCCAAGTCAAGCTCAGTCAGTGTCTAGGTAAAATACTTTGTAGGCACTGTGCGTGTATTACAGTAATGAGGCAGATATATTCTCATGAGACTTCAAGCCTGTATTAATGCAATTCACATTGCTTATCTGGTATTTTGATTTTAGATGTGATGCTGAGGAATTGTAATGGCCCACTGTTTCTTTTTTTTCACTTCATAATAGGGGTCTGTTGAGTCATCTTGATGAAATTATTATATGAGGTGGTAATTCTCAGCTTCATTTTTGTGGGAGGGACTGATTGGTCAGGGTTTCCATTCTAAGTGCTGAGCAGTCATGAGATCCCTTTGCATTATTAAAGTGATGCTTTTTTCTTTCTTTTCCCTGCAGTAACAGATTACAGCTGAGAACAATTTAGTTCATACGCGTGAACTTATATTACTCAGTTTTTTGCTACACATCCTGGCAGTAAATCATCACGAATGTTAATGTGGCTTTTACCTTCCATTATGGCTGTATGATTTACTTCATTCTTCATTTGCCAACAGCTTCTACATTGCTTGTGCAAGCACTCTTTTAAAAATGAGATATTATCTTCAGTAGTGTGATCTGGATTTGGGTGTGAATTTGAAAAACTTGTTTGGGTTTGACTTGTGCTTGCTCTCATTTCAAAGACTTTGTAAAGAAAAATGATACTGTGGCTTAATTTAATTATTACTTCTCTGCTTACTACAGCTACAGATGAAAATATATGAATGCATTAGCCTAGTGCAGTTGATAACAAAGAATGATGTAGGGAGAAGGAAAGTGCTGTATAATAATGAGAGAAAAGTTACTTAGGGTGAGGGAAAATGCTGCACAATAATGAGAATTACAACAGCTGTTTAGGACTATTTAATTAGAGAACCATTCAAAATGCAAAAAGGAAAAATCATATAAAACTAACTATTTATAGCTTAAATATTTTCATAGAATTTTTTTTTTTACTATAACTATAATAACTGTATTCATAATAAAAGTAATTTATTGTTTTAAATCAAAGAAATCAGACAAAAATGCATATATACCATACATGGTCTCTTTCCCCTTTCCCAGTATATTCCACCAATGGTTTGCTGTGCTCCCCCAGCCAAGCATGTTTCTATTGTACTGTATTACACCTGACTTAATGGTTTTGCCATGCAGTGGCATATGAGTTCTTAACTAATCAGTCAGTGTTTTCCATCTGCACCTGTGCAGTACAACTGCACTGGATATTTTAGTAGAGTACTGGAAGATATTTGGCTCTGGTCTGGTTATGCTGCCAAAGTAGCTTTTTTAAGCAACAGAGATATACATATAGCACAGAGAATGAAACATGTAAAGAATTCTCTGTTTTCAGGAATCACTCTTCTGCTGCATTTAAACTATGATTAAAGCTTCTCAAAATTTCCCTTGTTGTAGAGAATCAGCATACAATAGTAGATGCACTTGTGGATGTTGCTTAGTTGAATAGTAGCATTTCCCTTTGTGGTTGTTAAAATGTTTAATTCAGATTGCTACCAGTGAGAGAATAACAATTACATTATTTACCAAAGAGCAGAGAAAATTTTTTGATGGCAAGTGATATGTTACTGTTAAGGTTTTTAAAAGATACTTCCTTTCTTTTTATATTTATTTATTTTCTGAAGTAATGTTTTATACTTACTATTGGAATCTCTTTTCTGTCCACGTGACCATGGCCGTTTTGGTTTGCAAATTATGTTTTTTCAGTATGAAAGTAATTTTTTTTAATTTATTTATTTATTTATTCATTTTGCAGGACAGCTATCAGGTTGAAGACCTTCCAGAGAAGGAGAAAGATTTCTGTCTGTCACTGCAGATGATTTTGGGGAATTCTCAGTATATAATGGAGCTTGTTCTGTATGTATACACTGAGTTTCAGAAACTTCAAGAAAAGGTAAAATTCTCTTACTAAATTAGGCTCTGGCCAATTCATTTCTAAGAACCTCTATTTAAGAACTGATATGAGTTAGCCATACATACAAATGACTGACATTCATTTTGACATGACTACTTTGATATACACAAACAGATGTAGAAATATGATTGAAATTTATACAAATATAAATGATTGCATAGACTCCATATTTTGTAGGATTAAAAACCAACCAACCAAAAACAACTTGGAGCTGTTATGTTTACAGTATATTTTTTTTCCCAGTTCTGCCTTAAAGGTTCTCTGAACCCAAGAACGTTTCTAGCTGAAGAATTAAAAAAACTTCAGACAATATGCAGAGTACTGGAACAGTAGTAGGATTGCATTCAAAGAAGATTAGTAGCATTTAAATCTTCTTGCAAATACAAAGGTTAAGAAACTTTCACAGGGTGATATTATTTTGGTAAACCAGGTGAAATGAAGAAATTCTGCAAAGAATAAAATTGAGAAGATTAGAAAGATAAAAGGTTATTGTTGTGCAAAACTGAGACAAATGACCTTTGATGCATTTTTTGCTTTTCCTGATTATTGATAAAATACAAGAACCATTTCCAGATGCTGTCATTATGGAGATTTACCTATATTTGGCTATATATTTAAGAACAACAGCAATAGTATTCAATAATAAAATATTTCCTAGTAATCCTCTTTTAGCTAAGTTTCTTCAAGTCCTCTTACAACCCCAAAGAGAGGAAAAACTTAATCTGTTAAGGTTGGCATTAATACAGATGTTGGGTTTTTTTTCCCCATCATTCTTAATACACATCCCCAGCCACTGCTGCTGAAAAATACTCTTTTTTATCCTTGCTATTTTAGGTTCTATGGTAGAGATCATTGTTATGATATCTTTCGACAACATCTGGTCTAGCTATGATTTTGATGATCTGACTACACCTATGGCTATCACCATAGGCGTCCCAGATGTTTTCCCTATTGCCTTATTATTCACAAGATACCATTAATGAAAAATGTCATTTGGAGACTGTATGGTAATACTTGAAGTATGATAAAGCCATGCTACATTACTGAGATAATGATCCCTGCCAGACAAAAATTGTCTCTTCCTGCTAGTTAGAAATTCTTGTATTTGTTCCAGTTTCTTGCCCATTCCTCCTTCACTGAACAGACCCCCTCAAACATCTGCTGAAAGTTTTTTATTTCAAAGATAAATGCAAGTGCTCAATCACAATTTTGAAAAGTCTTAGATATATCATTTAACGTGCCAACTAAATAAGGAAGAATGTTATTCTCTGCTGTTTATTCTCTTTTTCTTTTCCTGAATTCCTTTAAACACTTTGACCCTAGAAATCTATGTTGGAAACTGTCCTGCTGACATCATATTGCTGTAGAGTTCAGTGATAGGATGCAGATTTTTACCTGCTTGTTCCCAAAGCAAAAAATTGCTGACTATGCCCTGCTTGAAAAGAAGACTTCCATGGTACAATAATCTTACAGTGATAAAATATGATTACAGAAAGTGATTTCCCTGAAACAGTCATTGTTAGTGTTATTGCAGCGCCCAGCAGTCAAGTTTCTCAGAATATAATTCATAGCCCAGCTTTTACCTGCTCCTTCAGTCATCATTCCACATTTGTGACAGCATCTATTGTTCTAGATATGAATATGATGTGACAAATTTAACTTCGTGGCTAGAGCAATAAGCTATTCAATAATTTGCTGATCACATTTTAAAGGACAAAATGTCTCCTAGACACCTCCCATCCCACTGATTATTTAAGTAACCATGCTGCCTCACATTTATCATTGCATATTTTTTGCTTGAAATTTCAAAAGAAAGTATTAATATTTCTGTATGAAAATATATAATGACTAATACATTTTTAAGAAAGAATGCTTTATTACTTTCTTTAGTGAATTCTTAGTAATTTAGTCACAGATGATTAAGCATAAATCATTATTTTGTGATTGCTTGCATTATAGATAAACAGTTTGCAGGTGCTGTGTTAAGGTGTGAAGAAGACTATAGCATTGTGACTATGAGAAAATAGCTGATTATACCTTGAATCTTAAAATTAAGCAAATTATGAAAAATGTCTCGTTGTGCACATTGTTACATAGCAGGCCAGCTCTATCTTCACACATGAAGTGACCCAGTGTTAGATTTAGGTGCTACAGCAACAGACTCTTAGTCCATATGAGACATGCAAAGATTAAATATGTAAGATTGCCTCACTTTCTAAAATTATTATTTTAAGTCATTTTTAACATACCAACCTATATATGTCGTTATTTCACAAAAAAATTCATATTCAGATCTCATAAATCTGAATTTTATGTTTAAAAAAATAGTTCAAACTTCTTATTTAGCTATTTTAAAGTACCACCATTTATCTCCATAGTACCTTGTTGTAGAAAGAGCTAGAGGCTGTGATTAGCTCTTACACAGCATAAAATAAGGTAATTGTTCCTTTGGATACATTTTTAGAACTTGAATGAGTATGAAACATGAACTGGCCCTGAAGGAGTCGAACATTGTGCTTATAGATTTCTGCTTTTAGTTATTTACTGTAGAAAAGCAAACTAGATTTGAAATGATAAAACTCTACATAAGGGATAAGACATTCAGAGCATTTTTATCAAGTGATCTCTTTTGTTAACAGAGCAAAAGACAAAATTTGTGTGGGACCTAGTCTTGGAGAAAAGAATAACTATGCCAAAGGTAAAGGGATAACTCTGCTGTGTAAAACTTGTGTAGAATTACATCCCATAGGTGAGCAGTCTAGGGTAAAGGCAATATTTGTCTTCTTTCTTTTTTTTTTTTTTTAGTTTAAAAAAATTGTCAGTTGTCAATCTGCTAAGAGTATCTAAGCCAACAACTTGGTGTCTTTTAGGAATTCTTTTGTCAGCTCACTACCTTTCTACAAGGAACCAGGTAATCTTTAGGTGTGGCTTTACCCCATGTCTGTAGATGGTGTAGTTTCCCTCCTGATGGAAGAAAGGTTAAAGTCACGTTTAACAACATTGCCTAGAGCACCTCACCTGAAATCTGGACACAAGGTCCTGAGATGTGTAACTCTTTATACGCATAGCACTTACTAAAGTTGGCAAATCAGTTTAACCAGTGCTGGTTAAAATGCCATGTGGACTTGAAGGCCTGTAGTATGACAAGTTATGAAATCAAACTGTTTGATTTTTTTCTTTGTATCACACCAGTGGGAACAAAGATACCCCTGGTAAGTATTAAAGATCAGCATGATCTCCAGGAGTAGAATGCAGTGTGGAGCAGAGGGCTCTGGTCCTTCTTCTATTTAAGCTACTAACCTCTGTGCGCAGCTCTGGTTTTACCATTTCAAGAAAAACTGGATAAGTTTAAAAGAGAAACTGTATGAGAGATCAATATACTTAACAATAAAGACAGAATGCCTTAACATGGCAAACTAGAGGATTTACTTAAATGAAGTTTTTCAGACGTCAGTTTCAGTGGTAATTTGATAATAGTATTACAGGCCATTCTGGAAAGCAGAAAAAGGGTTGATAGATGATCCAGTATGTGGAAGCTGAAATTAGACAAATTCAGACATTATCTTTAGCTGAGAAGTTAATTAACCATTGGAACAGCTCACATGGGTTTCTGATGGATTCTTTGTCAGTGAAATTTTGAAAATTAAGATCAAAGCACTGTGATTGCATTTGACACCCGGAAGAACGCCAGCAAAGATCAAGTGTTACATGTAAGGCCAGAGTTTATAATAACACTGTTCACTTCTCGCTTTCATTAATTTTAATGAAGAGCTGATGTCCAGTACATGTGTAACCTGTTCACACTACACTAATGAGCTCTGTTTATAGGCTGCTAAGTTGGAGAGGGTGTTTATATTTCTAACCTTAGAGTCTTTTGTGATGTTACAAGTAACAGCCAGATCTTATGTGACTGGCAGAGAGCAAAATGCAGTCTAGTGCTACCTTTCCTTATGCAGAAAATGAGTGGATCCAAGTCACACATTAGAGCAGAAAAAAATATAATGGCTATAGTTTTTCCTAAAACACAACTCTTTGCTGAGTTCTTCAGCTCCACCTTTAATTCTCTCTGAAGTGGGAACACTTCCAATTTGTGGAGGGGTCAGGGTCATTGTCTAGCAATGTCTACAGCTGTATGTTTTGTAAGAATTGAAGGTCAAAATTTGTTTCTGTATATCTTACTGTATCTGTTGAAAGCAAAACAAACTCCTTAAATAACTTTCCTTCTTTGAGACCCATGCAATATGGCAAGTAAAGGTTTGTGATGATTCTAGGCAAGCTAGAATGGTCAGTTTTGAAACACTTTAGGCTAAACTGGTAGCTGGAGGAAGCCAGAATAAAAATTCAGCATATCTGCACTGAAGTGACTTACCATACTCTGCTCAGCAAAGATTATACCAATTTTAAATACAAAGTAAAATAAATTAATTATTTCAGTAGTATTCTGCAGTGGTCCTGCAACAGCACCTGAATTACAATGAATGAGTTCCTGCTCCTAAGTGATCTAAGATGGAAAAACTGCCAACACTAATTACCATCTTCTTGTTAAGTTGATGAAAAGAAGTAATATATACTGATGAAATTTAGGTCTTTGACTCGAGAGCAAAATCTGTCAAGAGAGAGGAGGGACTGATTCATTGAGGAAAGTCCCCTTGAAATCAATAGGACACTGAAAATAAATTTGGCAACATGATGCAAAAATTGCACTTATGAACTAACTGTTTATTCCCTTTAACCACAGGCTGAAGCCTGGGATTTGAGATCCAGGGACTATCAAATCAGAATTAGAGGAATATAAAGTATTGTAAAGTGAAAATACAGGATTTTCTAACAGAAAGAGTTTCAAATTTTAAGCTTTACTGGAATCATCAGGGACTGAATGTATATGGAAAAAGAAAGATTTGCTAATTATCTTGGCTAGTGCAAAGACAAATTAATGATTCTAAAAAATGAGGAAGAGTATATCATTCTTGTTGGCACTAGATGAACCAAAGATTTCACTATTTTTAGTGCAATATAAATTGAGTTGCTAAAAATGGAATTTGTGGGATCAAATTATAAGCGGTTACGTAAATAAAAGTTTACAAGAGAATGAATAATGGAAGTAATTCCACAGGTAAGCAGTACGTTCTGTGAGTTCAGTCTATTGAACTGCAGAAGGAAAAATCTGTTGTCTTTTCTTGCTTATCTGGGAATAGAGGAGTATTCTTGAGAACAGGTTAGTTGAACCAGAAGAAAAAGTTGTTGCCTTTAATTTGTTAAGATGGTTAATTAGTTCATTATGGTTAAAATGCCAGTTTTCAATAAAAGGTTCCTGTATTTTGTTTGCAATCTCTAGTAACACCAATAATATGAGATAAATTTCTGAAGGCAAGTACACTGTGTTATCCTTTCAAACACTTTGTTTTTAAAACTTTTAAGAAATAGGTCTCAAACTCAGGACACCTGTGCTCTCTTCCTGACTCTGTTGTGTGACATGAACATAAACAAGTCATCTTTAATTTATAGCTCTCTTTTCTCTTGTATTAAAGATCACATTTTACTTCAGTTTCTCTACTAGCAGCATCTTCTGATTTCACTAAGCACTATTTTAATCCCTGATGTTAGGAGTTGCCCTCATAACTATTCTGTGTAGAGAACCAACGATGAACACAATTCATAACTGCATATGAAAGTTATAAATGAAAAATACCAAACATACCTTCTCAATGAATTTGTTAACATGAAACACTAGTTTTGCACAATGTACTGAAGTAAGACACTTCCATCCAAAAGAATCCTTAAACCAAGACTTTAATGTAGAAGTTTCAATTAAGTATCATGAGCTATTGCCTTAGCTTTTAGGAGAAGATTTTTGTTTACTTTCAGGTAAGTGATAGATTATGTGAACGTCTCTGGGGAATTTTAAGCGTGAAAAGTTATAAAGCAGTTAGACAAAAACAACTGTGTTCCCAGACCAAGATCTTGTTCAATGAATAAAATACAGCAGAAGAAAATCCTGTCCAAGGACTGGAACTGCTCTTAGTAAGTATTACTGCAACATTTTAGCTTCATGAAACAACTTTGACTGAATTAGAGATACAGGTATGTGGAAAGCATTTCTTTTTTTTCTTTCTTTCTTTCTTTTTTTTTTTTTTTAAAGATTTCTTTAAAAGAGAATATGTATTTCTGTAGCTGCTCACCAATCCTTAAACCTGGCAATTTTTCTGTTCAGTACTTTCCAAAGGAAGTATTACAGGGAGTCCAGTGAATGAAATGTGATAGTGGGAAAGTTAATCTTAGAAACAAGACAGAAGCATAGTAAGTACCATGACAATACTAGATTGGGATTGATGCTGCAAATATACCTCTTCTCATCTGCTAAAGCTGCTTCAGTTTGGATTCTGGTTATACAAAATTCACACCCAATAGCAAATATGGGCAAGATTATTTGTCTAAATGAGACAATGGGAAGATATTTGAACTACGAGGGTCGCTTTGATTTATTAACTTTAAGATATCTGTGATCATGCTTGGAAAATGCTTGCACATTGCACAGTGGATACTACAGGCATACGCATAAGTGCGACAGTTTCTTTGCTGATAAAACCCAGTGACATAAACCCATTAAGCAGATTTTATTTCTATTACTGTGTTAGCCAATTAAAATGCATATTAATTATGCATTGCAAAGGTTTATTATTAGTTATTCGAACACATAAAAGTAATTTCAGGATAGTCTTAATACAGTTTTGTACTAAGCATTATGTGCTGCAGATTAAATTTTCTGCTGTAGAATTTATATTCATTTCTGGTTTTGAACATCAACAAATATAAAAAGCTACTTATTTTACAAGAATTGAGAGATCAATAAGCCTTCTTTATTAAGTAGATATAGCAATAGTCCTAACAGTTGAAAAGATCTAAAGAGAGCTATTAGTAACCTGAGAATTCAGCTGCATCCTTAATGAATATGGCCAATTGTGTGCCAACACTATTATGGCTATTTCTGTCCATTACTTTTTCTCCCCATGGTTTGAAAGAAAGGACAGAGCTATATTATGCTGGGTCAGCAATTTTAAGACAAATTATTTCAGCCCTTCCTGCCAAGTCAGGAATAAAAGTTGTAGTTTCAGCAGAATCGGTACTTCTCACTGTGGGATATTTTGTGGTATAAGTGTGTATTTGATATCCATGCACAGCAGACAGATATCTGCAGTTTAGAACTGACTAGTGTTAGCCCATGCAATTACACTTATTTTCATAGCTCACATTCTCTTATTTACGGAGAAACTTTCTACCATCTTATGTCTCCTTGGAAAGGAGGCAGGTTCAAATTGATTCTCTTGAAGCATAATTCCACTTTTCCATCAGATTTCAATATTTCAGCTCAAATAAGAGCTTATTGGCTTTGACACCACAACTCATCTTTACAAGCTGCTGTTGTACGTAGAATCTCAGTTGGAATAGATCAGAATATTGGAATATTCTCTACATCTGGTTGGGTATTTTCAATTTCATGCTGTAACAATGATCAAATCATAAAAGACAATTCATACAGTCATTATTTACATAATCAAAGAATGCTCATCAAACTCTGAAATCACCTTGATTTCTTTTTTTTTTTTTTTTTGTAATGAAATAGAGGGACAAGAAGATTTTCATCAAATTAACTACTATTTCTTATACTTAGCATAAAAGACTAGGATTTTTAAACTTCTTTTCAACCTCAAATTGAATATGCTTCTGGAACTGAGTGATACTTTCATTTTTAAAACAGTTATTTAATTTTCATTCATTCATTTTAATTTTTAAAATATAGCATTTGAGCAAGTGGTGAAATACTCTGTGCTCAGGGCTACTGCCACTGTGTTATTTCAGTCTTGTAGAGCAGAATTAGTTAAACAAAAGACAATTTTTATGTCCAAGAGAGGCAAGATCCCTAATGTTTTCTGAGTCACGCTGAGTTCAAAATTCCAGTTGCCTTGCAAAATGCATAAGAAAGATCACACTTCCCTTACCCTTTACTCTATCACACACTCACTTTCCCACTTTTTCCTTTAACATTTTGTGATGACAAACTAAAAACTCTAGACAGACATCAGGAAAGCATATTAATAGTAGGAACTGAAATACAGAAATTTCCGATCACTATTGTAAAGCATCTACTCTCACATATGTACATGCAGACTTTTTTTGGAATAGATGTGTCACTGCAAGTTGTTCAGAATGACAAAAACACTCAGGAAATTTATTTCTCATCTTAGCTATCTGTTAGATAAATTGAAGACAATTTTTATTAACATGAACCCTTATTCATGTTCACAATGTTCCATTTTGTAGGACATTCAGCATTAGTTTTGGTATCCCATTAACTCAGTGTGAGTTTGGTGTCAAAAACAGCCATGTAAGACTTTTGTTGTTAGAGGGCTTTCTTCCAAGACACTGAAATACCCCACCGGAAAAGCAAACTCTAAAAGGGACTGTCTTATCCTTGCATCATCGTTTCCCTTGTATATCCTACTTACAGATAAAGAAAATTTGGTCACTTATGAAAAAGTTTTTCCTTACTTGTATTCAAGGCCAATCATAATCAAAAATTAATCCATTAAACAAATACATTCTGCTTTCAACAGATCTGTGAAAATCTTCTGTCACCTTTCTTTTCTACAGAAAAAGAATAAAAATTGTTCACAGGCAAAAAATAAACATTCTGACTGGATCAATAGCATCAGTACAGGTCTAGAAAAAGTAAAAAAAAAAAAAAGAATAGCACTTGAACCTTTGTATAATGAAAAGAATTTTTACCTGGAACCTCAGGATTTCACTGCTTTGTTAACCAGCCAGAAATGGGAGTGCCTTGACATTTTTTTGGTAAAGGTATTAACTTTGTAGGGGTGGCAGTTATGAAATATATGACTCTATTTATAATTGAATAAATCTGACAAAGAAACTGCTGAGACAAATTATTTATGACTTTGCAGTCCAATTATTTATGGACATTGCAGTTATAACTAAATGTGCAAAAATGGCACTTTGAATGTGAACTCACTTAGAGCCTGAGTTGGATAAGTCTTTGATTCAATTTGGAAGTACATATTAGCTTTTTGCTTTGGCATCTCTGAAATTGCACTCTTGAATAGATGAAGAAAAACTGGCAACTCAAAGTTCATTATGACTTTATATGTAACTGATTTAACATAAAGAAAGGAAGATAAATTATTTAGAACTGAAGACATAACTGATATATTTATAGGCAGGATTTCTAGTTTTTCTTTCCTGCTGTCACCTGTTAACTATATAGCATATTTTATACTTAGAATCATAGAATCATAGAATCACCAAGGTTGGAAAAGACCTAAAAGATCATCCAGTCCAACCGTTCACCTATTACCAATAGCTCCCACTAAATCATGTCCCTCAACACAACATCCAGTCTTTCCTTGAACACCCCCAGGGTCGGTGACTCCACCACCTCCCTGGAGGTACTTGCAGTACAAACAGCCTGGGAATCAAGATCTGAAGAAGAAAACATCTATAGATGTTTGGGGAAGATTTGTATGATCTTTCTGAAGTGCTTGTTGCATTTCTGAGGAAATTTCTATTAAGTGTAACTGGAGTTTTTCCCTTAACTTCAATTTTGGGAACCAAGACTTCAGTCTCTTCTTACTGCCAGAGAAATATATTCTATGTGAAGAAAAGAAAAAGTGAAAAATTACACTTAGAAATAAGAATGAAAAAATTCCATTGCTAAATCAACTTTTATTTAAAAGTAAGAACATATAGGTCATGACTCTTTTTTCACATTGAGATATATCTTCAGTCCCTCTGCCAGTACCGTTGGCATGCATGTTTGTGCTGCTTTCTTATTCAAGGAAGTTGCAAGCCCTGATAAAAGAGTTATTGAATTTGGCTTAAAAGACATTTTGCATTGTAGAAAAAGAGAAAAGCAGCTGCAAGGACACTGTAAATCTGACTCTTTGAGGTCAAACTGACATAAAAACCAGCATGTAATCAGTTTAGGCTCAGCACATTTAGCACAGTGTCAGGGGTAAATCAGATGAAAGAATGCAACATAAAAACAATTAAAAAAAATCATCCTGTGGCACGAGATTCTTTGTAATAAGCAATTCGAGTATTCTGGTGAACCTGTAGATATTTTGTCCAAAGTAGACTGTCTTAAAGCATAAGTCAAATTGTGCTAGATAGTCACAAACTACTGCAGAAGAACACAGGTATTTGTCTTTGAATTCCTGATCATAAACATCAAGAAATTCACAAATGCAGAAGCCTTTGATTCAAGTAGAAGACTATTCACCAAATGCACTATGATTTGTTAGCTACCTTCCTTAATCACACTCAAAATAATAATTGTTTGAGTAGTTTCTCATGATAAAGTAAACCCAGATATTTTTACTACATTACTCAGTATGTACTGAATTGATAGAAAATAGTTTGTTTTCATTTTTTAAGTAGAAATCACATTTAGACAAATACGGTGATAGTAAAAAGTTCAAGCAGAGATTTATTGGGCGGTGTCTTGAAATACTTCTTTAAAAGATACAAACTTTTTATACCTTTTCTAGATTTAATTCTAGCACGTAAAATAATATTATAATATGCTCCTAAGTAATCGGTAAATGAGCTAATGAAAACAACTTTTTATTCCACTGATATTTTAAACTACCATGGTTTTAATTGAAGCTAGAGTATATTCAGTGGAGATATATAGAAATGAATTTGTTAAAACATCAGAACAGTATTTTTGGACTTGTGGAAGACTTGGGGAAATCAGCTATATGAACTAACAATAAAGGATTAGTCAGTGCACATCTATTTTTATAAGCCATCTCACCAGGTTTGCAAGGTGACTAATGAATGGCCTCAAAGCCTGTGCAGAGAAGAGTGATGAAGGATTTAAATCCTGGTGAATTAAATATTGTTGGAAAGTTTAGAGAAGGAACCTGGCGAATATATTCTAGCTTTTCTAAAGCAATGGAACTCTAAGGAAGTGAATGTGCTGCAGAAAGCAAGGCTGGAGAAAACATTAGCTTTTCTGTAAAGGAAAATAGTGAGCACAGAGTACAGCACAGCCATGGTCCTCCACAAATTTAAATAACATTTCAAGAATCTTGAATTAAAAGTCCAGGAGCTGTCTTTGAAAATAAACCAATTTCTTTGAAAGAGAGAAAAAAAAGGAGGGTTTTAACCCGAGGTAAATTACATGAGTAATTTACTAACAGTTATGAGTAATTTACTAACAGTACATGAGTAATTTACTAACAGTTATGCTGAGCACAGGATTCAGAGCAGACATATTTAAACAATCTAATGAATGAGATGCTGAAGGAAACAGATGTCCCATCAAGTCATTCAATCCAACTCCCTATGGAGGTAGGTTTTCTCTTTCCTGTATCTCCTCTGGTCTCCTTCCTAGTATGCAGAACAGAGACCTCTTTTGGAAATATCATATAACAAAAAATACCGCCCCCACAGTGATATTTCTGTAGGAATGATTTTATGAACGTTTCTTATCCTCTTAATATTAGTTGTTCAGGTCCAAGTGACTACAACACTTCAGTCTGTTAGATCACGGTTAATGTTATTATAATTTCTACATTTACAGTATTTCTCTTTGTATTGCTATAGTACCAGAGAGGACAAACAATTGAATGGAATGGAAGTATAACTAGAGGATAGCAAAGGACATAGACACAATTTTTCTGTATTTCTTCTGCCTGTAAAGGTTGCCATGAAGATGATGCATTTATACCATGTAGAAAATCTAACAAAAAGTACAACTTGCATGTGATTCCTCAAAAAGACCTTATATTTTCTTCTCATATTTTGTATTCCTTTTAAGCTAAAAGGCTAAGTTAAAATTATGGGAAACTAAATGAATAAAAGCCTGCCAGTAAAGAGTCACCAATGACTGTTATTTCTATCAAGCAGTTCATTTAGCCACCTACTTTCTGCAAGTTTATAAATAGTTCCCTTGTAGACTACTCATAGACTTAAGCCCAGCACTCCTTTCAGTGATTTACTGGATTACAGCCAGACCACTCAGCACTGTGTAGAATCCAGCCCCTTTCATGTGATGAGAAAAGAGCAGTAGCCATGACTGTCTAAGCAAAATATAAGAGTTCTGAATGCATGGATTTTTTTGTTCATTTGTTGCTTCTTGTTCATTTGTAGCTCTTTAGATCACACTTACCTGGGCATTTTCCGGTCTTGTGGAAGCCTCCAAACAGGGTAGACTCCAACTACAAGCACACAGAGAGGTATTTTTCTTGACCAACACACAGAGTGACAGTGACTGGCTGAGACTGAAACACTGCTGTGCACACAACCCCAGTGCAAGATCCTGCTGGGAAGACAGCCATCAGCCAGGTGGGGAAGAGTCAGCCTTGGCTGCTTCCCGCCACAGCTCAGTACTTCAACCTGATAATGTGCTGTCTTGTGGCTTCTACCTCTTTTTAAGGGCATTTTACCTTTATGTGTTTGTATATTAAGCCTTGAGTTTTTACTATCAATTCAGATTTTTTTTGATGCTGAATTAAGTAAAGATTTTATTCTCTGAACATATTTTAGAAATTATATAAGCATACAGAAGGATTTCACATTATTCATTATTTGTTTGCATCCTTTATTGAATATAAGAACTGTCATTTTAAAGGTGAGTGAAAAACAAGTTCAGTTCAGAGCTTTGAAACAAGTTTTAGAGTATTTTACTATCAGAATTGCTTCTTAGATTCATTTTGCATGAGTAATAATCAAAATTCACTGTAAAGTGTTTATCCTTTGGTGGCTTCTGTGAAAGTTTTTTGTGCCTAGTCCCTTGGGTAATTTATTCCTGACAAAACCCCTGCAGTGACTGACACAATCCAGTGTGTCACCTTACTGGGTTGTGAAGAGCTACTCTCTTAGAAATACAGATCAGGTATTTCCATTCTGGAAGGAAAGTCGTTGATGACTCATTTAGTAGATACTCTTTGCAGATATCCTCAATCAATGCACTTTGGGTATAGTATTCTTGTATCTCTTAGAAGAGCTATTTTGGGTGTGATTTTTTTTTTTTTTTTTTTTGGTTAGTTTGTTTTGTAAAGATTACTGCTAAATATGTAGGAAAAAAAAAATCCATGTAAAATAGAACCATAAATGAAATCTGTGTGGGCCAGAAGACCTTCAGCCCAATAGGTTTCTAAATATGAGCACAAAGAAAATTTATATTGGTGTTTGTATCTATTGTCTGGATTCTGTGCATATGATAGGTGAATTTTTCTTATGTATTCTATCCTTTGAGTTGAATAATACTTGTTTTTTTCATTCATTTGGATGAACATTGATATAAATGTTATGACATAGTATACTGCAGTCTTGAGAGAGGAAATTTAAAGGTCATATTTTGCACTCCATTGTGTATGCTCAAGGACTGCATTAATGATTCTGGTAGACCATTTCAAAGTGTGTTTCTGACATCTTGGCACTAATGGAGTCTATCTGTCGCAAAGAGCTGAGGCTGCTCTGTGAAGAGACTACCATCTGGAGCTTTCCTTTTTAAAAAAAAAAATATATTTTTTCAAACTAGCAGCCTTGTTGTCCTTCTTTGAGAATTTCATTTGGATTTCATTCCCATTTCTCAATTAAGGTCACTAAAAATAACACATTTATCTTTCCACCCTTCTTGCCATGATGTCTCTGAACAATCATCAAACACAGCTGTACTCCTGTACGCTTTTGCTGTCAACTGGGCGGAGTGCTCAAGAATAAAGCTGTTGTTCTATCTGCAGCTAACTGGCAGAGACAGAACAAACACTTAGCACAGTCATTTAAGAAGTGACGTAGTGGCAGGCTTCTTGGGCCAGATTTTTGATCAATTATAAATTGATCATTATGAATGTAAATAAAATGCCATCAAATCACAATAACTTTATGTCGTGTTTGTCTTGTGTTGGCAATATCAATGCTACAGACCACAAAGCAGTTGAGAAACAAGTCCTTGAATCTCATGTCTGAGGCACCAATTCCCCATGAATGCATTCATCACCAAAGATCTTACATCATCTAGTGAGGCATGTTTCTCTTGATGTTACTTAATATTTTTATTGTCAGTCATTTATACTGTTAGTTTCTCCTCCTAAGCAGGTCATGACATCTTCATACTCTCATCAGTTATTATACAGAAATCTCCTCTGGGAGCAGGTCTGGGTGCCATTACCTCTATGTCCAAATTTTGACAGTGGTAACAACCATATACTAAAGCAAAAATATTCTCTTCTGTGAAAGCCAGAGTTCAAAATTTTACCACTAATTCTCCTCTGCTGAAATAATAATGATGATAATTTAAAAAATGGGATGAAAATAATTAGCTTTCTAGTTGGGATTTAAAGATTCTTCTGTTGCTCCTTTATGTCTCTGAATCAGATGAAAGGAAACATTATTTGGCAAGGTTCTAATTTGATTAATGGGTGTGCTGTAGCACTGAGCGACACAAGGAGGTCCATGTAACATGTCTTTAATTGCAGGAGCACTTCACAAGAGCTGAGAGATTCCAGAGTGGCTCAGGGTACTGAGTAGAGTACATGCACAATCTGATGGGATAAGGCTCCAGATATGTCTGGGACATTTCCAATTAAAGCTCTATCTGTATCTAAGCCCGGGTAGAAGATAAGCTTCTCTATTGCATAGTACAAGGCTGTCTTACTAAAGTCCTGTTTAATGGACCAAAGTTAAGGGTCTCACTGATAGAGAGATGTTTTCCTTCTCCCTTTCTCTTCTCCCTTTAAGCACCCACAGGGCTGCTCCTGTTTGAGAGGCTGCAAGGCTGTGTAGTGGACACAAATGTGGGAAGTCTGTGCTAGAGGGAAAGGAGCAGTGCGGTAATGAGTAAAGGTGAATTGCGGAGTGTTGAAATCCTCTCCCTCACATGCAAGCCTAGTGAATCCGTGCCTGTAGAGCCCAGTTAGCAAGGGAATAGCAGGTTATCTGGACCAGACTGAACTCCATCCTGCTTCAGCTCAAGGCAAGTGTTCATAGACATAGGTTGTGCCCTTGTGGTATACCTCACATCTTCAGGTTACATTAGTGCCCTTCACTGTGCACAGCACATTATGAGGGCAGAGGAAATTTATGTCTGAAGCTGCCAAGAAAGCAGAATTTTTGTTAATCATAGCTGTATCAATGCTATGTAAATTGGTGATATCTTTGGGTTTTGTTGCATGATCTGGACTTCATCTATTTGCAGTTAGATCTGAATACTCAATCCTGCATTTCTAGCACATTTTCCAGAAAGAAATAATGCTGGCTTCATGTGGTAGAAGGAAAACATATGGGTAATTTAATATTTTTTGAAGACTCCAAGCTTTTTTATTAATGCACAAATTCCCAAAAGAATTATAGACCTATAACATGCGTGCTGTACAAATATTTTAATAAGGCAGTAGATTTTTTCCCTCGGAGATGTAAATGCAAATTCTATATGGAGGCAAAAAACTAGTAGCAAAAAAATATTAGTAGACCAGCATGGAGAAGGTGAAAGCTGCGGGAAGTGAACCTGACATTTGACAGAAGTGCTTATACCCAAAGTTCCTGTTTGATGCTTAAGGATAGACAAACTTCATGCCATTTGCATAGAACTGTGAGAGAAGTGAAGACTAACCTCTGCCTTTTTTTTTTTTTTTTTTTTTTTTTCCTGAAGCATTTTTAGCTTATTTATCTTAGATATCTTTGTGGAAATTTGCAGAAATCAAAATCTAACAATTGATGTCCAGCTCTACTGAAAATCTGATGGTATTAAATGTCACTGAAACAGGTGATACGTACCTAACTTTCCATCACGCAACTGTTTAATTATGATATAGAGAAAGATATACATTTGTTTTTTATTTTTTCTTCCATTAATTTCTTTATTTTATATCCTCACTTCTCAGTATTTAATGTGGTCAGGGTAAAACAAAAATGTTTTAAAATCACATTTTCCAGGAAAATATAGGCAAGAGTAGCTAGACTAAATACTGAAGATGAGCAAGTCTTTCTGTTCTCTTCCTGTTTTCTTCTCTTTCCTGTGGAAATAATGGGGAAGTAAAAAATATTTCCGTAGTTATTATTAGGTGTATACAAAGACTATTTCCTTTCCTGTATTCTTTCAAATGAGACTTTGTCTGTTTTCTCAGCTGATGACAGTGGAAGTCTTCTGTGCAGGAGCCAGTGATGTTATGCCTTATGAGTAATCCAAATTACTCAGTTTTCACTGTGTAGGAAAGTATGTCTTTCATCTTTGCCTTCTTCTATTCCCATTGTTTAAGCATCTGTGTTATCCTGGCTGTAGAACTTAGCCTGGGGGTTGTACTGGAAAATACTAGGGACTTTTAAACAGTGACAGCTCTGTAGGTTTGCTTTGCATGACCTTCAACCACATGAAAGGCTGGCTTCCCTAGTAGGGCTTGAACTGAGACCTTAGGTTCAATAAAAGTAACCCTTGTGTACAGCATGAAAGAAATTATTGTTACACAATCACTTCTCTGCCTCCAGTAGTACAGTTTTGCTACTGAAATCAGGTGGGTTTCTGCATAGTAATAGACCTAAAGTGTTTGTTTTAAGATATTTTGCAGAAAATAAAGGTTAAGCAATGCTTCTGAAGAAGATTCAGTAGCTGTGTTTGAACATTAACCACGGTGGCTTTTGGTATCCCCGTGGAGATATGACAGATAAGTATGTGGCTGAGAGGGGAAGCATGATGGGAATTGAGGCTTATTTTCTTTGCACCTGTAAAGTCTTTGCAGTCATCTGCAAAGGGCTTCTCCTTGATGTCACAAGATAAAAGATTCTTCTTTTGGTTATGGAGTCCTGACTCTCCATGTAATTAAGATGCCTTTTGGCTGCTATACAGTATGTTGAATTTGTCTAGTATCACGCAGACAGCTGCTCTAATGTTTTCTGCAATTATGTATTTTAAAAAACAAAACAAACAAAAAACCAAATAAGCCACCCTTATTTTCTGGTACATTGAAGCATTTCATTTAGAACTGTTTTCTTTCTCAAGGCATATCCAAGTAATGGAAGAAGAGCTATGCAACAGGTTCTGGAATAGGTCTGTGATCAAAACAGTTCTACATACATGTTTATGTAATGCAGAGTAACCAGGAAAAGACTCTTCTGCTTCTAGACCTCATTTAAAATATCTGCATGGCACTGAATGCTCATGGGCTTTTGCACATAGTTTGGGAAGTGTCTAATCAAATTATGCGTAAGTTTTGATACACATGTAATTGTTTGTAGTGGGTTTGTAATACCTTGCATTTTTCTGGACAAAATGTCAGGCTTCCAGAATTTTTAGAGAAGGTGAAAGTAGGGCTTTGCTTACAGATTTATAAAGAAGGGTATCCAGCTAAGAAAAACAGTGTGATCAGAGGCAGAGCCAGATGGGCAGAATGAAGCTTCACTAAGCTGATATTTCGATTTTCAATATAAGTAATTTAGAAATACATATCGCAAATTCCACTGGAGGTCAGAGGGACAAGGCATTTATTTTTCTTTTAAATACGTAACTCAGACTTCTAAATTATTTATGCACTTTTGAAAATGCTTATCATTTGCAAATCACCTGGAGTCTATGGCTGTACTTATCACCTTGGCTACCTTGGCTGGTTTATCTGTGAAAGGAACCTACGGGGTGATTATTCCATAGTTGTTTTTTGGGTTTTTTTTTTTTTGCTTGTTAATATGTATTTGAACTTGAACAGATACAGGCAAAAGATCTTTGTTAATCCTGACACCAAAGTGCCTTTGTTGGCAAAGATTTATATCAAACCCAGTGAGAAAAAGTAGGAAACGCACCAATTTCAGCATGTGCATTGACTTAAATTCAGTAATTCCTTCTTCCCCTGCACCAAAGTATATCTGTCAAAGGTTTAAAAGAACAATTAGGATAGCAACTCTCTAGACCTCAAGAAGAAATTACTTGAATAACCATAATCATTTGAAATTACTATCCTGAGGCTGAAGCTTTACTAAAGACATTTCTGTTCTAGAAACCTTGTCGTTATAAGTGACATGGTAACAAATCTTTTCTTTGCTGTTATTATTTTTCTTGAGATAACAGATTTGTCTCACTAGATTGTTATAAATCATCGTCAGCAATTGGTCAGAATTAATTCCATTTCTGTTATGTGGATTTGCTTATGTGGCTGTGCCGATAGGTGTTAACTAGTTTACACCAAAAACATGGTCCTTGACAATATGCAAAAATAATACTTAAGCAGTCAGCTCATGAACAAAGAGAGAACTAGAAACATACTTTTCAGTCTGCAGTTTTGTTTACATCTCTTTTTGAACTCTTCTGCTGTGGTCAGACCAGAATCATTATACTTGAACAATTTCTGCAGTTCTATTAGTAGTGAGATTACTGGAATAGGCTGAGATCAGTTACATCAATGCAGTTTTAGGTCTGCAGTGTAGCATCCAGGTATTTCATCAAGGTCAAGTATTGTTAGGGAGAAGGACTGTTCCCCTCTTTTCATGTATTTTTTTTTTCCTTCTTTCCTTTCAAACTACTTCTGTAAAGTTTCTGAATGTTGTTCAGAAAAAATCATGTACTTCCAGCAATATAAGATGGCTCAGTATTTTGTCACAATATTAAATGGCCATCTATAACCAAAGGAACAGCAAAATTTTCTAAGTATTTCAGAGACACCCAAATTATTGATAGTGGAAAACAGAAGGATTCAAACTTTATTTTTAGGTATCTGCAATTGTGCTATTTCCATATGATATCAAATAGCATCTTCTTTCAAGGACTAACACAGAAGATATTCAAAAAGCATTATTATGAGTTAAACAACTTCTGAGTGAAACTGTACATGCTTTTGAATGAAAATGAATGTGTATTGGGGAAATTTTATTGAAGCACCAGAACAGGTTTCCCAGAGATGTGGTGGATGCCTCATTCCCAGAGACAGTCAAGGTCAGGCTGGGTTATGCTCAGAGAAACCTGATCTAGCTGTAGGTATCTCTGTTCATTACAAAGGAGTTGGAATCCTATACAAAGGAATAGAATCACAGAATTATAGAATCACTCAGGTTGGAAAAGACTTTAAAGACCATTGAGTCCAACCGTGACCTAAGCATACTATCCTAACTCTAACAACCCTCCACTAAATCGTGTCCCTGAGCACCACATCCAAATGGGTTTTAAACAAATCCAGGGATGGTGGCTCAACCACCTCCCAGAGGAACCTATTCCAATACTTAATAACCCTTTCTGTAAAGAATTGTTTCCTAATATCCAACCTAAACTTACCCTAGCGCAAGTTAGGGTCATTTCCCCTCGTCCTGTCACCAGTGAGAAGAGACCAACCCTGCTCTCACTGTAAGCACCTTTCAGGAAGAGAGCAATAAGGTCTCCCCTCAGCCTCATTTTCACCAGATGAAACTTCCCTAGTTCCTTCATGATTTCCTTGTATGGCATATTCTCCAAGCCCTTCACAAGCCTTGTTGCCCTTCTTTGGATGCTCCAGCACCTCAATATCCTTTCTGTACTGAGGTGCCCAAGGCTGATCACACTACTCGAGTACATGGGCAGGATTACTTCCCTAATCCTGCTCACCACACCATTCCTGATACAAGCCAGGATGCTCTATTTTATGAAATTGTACATCTTCACCTCTTCTACCATCAATAAATCTTTCACACTTGAAAATAGGAAGTAACAGTTCCAAGTTTTCCCAAGAAAACATCATGTTGGCTTATACATTTCACAAATTTAAAACAGAAATTGAGAATCCATCAGTTTTTTTTTTTTTTTTTTATGTAAGGATTTTTCTTTTTTGAGAGTACCTGTCAAGTTCTCTATTATTCTCTGAAGTGATTATTTCCCCTCTGTGATTACTTTAAGATTTTGTAGTATAGTAACACCAGTTATTTCATTTAGATTATACTAAAAGTTTGTGACCATTATGATTTTTGAACAGCACTATTACAATGACTGTGCTTATTCCCTCATTTTAAATCTAGTTACATTCCTTCTGGAAGTGTATTAGTTTTTCCTATTATCCATGGATGCCTGGCATTTTGGGAAGTACCTGCTATATTCTCTCACATTGGAGACTATTAAACAAGCATTCAATCCACAAATTTTGGATATAGTGTGCTGTAACAGCTCCAATGTGGCCCTTTGGGTGTATCCTGACAATGTCTGTTTGGGGAGACATTAGACTCTTTCATATTAATGTGATGCATTATAGAGTTCCTTGGGTGCAGTTAGAGCATGTTATGTTAATGTGAACTTAGGGATTCTTTAATTGACTGGTGTAGGAGAATAATTATGTAGTACACTGAATATCTAGATGCAGCTGTTGACTGTGCAGTCAGTACATGCATAGTACCATCACATATATACATGTATATATATTTCATGCTGCAAGTTGGGTCAGTGACCCAGTGATTTATTACTTAAAGACTTATGATTGCTTACATCTTACATTGCGTGTATCTCTAGCTGTAGCTCTAGATGTTTCAACAATGCAACTGAACCAATGCAAGCTTTTCACTTTCATAGCAGTGAATACCCCCTCTCCAGGGAGCTCTCGCCATCTCTTATGCTGATGGATTCTTGTCTATTGCCATACTCGCTTGATCATGTTAAAATAGCATGCTACTTACTCTGCATTACTTGTATGACTTGGTGGTTCACTGCTTTTTCTTTAGTTCTTTAGTTTGATTTTATTTTTTTCTGCTTAGAAACAGCACCAAATAAGTGATTTCCCCTGATGATCTCTCCGTAGCTAGCAAGCATCTCATATCTCTGATCCATTTTCTTCTTTTCCTGATTCAGTATAATCTTTGTCTTTCCTTCTCTGACTTTGGTCTTCCTTATTTCCTGCCTATTATTTTTCTAGTTGCTTTTCTGAGACTCCAGGGAAAGACATCATCTTATTCCTCTCCTATTTCAGGTACTGTCTGCTTTCTTGAAGTGTGCTGAAGGCTCTCCCCTGATGGTCTAGATCCCTGATGCATCTGATTATGATTATGTGTTTGTCCTGACCTACTCTGTTTCATTCATTTTGTACAATTATGATAACTCTCTTGGCCCGTGGAATAGGCTGCACAGCTGTATGCAGGTGGAAAAGATACTTTTTTTCCCTTTCACACCATTAGCACTAAGAACAAAGGAATGCTATATTGTGTGTTTGCAATAAAATAGAACACATTTCTTCCCAGTTTTCATTTTTCTTTCTCTCTCTTTCTGCTCCCACCCTTTCCCCCCCCCCTCCATTCCCTTTTCAATCTTCAAATGACAAAAGAAGGAAAGACAGAGAGGAAAAAAAAAAAGGAGAAAGATCAACCAAAAGGATATTGCAAGACATATTTCTCATCTTAAAAGCCTTTCAGTAAAAACATTTTAAAGCAATGTTTACTGCTGTTTTTGATAATTAATTTTAATTTCCTCAGACAGAATCCCTTATTCATGTATACACTTTGTCTCCTTTCTCCTGTAGGTCTGGACAGTCTACTTGAACCTCACTACCCATAACATCAGGCAGACTCTGAATGGAGCTCTGAGGGCTCTAGCAGCAGATCTAGCTCTCAGACCATGACTCGTGGAGAAGAGAATCTTGTCTGCTTTATTCTGCAAAAGTAGAGCTTTATTATCTTCCCTCTTCATCTGGCTTGCCTAGACAAGCTTGCATTCAAGGAAGTTTCTACAACTTTTCTTCAAGTCTTTGCTACTGCTGCTGGGACCTTATATTCAAGATCCAATGACAAACCATTTGCTGTTACGTTATTGATTATCTTTGTGATAGACCTTCACCCAGTATTCAAACGCTTATGGCAAAATTTGCTCTTTTTTTCCCCAGTCTTTGGCTTCCTGGTTGGCTTAAAATAGGTAAGCAAAAACCTGAGTCGGCTCTGGGATTAAATATTTTTTTTTACATTCTCCATTATTGTTCCGTTATATTTTGATTTCTGTTCTGATTTTAGAATGTGAAAATGTCGAATTTACTCCTCAGTTTCTATTGATAATTATATTTTAAAATTCCCTCATAATATTTAAGAAAGCAGGTATTACAGTCTTTGTTGTTGTTATTTTAGGGACATTGAAGAATTGTAAATGTTTAACAAACATCAGTGGAACTTAACAGGAGACGTGAAATGTTTTGCACAATTGAGGGAAATAGTTTAGCTGATATCCAACAACATTCCAGTCTAACACTAACTGGCTGTTAATCTGCCGCCAAATAGATTTACAATGATAGCTTTTCCTTTCTCTGCAGGACAAAGCAAAACTTGAAATATCAGAGCTTCCCTCAAGACTCAAATTTCAGCTCTGATTTGCTGTAGTTCAAATCTTTTGGTTCCCAGTGTGGTGATCTATCCCTGACTATATTCCATGAAATGCCCATCCAGCTGCAAGACAAGCAAATTGCCAAGGTTCCCCCTCAAGCTAATCCTGAGTTACTAGAGTCAAGAGAGAGTCACTTAATTCTTCACTTGTGATCATATTTCTTCTTTGCTTTATCTTTTGTACTTTTGCATCTATCTTACAGTTTTCATATGAGGTTCATGCAGAACTCCTGATGAAAGTAGAGTAGAGATCACAGGTAACCGAGACCGCTGGATTGTCAGAGAATACACTCTCTGAGAAATTCAACCTGTGTTTAAAATAATGATAATTTTTGTTTTTCAGGTTGCTCACTGCTTCTTGTGCTTTTGCAATATGCATTTTAAGAATATTGCTTTATTCTTCTGTGTGTAAGACTTCAGCAGCAAATAACACTCATCGTCTAGCAGAAGAGAGGGAAGAATATGCAGTGATTGGAAGAGCATGTCAGTTTCAAAGTAAGTAAATATATTTACTTTCTGGTCTTAGTTGAATTAACCTGTTGTTTGTGAAAATTATTAGCTGAAAATCTACTAGAGATGAGGAATTTTTCAGAAAATCTTCAAGATTCCTATCACAAGCAAGAGTAATGAATTGCTAGTAGCTGTTCTAACAAAATCAGAGCTGGTGTTCTGGAAGAATAAAAATTGAGGCTCGGGCCCATTTATGCCAGCATTAGTCCTCTTCCTCTGGGCTAGAACAAGAGAATAGGCTCATGCATCAGGAAAAGCATGGGAGTAGGAAATAGCAAATATAAGAGTTATAAATCATGTTTTTTTTCCCTTTTGTCTCTTATGTGTTTGTTCTGGAGTTATGACCACTTGGGAATGATTATTGCAAATATCAGGCAGACTAATCCAAAACAGTGAGCATGTGGAATTTTTTCTTTCTGAAAACAAAACCAAGTTCCTTTCTCTTCTTGAAAAGGAAATTAGAAGTTTTAACCTTAGAGGGTATGAATTAACGATCAACTAGTGATACTGACTAGGAAGCTGATCTAAAGTCTGCATGTAATGGTTTAAATGAAGTATGGGAGGGCAAATTCCTGTATGATTGGCTTGGCAGATCTGAAAATGAACCCAAGCATACCAGAAGGAATACCAAGAAACAGATCACCAAGATTTGTACTAGTCAGGCAATCCAAATAATATAGAAAAGAAGCAATTTAATTTAACTGTCTATTTATGCATTACAGTGGTGATTCCTTCACTTGTTACACATAAACTCTTTTGTTTTACGGAAATGATATCCTGGGTTGTTGTTAAATACTTAAATAAGGTTGATGTTTAGC